>NC_080416.1:33304933-33615744 GCF_030265065.1 Corythoichthys intestinalis | reverse complement strand
ATATCGACAGGGCTATCCTTCTCATTAATATTACGTTCGGGTTTACATTGGAAGGGCAGAACCTACCCCATGTTTATGTAGTTAACGAGTGACACTGTGGAAGTCCGGCAGCGAGCCCATGTGACGTCACCGCCCTGCGATGTCAACAACTATAATGGCGACGTACTAGTAAAAATAATTTGATGAATTTTATTAAAACGAAAACATTAAGAGGGGTTTTAATATCAAATTAGTATATCCCGTACTAGCTTTTATGTTCTAAAACCTACATGTCTTTCTATCCTCGGATCCCTTTAAAAGTCGTGGGAGGCGCCCACGCGTCCTGCACTCACATCACCATTAAAACCTAATCACCTTGTAATTACTAACCCCCTGTGTTGAACATGACTGTCATGCCTGAATAATTTAACTTGACTAGTTTGTTGTCAATATTTTTGGAAATACTTTTTTGTTAATGTTATATTTTAATTTATTTCCCCCCCACAATCTTTTCAATTTGTATCTATATGTGTGTGTTCAAAAAGCTTGATTGTATGTACATACTTTTTATAACGTGATGGGTGCAATACCTAACCTCAGAAATAGCTATCCACCAAACCCTTTTTGTGTTAAATGGTATGTATATATTTTTCCACCGCTATTTTGCATCGTTGGTCTGCTGTACATAACCTGTTTTGACCATAGCTTGTGTAAAGGCCAAAAACGCCTATGACCATACCTGCTGTTTCTGTTGAATTATCAAATATAAAACTTCGGTCTTATTATTTTCTGTTGAATGTTTATCTTAACAAGTTGAATAAATATTATCACGTTTCAAAACAGTTTGTGGAGCATGTTTGGTTGTCAATAGGACATAAATATTACCAATTTTGACAACAACAAAAAATTGGGTGTAAAATGTTCATTGAGCACTGCAATAACACACTTCCTGAAAACTAGTTAAATTTCCTTGTTTTCAGTGTAAATCTACCAAAAAATATGTGAAATTATCAAGTAAATTTTACTTAGAATTCTTCAAATGAGCCTCACATACTAATTTTAACTAATAAATTAGTAGTAGTAGTAGTCTTTTTAAAAAGCTTGCTTTTCAGAAATGTTCTTAATTCTAGAATAGATATTGTTCAAAACCTTTTGAAAGCGATTTTTTTTCTTGACTTAGGTGAATAATCGACCAAATCTTAGATGTATGGTCTTAATAAGAACCAGTAGTAATATATACTTAAAGTGGAATAATCCGACGCATTATTAATCTGTTAACACGTCTTTAACCCTCAAAACAAGATGGAGAAAATTATTTGACTAAATTTAAGAAAAATAATCTTATTAAGATAAATTTGCTGTGTAATTGGTGTCCTGAAAAAAGGGACCCTACTAGGCCATTGTGGGAAAAAAATGTCTATGAAATATAAAAGGCAACATCAAAGGCATGCAAAATTGGATAAAATTGGTCCAGATTTTAAAGGGTTAAAGTAAGTGGAATAATCTGGCGCATTAATCTGTTAATTAGTCTTTCACACACAAAACAGGATGGAGAAAATTGTATCGATTTAAGAAAAATAATCTGATAAAGACGTTATAAATTTGCAGTGTAGTTAGCAAAAATTAAGTAAACATATTTTAGATAAATAAAAACAAAGTTAATGCTGGTTGGGTATTGTCATAATCGGGATGGAGGAAGTACTCACCGCACTCAAGAAATCAAGACTGCTTCTAATAAATGAAGCAGAGGCTCTTACTATTTATCTTGCCTTGAAAGTGTGGTGAGGCTATTAATTATCATTACCGCAGTCATCCTACAGGTGTCTTTAATTATTCCTGTACCACACCTTCACCTTTTGTAACTCCCTGTACTCTTATAATTGGCATTATTCAGGGTTATCAACTTATCACCATCAAGGTGTACCTTGTTAAACAGCATTGTTTTGACATGTGGTAAAATTCCATTTCACTTTCATCAATGACCACTTCTTGCCAGTATTTCGCCATTGACCACAAGCAGGGTAGGCTGGAACCAGAGGTCGCGTTAACCGAATATTTTCCGTCGTTGACCGGTTTTGTAAAACGGTGACGGAAAAAACTGAAGTCCGTCCGTCATTTTGACAGGTTGCAATTCACACCCCAGACCACAGGGTGGCGAGTGAGCATATTAATTAGCTATTGTCTCTCTTAATGCATGGCGTCGTTGTCTATTCTGTCAGAATATTGTAGCGTCACCGGGGTCTGGCGGCGGCACTGTGATTGACACATCAACGCGAGGTTCTTATTGGTGCACCCGGTGTGCCAGCGCGTCATCTAATTGGTGGACTAGATTGCCGCCTGTGTATAGACCCCAATCGCATGACGTCACAACTCCGCCCCCCTGACTGGAGCCGCCATATTGTGTGTCAGCTCGTCGTGTTTACACATTACCGCTACGTACATGCCTCCTATTACAGCGTGTTTTTCTGCACGTTAACATTAATAATCAAAATGGTGAAGACGTGTGTGGCGGTTGGTTGCAGTAACAGAGAAGATAGACGGAGAGACTTGAAGTTCTACCGTATTCTGAGAGACCCGAAGAGGAGAGCGAGATGGACTGCTGTAATTCGACAAGAAATCTGGGCACCAAACGATCACCACAGACTATGTAGTTGTCATTTTATATCTGGTAAGATGCATTTAATATATATTTAGAAGATTTTGGGCTGACAACCGCAATTAAGATCATTGTGTGACATTGGTGATTGGAGTCTATATAGTTGCCTCTTTTTCTTTGGGGGCGGAGTTGTTGTTTTGTTGGTGTTGTTGGCGGTAAGCAGAGTAAAAAGAGGGAGAAAAATACCACGACTTCCGTGTCTAATTTTTCGCCGCCAAGCAAGCGTTACAATATTAATTAAAAATGAATGAAAACTAAATACTATTGAATTTGTCATCATTATCATTTTTAAAATTTAAGTGATGGGTAAAAACAGATTATGACCGGATTTTTATGACCCTGTCAGTCAAAATGACAGACAACGAAAATGTCTAGCGCAACCTCTGGCTGGAACCAAAAAATTGCCCTGGCATTTCTGTCCTGGGCGGTCCACCTTGAGTGGGTATATATATATATATATATATATATATATACATATATATATATATATATTTTTTTTTTTTGGATATAATTTTTATCCAAGTATTTTTCCCCAATAGCTAAATAAATGGCCAGTCAGCCCGTCGAGGGGGAACTATTCACAACGAGGAAAACGCGATGAAGAGAGCTGCAAAATGTCATTGTTTCTGTCTCTTTCCTTCAATGTTTTTACGGGATATTCTTTATATCCAAATATTTTCCGCAATTGCTAAATAACTGGCATGGTCATGACAAATAACAGTCTTGTGCTAAATGGAATATGAAGTAATAAAAATGCACTTATTCAGAACAACATGGCAAAATTACTCCATAATGGTCAAAACTGTCGACTTCACCTTGACTGTCGCACCTCCCGAGCGATATTTTATGCCACCTAAATCGGACATATATCATTTCCCTTCCCCGGCTTCGGAGAATGTAAACAAACCAAGCGGCGTGACAGCTAGCCGACATGCTAACTCGAACCGAGTGATGTTTCAAAGTCTTCGATGCAGAAAATCACACATAACTAGCCCGGATTATTTGACACGACGACTGGGTTGTCGATTGTCTCCGTGGATCGGCAAACCGCCCGGCGGAGAGCAATTTACAGCTCGTTCCCCGGAGGGGAGCGGCTGCAGTTGTTGTGCAGCTAACGTGCAGCTAATCTGCATGAGGAGAGCTTTTTACATGCCTATCAATGATCAAACGTTAAGTAGTCCTTTATTTAAAGAAAGTTTGTAGTGTTTACTTTGTAATCGCTGTATTCGTATTTGACATAATACAAAACAAGATGTTTACTCGCTTCCTCATAAGTTCAATGGTCCAACAGTAGTAGGGCTTGTTTTGGCCAATATGCACGGTGAATAGGAACCTTTTGAAACTCCAAAAAGGCGCACACGCCTCTCCCTCATACAGCAAGATTTTTCTGCAGCCGTTTGGCTGGCGTGATGCGAAAAATAAACGTATTAATCCGCAAAATCAGCTGAATCCTTAGTCCTCATACACAACACTACGGCTGTATAGTGAAGAGGACGCCTTCATCCGTACACGTAACAGCACCCTCCTCCTCAATGCAAGACCGAAGCCGGAAGTCACTCATTTTCATGGCGCGGGATTAAAAAAACTAAATAAATATTGCGATCGCTTCCACACACATCCAAGCGGTCCATATCATTCAGGAGCATAAAATACCGCCTGTATTATGAAATAAACATGCTTTTTTTGTGTCACATGCACTTTAAGGCTGCAACAACTAATCAATTAAATCAATTAACGAATTAGTTGCCAACTAATTTGAGAATCGATTTTTGCCCTGTTTGGGTCCTTGTTTGTACGTAGAGTGAGGCTTCGCGCCATACGGACATTAAGGCGTGGGCCGTGGGGGGCATTGCCCCCCCCCCCCCCGGTGGCCTAAAATGTCAATGCATATAATTGATTTTCCAACATATTAATTTAAAATTAAGACTTTGCCGGTAAAATGCTGTCTTTGTTGTAAAGCAATAAAACAACAAAAATGAATGAAATGAACAAAAAAAATATACAATTGGTCAAAGTTATTTTTCAAACAGATCATGTGACTGGCACCTTAGAGACGGTCATTTGCTTTGCTTAGCCCCCAAAAAAACTTGATGACAGAAGAGGCAAGATGAATATACTCGTACGTTATTTTTTCAAACCTAAGCTTTCAAAAGTGACAACAACTACTGAGCGAGAACCAAGGATGGAAGATGTGGACCATGAACCGCTGGAGAGCACCGCCAAAATGGTGAGCAGAGCTTCAGCTTACTCCACTAAAGACGCTTACCCTCAAAAATAATGGGAAGCCAAAAAACGCTCATTTTCAATGTATTGTTATAAATCTTCAATCAAAACGGATGCGGCATCTACTTCTCCACTAGGTAAAGGCCGAGTTATACTTCCGCGTCAGACCTACGCCGTCAAGGAAGAATCGAGTTACGACCCTACGCCGTAGCCTGACGCGCACCTCTCGATTTTTCTAACCTTCGCGTCGCGTAGACGCATTGACGTAGCGAAAACGGACTGTGATTGGTCCGCTCAGACTGTTGTTTCCGGGCGAAAACACCGCCATTGTAGAATAGAATCAAACATTATTTTCTACACGCAAAAATGCACCAAGCCGACGGGAGTATCATCGAAGAGCAAGTCTCGTCAAGAAATTATTATTGTGACTGCCAAATGGCAAGGTCGGCGATCGAAAAAATAAATAAATGGAAGAACCACCGAGATGTGGGTTGTCGGAATCGAGTGGCCACACGAAGCGGTGACACAGTCGGCCAAAAACTGCCAACTTTTTATCACTTTATGTCGCATTTTTGGTTGGTGCACTTCATCATTTACTGTGTACACATGTTTCAAGTATATGAAGAATAAAGCACAGATTTGGTGTCAAAAGAGTTGTTTTGATCTTTAATTTTCAATAACAGACAGTTCACACACACAATAGATCATCACTGATTGAGAGTGCCTCGGTGCTTTTTATGATAACCTTAAAATCAAGCCTCCCAACGCAGTTTGGGAAGTTCCCTAGACGCCAGAAATCTGCTATGGCTTCCCACTGGCTGGTTGTAGGACACGGCAAACAAATCAGGCTGGAGGGCTTTGCAGACCTTGAACGCAGTGCTCGACGCCAGTTTGAAGCTAGCCGCCACAGCTAGCTCTCTCCACCCGAGTCTAAAACTCTCTGTGCGGCATCAAAAGTCGGCCAGACCGCCTCGAAACCGTCTTCTGCGTCGCCTGCCCGTCAACATTTGTATGTTCAATATTTATTCAGTGTTGATGAGCAGAATATTTACTTTCAAGAGTTCCATCTTGCATTGTTTATTTTTTCTCCGACTAGCGGAAGTAGTCAACAATCATGTCCCAAAACCGTACAAACATAACGTCCTCTAGTGGCTTGGCGGTGAATTACAGAGCAACGCGTTCCCTCACCGCAGAACTATCGAATGTCGAATGACGCCGTAGTCGCTACGCCGTCACCGCAACGCGGGAGTATAACTCAGGCTTTAGACAGAAAAACACGCACGCACACACACACACAGCTGGGATGCCTGTATGTACGAGCATGGGCTAAACTACTATCTGAGGATATATCTTGTAAGTTAATTTTATTGCTGACACTGCAAAAAAAAAAAAAAAAATGCCCCCCACACCCCCCCGCCCGCCACAAGTCAAACTGCCAATGCTTCGCACGCTTGCCAGTGATTAGAGCATGAGAGAGTTCACTGCTGCAAATGCTGCTGTTTGGTTGCTGAATCAATAATATAATTAGGTGTAGCGTTAGATTGCATTGTGTGTTGTTAGATCCATTGTGTCTCTGTCAGAGGTGAGTACCATAAGCCAATTGTATTGTTTGTATTCTTTGTTAATGGGACATTACTACTAATCACGGAGCGCTAAGCTACGTAGTTAGCTATTATGCTAATGTGTGTCTTATGTGGACGTACATGGATGTCAATGGAATCCAAGTACATTGGCATGAATAGAATCGAGAAACATGGCTGTCAGTGGCATCAACATACATGGCTGTTCATGGCATGGACGTGCATGGCCGTCAATGGCGTCGACTTACTTGGGCGCCAGTTGAATGTCAATGGACTGTAATGGTTTTTGGTCAAAAATCACAACCACCCATGTTTTTCTGCCATTGAAAATGAATGGGAAATTTTGAACATTAGAAATGAATGGAACGATGGCAATGGCATCCCATTGGAAACGAATGGCAAAATTTTGGCGGGACCCGGGGAACCATAGGTTTTTGGCAAATTATGTATCCAACTTTTATGCCCCTTACCTTCATTTTGATGTATGATTTATGTGAATTGGATAAAAATTGTAGGACTAGATACATTTTGAAAGAATAATTTTTCAAAAAACCAGCATTTTGGCGCGAACAGTAATTTTTGGGGGATCATTCGAAAGATTCCCCGCGTTGCATGAGAACTCCAGGCATTTCGGTAGAGTGTTTGGTCTGAATGAAAACATGTCAGTTCTTAGATTGGGCTTTGCAAGGCCAAAGGCCCATTTTTAAAAATTTTTTTAATGATGTCTCTTCAACGCGCCGCACAGCCCGAACCGTTTGACTACCAAAATGACTGGAATTTTTGTCCGCCCATAAACGCGTAATTTTGGGGGGGGGGGAAATCACAAAACGCTACTTGTCCTACAATTTTTGACCAAATCACTTAACTTACACTTCAAAAAATCTTGGAGGCATAACAGTTGGATACAGAATTGGGCAAAAATGTATGGGTCCCCGAAAATTCACCAAAACGGTCCCATTCATTTCTAATGGGATGTCACTGACGGCCATGTACATCCAAATTTCCCATGCATTTTCAATGCCAGGAAAACATAGGTTTTCGTGAATTTTTTACCATTTACCATTGCAGCCCATTGACATTTTGTGACCTGATATCAACAGGACGTGTCCCACGAATGTCCCCAAATCAACAGGAAGTTACCTGGACACGGAGAGATGGAAATCTGAGTTTCCGATTGGTCTGAACAGTCTTAATGTATCACATGGTAGTATGACATACTCCCATTGTGATCATTCAACGTGCGTCGTTTATTAGTTGAAAGCAGCCAACAGGAAAGGTTTATGGGGGGACAGAAGAAAAGAGAGAAGGAGAGCTAGAGACGAAAGGAGCACAAACAACAAGAAATACATTGAACTTCTACACTAACTATGAATATGTTGGTGCTATCGCTGGCTAGTGCTATCGTTAGCTAGTATTTTTGTGGTGTTGACACCATGTGTGGGGCCTAATGACCAAGGACAAAAGAGGAGGGGGAGGGGTCAGAAACATAAATGATTAAGAGGGGTGAAGTGTACACAAATCGGACATGTGAGGTGTAGAACTCAGTATTTGTGGGAATCCCCTGTGAGTGTGAGTATGCTGGCGTTCTATTCTATGCTGCCTGATTGTCAGTTTTTCTACTTGAGTGTGTCTAATTGCACCTAGTCATACGTGCACCCCATCAGACATGTGTTTGTCCTGCAGATGAGTTGAAATGCCACGCGGGAGCTGCCTAAGGGCCACGGCCCCTCCCAGGCCAATAGGGGGGGGGGGGGGCGAGCCAGCGCAGCCCATACCTATAGCAAGGGGGCCACCGTCATCCCCCCAGAATCCAGGGTGGTGCCCCTGGCCATCCGCGCCCCCCATCAATTGGCCTTTGGGAATGCGATGAGAAGACGTGCCACCATCCCCCACGCCGACCCCCCCACCAGGCCCACGAGCCCCCCAACCGACACGGCACACCGTTGGACTCCCACAGAACACTAAGCCCAGGGCAGTGCAGGAACCCCACCCAGAGCAGGCGATACCCAGCTGACCCACCGGCACCCAGCCAGCGACCCGCACCGGATCGAAGGGAGAATGCCCAAGCAGAAAGAGAGGGGAAGGCAGAAGCAGAAGAGTGCCGAGAAGCAGCCGTCGCCCCGCCCCCGCATCCGGTAGCCCAGGCAGAGAGGAGGCAAGGCCCCGGGAGCCATGTCATAGACAAAAAGTGTGGGAGCCGCCTACCGCCCTATTTCCCAGCACCGTGATGGGATTGTGTGGAGAGGAGTGTGCAGTATTTGCAGTAAAATAGGAGAGGCCGGCTTCGGGCAGTGGGACCGCCTTATGGACGTTCTTCCCAGCCACCCATCCCACCGTCCCTGATCAAAGCAGCCCCCCCCACCGCCCCGTGGAGAATGATATATGTGGTGCGTTAAAAGAGGTGCGGATATGGCGGGGCCTACCGTGAGGAGGCAGCTGTGATGTCACCCCCGCCCAATAGGTCCCATCCTTCCCACAACCTCGGTATGTGATGCATTAAGATCAAGGGGGAGCTGGCTCGGGACTGTACAACCCCGTTCTGACTCTCCCTAATGGCATGAATGAGTAGGTACAATATGTATGTAGGTGCCAAGGTGAACTATATTTACAGTGCAAAGTGAAGAGTGCGTAAGTTAAGAGGCAGGCTCCCGCAGGCTGGGCCCCGTCCGCCAGAACCACTGGCCGCAGGGCAAGAGACACACCAGGGCCCAGACCACCCCAGCCCCAAACCACTTCACAGTTCTGAGATCAAGGGTTCAATCCTGGGCTCTGGACTTTTTGTGTGGAGTTTGCATGTTTTCCCAGTGCCTGTGTGGGTTTTCTTCTGGTACTCCGGTTTCCCCACACATCCCAATAACATGCATGGTAGGCAGGGATGAAAGTGGGCCAGAACGGTCAGGAACGCAGTTCCGGTATATGGTGCTTTGATTCCGAAAATATGACGGCAACTGTCAAAACACTTATGTTAAAAAAATATATACAAAGCTGCCACACATGCATTTCATCTCCAAGAAGAAAACAATCCACCAACATCAGATTTACATACACTTATGTTAACAACAAGCATAATACAGTGCTTGTGTAGCATAATCCGTTTCCACCGATATTTATTATTTATTTTATTCCACGGACAGCATGGAGGTTTCCCCAGCTGCTGTAGTTATCTGAGTCTGACGATGACGAGTCACATCAATGGGTGCAAATGCACGCAGCAAAGCAAAACACCTTGACTCATTTATCGGTCCAGTTGGCTGACATATGACATGTGATCACCAGAGATAGTTTGCTCTGATTGGTTCAAATGTGCATGTTTTCTGAAACAGAAAAGAAGGGCAATGCAAAAGAAAATAGATCAAATCTTTAAGAGCAAGGAAAGAGTTAAGGAGGCTTATTAATCATATTAGTTTTATTTGCTCTTATGGGGAGGTTCAGAACATCTTAGCTGTCAATATGCACTTTGGACTTTGGCTAGTTATTCATTTCCTTATGATTTAAAAAAAAGTCAATATTTGCGCAATCTTCAAAATATATTCCATTTCACTCTGTATAATATACTGTAAGTCGTTTGTACTTTTTTTTCTAAATGTATATATTACTTATATCTTTATGTTAAAAAAACAAAACAAAAAGTAAATGTTTACATTATCTTCAATTTTAATATACACCCTCTGTTCTTAAGTAGTTAAAATTGAGATTTGGAATTTAGTATGTGAGGAAATGAGGGAAAATAAAAATTAGGAGATGGAGGTTGGGGCTATAGCTGTTTTTGTTTTATTTTGCAAATCATTGGAAAAATACAATTTTGAATGAAAATCAGTTTTTGTATGTGCTATAGAAATAACTGACCAAAACAGTTTTCTTTGCATTTCAGTACTTTCCAACCCCGACTGACTGACTGAATGAATGAATGAATGAATGAATGAATGAATGAATGAATGAATGAATGAATGAATGAATGAATGAATACAAAATCTGACAGAACACTGGCCCAGTACCAACATGTAATTGAGTTTTACCAACAGCTCAGTACCGAAGAAGATTTTAAATGAAATATGAAGATGAATCTGACGCAGTTTCAGTGTTTAAGTGGGTAAAATAGTTGCTGGCTGTGGTTCTAATATCAACTATATCAATAATAGCTTAAAGCAATTATTGGGGAGAAGAAAGAACTACTAAAGTTAAAAATATTTATTAAAAAAAAAAAGTGAGAACTACAAAAGAACTACACGTTTTTTGCAGTTTTTCGAACCATGAACTTTAGTACAAAATTTTAAATTATGAACTATGAACTCAACAGTTCATTTAAAAATTTGTGAACTGCAATTTTAAATAGTTCACGTAGAAAATGAAAAAATGAACTGCTGCCATCCCTCCCTGTCCAAATGGATTGCACGCTAATCACCAGTGATTTCAAAGCACGAAGTCTGAGCAAATATGCTCCATGTGGAAATAAGCCCATTTAAAGTGCTTATGACACCAAAAAGCATGTTTATTTCATATTTCATGTGATATTTTATGCTGCTGAATGAAATGGACCGCTTGGATGTGTGTTGAAGAGATCATTTTATTTAAATTTTTCGAATCCCGCTCCATGAAAATCAAGAGTAACTTCCTGTTTTGAGGAGGCATGCGAATGTGACGTCACCCAGGTCAGCATCTCACAATACAGCATTGCTTTATAGCATGCAGATGGACTGCGGATTCAGCTGATTTTCGGATTAATTTGTTTATTTTTCGCATTACGCCAGCCAAATACGCTGCAGGGTTTTGTTGCTGCACCAGGGAGAGGCGTGTGAGCCTTTTATGGGTTTCAAAAGGTTCCCATTCTCCGCGGATGTTGGCCAAAACAAGCCCTACTACTGTGGGACCATTGGACTTACAAGAAAGTGAGTAAAAATCATATTTTGTAGCATGTCAAATACTGGGATCATGGCACACGTTTTAATACGGAGGTGGCTTGCATTTTGTGGCTGATTGTCCACAGAGAATGCCACTTGACCGGCGGCTTGTCACACCCCCCCTTCTATACTCTGCTTATTGTGCTCTCAGTGTGCCCGGTGTTCTGTCAAATTTTCAACCCCATCAGAAATTGCAACTTTGTGTTAAAAATGGCCGTGAATACAGCGATTGCAAAGTAAACACAACATACTTTCTTTAAATAAAGGACTATTTACTTACGTTGGATCATGGACGGACATGTAGAAAAGTTCTCATACACATCCTGACATGTTAGCTGCACAACAACTGCTCACTGCTCTCTCACTGTTTATGTCTTCGTCGTGTGGTAAAGCATTATTTTACGCCATATTCCTGTTGACCATGTGGCAGCTAGCACTCCACATGTCTGCTGGGCATTCTCCAGCTGCTTCTCCGGCAAACGAGCTCTCCTGCCAGCAGCAGGGGAAGCGTCCGACGAGCTGTAACTTGCTCGCGTGCGCTCACACACGTACGCACACACACACACACAGCTGGGATTCCTGTATGTATGAGCATGGGCTAAACTACTATCTGAGCATATATCTTGTAAGTTAATTTTATTGCTGACACTGCATCAACATTTTTGCCCCCCCCCCCACCCCACCCCCATCACCACCACAAGTCAAACTGCCAATGCTTCGCGCGCTTGCCAGTGATTAGAGCATGACAGAGTTCACTGCTGCAACTGCTGCTGTTTGGTTGCTGAATCAACAATATTATGAAGTGAAGAGTTAGATTGCATTTTGTGTTGTTAGATCCAGTGTGTCTCTGTCAGAGGTGAGTACAATAAGCCAATTGTATTGTTTGTATTCTTGTGTTAAAAATTGCCGCCGGGCAGGTTGCTGATCGGCAAAGACAATCGACAACCCCGCCGCCGTGTGAAATGATCCTGGGTGGTTTTGTGTGATTTTTTGCTTCAAAAACCGAGAATAAGACTTTGAAACGTCACTCGATTCAGGTTAGCATGTCGGCTAGCTGTCACGCATCCTGTTTTGTTTACGCTCTCCGAAGCCGGGGCAAGGAAATGACAAAAGCCGGACTAACTCCAGTGGCATAAAATATAGTTTGGGATGTGCAAGAAGTGGACAGTTTTGACCATTATGGAGTAATTTTGCCATGTCGTAATGAATAAATGCATTTTTAATATTTCATATTCCATTTAGCACAAGACTGTTATTTGTCATGACCATACTATTTATTTAGCAATTGGGGAAAAAATACTTCGATAAATATCCTGTAAAAATATTGGAGTAGAGAGACTGAAACAATGACATTTCGCGGCTCTCTTCGTCGCATTTTCCCCATTCTGAACAATTCCCCCTCAATGGGCTGAATTCTAAATCAGATGAAATTATGACTCTGCCGACGTCATCCTCCTGTTGGGGATGCTAGAGCTCTATAATGATAGGCGTGGCTAAATGGCAGAGTAAAAGACTAATCTGCGCTTTGCCAAATTATTGTATATATATCGAATATTCTCATAATATGGTTCCAATTCACTTAATAATGCTATTTAGCACTTTTTTTATCCTGTCGTCGGCACTTTAAGATGAGATTCACTGATTGCTGCCATCTCACCCATTTAAAATGAATTGGACGTCCATGTTAATTCATGATATAACAATAAAGCCAGTAGGGAGGTTGTTGATGTGTTTCTGCTGTAATGTCAGTGGTGCAAAGTGTTTATATGCCAAAGTGTGTTATCTTTTGGTTTGTCTGCCAATGTCAATGAAGCAAAAAGCACGATGTCCAAAGTCTATTGGGAAACTAGAAAATGCCATTTTTGGAGAAATTGCAAGGCTCCAGACTGAGACCAAATGGTTGCATTTTGTGACTAAAATCAGAGCCAGCACAGGTAGATTTTTCATCTGCTTGCACATACGCGATTGCGGTTTTGTTGTTGTTGATGACAAACATCTTCAAGGTGAAATCCACCAGTTGGCAGGAACGTAATGAGCTGGTTTGCCAAAGGAAAATACAACAGAAGAAAATGAAGGTGGAAGTAGGCGATGTGTGGAGTGGGCTATAATTGGGATAGCGGAAAAACTTGACAGCAGTTGTGAACAATGGCGAAAAGGACAATTAGGCATAAGTTCAGACCACAGGTCTTGATGCAATTCAATTCAATTCAATTTTATTTGTATAGCCCACAATCACAACAGAGGTCTCAAAGGGCTTTACAGAGGCAATATGATGCACAATTCCGATTTTACTTCATATCTATTTTTTTGGTGTGCCCGTTTAGACTGCCTTTTTCTATTGAGCAGCACGTTCATCTATTACGCATGCACACAAACTCGCAGTCCAACAAGTGCTGAGCAAACTAACCCACTTAGGTTTGTGGAGTTAATTTTGTCTACACTTATGATTAGTTTAATTGTACTTTTATCCCAGACAGTAGTTATAGACCCTACCCACCGATGTCACAAAACCACGTGCTCGCTGTATGGTTCCGCCCACTTGTCCGTCATTTTGTCTCTGTATTAGCATTGGTTTCAATTGATCGAGGAATTTAAAATGCATTTCATGGAAGACCCGGTGCTTTCGGATGCCGTAAACTCACTGGATGTGTTGCATAAAAGGCGTTATGTGGAAAGGCTTCGTTCTATACAGTCGCCAGATCCATATTTGATGCCCAAATCTATGTTTTTCGACCCACTGTCTTCGCCCTGTCTGCCTGACATCTGTTACGCTGATATTTACAACTATCTTGTCCACACAAAATCAGCCTATTTTCACGAAAATTTGAAAAACTTCAAGAGCTTGGAGGCTTATAAATACTTCGTTGCTGGTTGGGTGAAACGGGTCCTCGTCCACGAAAATTCGGCAGGAATCTATCTTGTGCTTGAAAAGGTGAGTTACGAAATTTTCAATTCAAAATCTTTTATTCTCGCTAACATCCACTGTCAAGTCTAATTTATTTCATGTCATTTGTCAATGCAGTTAGGGCTTTTTATGTTTATATGGTTTAGCGATAGCACTCTCACTACATACATACGTGTATGTTGTCGGCGATTAGCCTAGTAATGATCTTAATTGTGGTTATTTGTCAGCCCAAAACCCTCTAAGTATATCTTAAATGCATCTTACCGGATATAAAATGACTACTACATAGTCTGTGGTGATTTTTTGGTGCCCAGTTTTCACGTCGAATTGCAGCCGTCCATTTCGCTCTCCTCTTTGGATCCCTCGGAATACGGTAAAACTTCAAGTCTCTCCTTCCATCTTCTCTGTTAGTGCAACCAACAGCCACACACGCCTTCACCATTTTGATTATTAATGTTAAGGAGCAGAAAAACACGCCGTAAATAGGAGGAATGTACGTAGCCGTAACAGGTTAACACTATGTTTTGACGGACAATTGGGCGGTACCATTCAGGAGAGCGGAGTTGTGACGTCACGTGGGTAGGTTCTATAGGTGGTTTTAAATACCTGTTAGCTGACATGTTTCGACGAACACTTCCGCCTTCATCTGATGAAATTCAACTAAACTGACCCACATGCGCAGAAGCATCAAAACAAATGACTACAAATATTGGCTCTACGTCACTCTAGAGTAATTTTTTTTTTCCTCAACTTTTTTTAAATTAAATTTTCACAGATTAATGGAATGGGTACAGGCAAACACAGCAAGCATAGAGACACAGGAATAATAAAGTTTTGATGACACAAAGTGAGTTTCTCTCTGAAACGGTCAAGATAAGGGTACTTTCCCAGCACCAACAAGACAACAGACATTCTCATTCACAACTTAAGCCTAATTTGTGCTCCTGCGTTGCAGTGACAGAGTAGCGACGGCGTAGACCCGGGGTCCTCAATTAGCGGACCGCGGTCCATTAAATTAAATTCTAAATGCTAAATTCTGTTTCATTTTCAGTAAAGATATCTTCCATGTTCTCACTTCTTTTGTCATCTCTATGACAACGATACGCTGATTTGCTGAGAGAGCCTGTGAAGATGTGCTGATTGGCAGAGAGAGCGTGCATGGATGGTCTGATTGGCTGAGAGAGCCTGCATGCACTCTAGCTAGCGTGGACGGACCGCAGCAGTGTCAGCAACCTCAAACATGAGTCGCACCCGGCACTTTCCAATCTGTTTGTACATGCTGTCGTGTACTTTATTTTTCATTCAAGAACGTGAGTCATACTGTGAGCAAACGTGATTTATTTATTGATTTCCCTGTCTTACCCCGGCACGCTCGCTGCATGCGGGCAACATTCAAGATCACAACGTTCACAAAGTAAAGTTCACAAACACTACACATGCCACCAGTAAAAGACCGAATCTAACAAAATGGCATGCTCAAAGTTGATCAAGTGAAGAAAAAGTGGACAACAAAAATAGTCGTTTCAATGAGGAATGTAATGACAAAAATGCGTCCATTATACCAACTGCAAGTACCAAACCTATGTGCTTAATATGCTTAAAGAAAGTTGCTCTGATGAAAAGCGAAAATGTGAAACACCATTATGTTAAAGAGCACAACTCTTTTGAAGAGAAGTTAAATCAGAGTTGAGAAGGCAAGAAATTAACAGGTTGAAGCAGTCATATCAAGAGTCAAGCAAAGTTATTGTTAAATCTATGACTCAACAACAAATTGCAACGAACACATTGAAACTCAGAGTGTCGTGGGTGTTGGCCAAACAAAGGAAGCCGTTCTCTGATGGAGAAATAATAAAAGAGTGTATGACTGAAGTGATGACAGCAGTGTTCAGAGGGAAAGAAAAGGAGGAAATGACAACAAAACTCAAACAAATCTCACTCTCAGATTTATCAACCACAAGACGCACTGAAGTACTGGCTGATGATGTGAGTAAACAGCTTTGTGACCCCCAAATGCCATTTCTCTCAATGAGCAGTGTTTTACAGTTAGTTACTGTCAATAATTGTTATGTTTGCACATTAATGACAGAGCTTGTCATTTATGTTCTGAACAGGTGAACATGTACTGTACTACTTGGACATGTTTTCTTTTTTTGTCCAGCAGTGTTTTATGTACTGTCAATAGTTGTTGTTTGCACCTTAATGACAGATCTAGTCAATTATTTAGTGGACATATGTAAACATTGTACTTGCGAGTTCTTTTTGTTGTTGTTGTATTTTTATTTTAAGTAAAAAAAAAAAAAGTCTTTGTTGTTCATTTATTTTTATGTATTCAGAATGTACATTTTATTTTTGTTCGGTCAACAGAAAACCACCTTTACCACCTTTGACCTGCCTTGTACTTGACCGACAATAATAAATGGACCCATGCTTGTATGAAAAAATAATTGTGGACCTTCAAGATTTTTATTTGAGGACCCCTGGCATAGACCCTACTTCGTCAACAAGCAATCGAAGTTCTGTGTCAAGGGAACACATTTCTCTGTAATTCACCGCCAAGCCACTAGAGGGGTGTTGCATTGTGTTTGTGCGGTTTTGGGTTCTTGTTGAATTCCTCTCCCAATTTCTTGAGTTTTCTTACGGTTAGACAACAATGGCAACAGAGATGGGACCCTTGAATGTGGATCTTTAGCTCAGGAACATTTGAACAACAAATGTTGATAATACAAATGTTGAGGCGGAGGCGACGCAGAAGACGGTTGCGGATGTGGTTTGTCCGACTGTTGATGGCGCACAGAGACTAGCAGTCACATTACGAATTCTAGCATCGGGTGGAAGCCAGCAAGCTGCGTTGTCCAGCATTTTGTCCAATTTCTTTGCCGTGTCCTAAAACCAGCCATTGGGAAGCCATAGCAGATTTCTGGCGGCTAACTTTCCCAATTGCGTTGGAAGCCTTGATGGTAAACACGTTATCATAAAAGCACCACGGCACTCTCAATCAGTGATGATGTACCAAGTGTGCAAACTGTCTGTTGTTGAAAATTAAACATCAGAATAACTCTTTTGACATCAAACCTATGCTTTATTCTTCATATACTTGAAGTGTAAAATGTAAATAAGTCACAGACTCACAATAAACATATATAAAAAGTTAACAATAAAGTGCACCAACCAAAAATACGACACAAGTGAAAAAAAGCTTGCAGATTTTGGCCGACTGGGTCACCGCTTCTTGTGGCCATTCGCTTCCGAACCTTGTGGCCATTCGCTTCCGAACACACACATTCTTGTCTCGGAGGTTCTTCCGTATTTTTTTTTTTTTTTTGCATTCGCTGACCTCCAGCCCCTTATTTTTTTTACGCAATCTCCTTCTACGAATTGCTTGCCATTTGGCAATCTTTATAATGCCATGATGAAACATTGCACAGGCGGTCGTACTTATGGACCTCTTCGATGATCCTCTCGTCAGCTTGGTCCATTTTTGATGATGATGAGCTGGATGAGCACTAATTATCTTCTACTTAACCCTGAAAAGACAGAAAGTCCTTATAATAGGCCCAAAGGTGTGAGAGACTCTTTAACTGCCCAGATAGTCACTCCAGACAATGTAAGTGTAGCCTCCAGCACCACAGTTAAAAACCTAGGAGTTCTATTTGACCCAGACTTATCATTTAAAGCTCATATTAAACAAACCTGCAGAACAGCCTTTTTCACCTGCGCAAGATTGCCAAAATTTTGTCTAAAAACTATGCAGAAAAATTAAAGTCACGCGTTCGTTACATCTAGATTGGACTACTGCAGTGCTTCTCAATTATTTTCTGTAACGCCCCCTGAAGGAAGACGTAAATGTTTTGCGGCCCCCCCAACTCTCTGCCGCCACTGTAAATAGTATCATTTGTCTATAATATTACTATTATAAGTACGCCTCAGCCTAACATTGTGTCCTTTTTTTCTATTAAATAAAAAAAGTAACATAGATCAACTTGTAATAAAGTATAACTTTATTAACATTGTTTTTCTTGAAACAGAAAAGACAACACGCATCAATTTGCCTGAAGTAAAAAAATAATTTTTTTTTTTTTTTTTTTAAAGTCACATCCAAACTGTAAAAATACACTCAAGGTACATTTTTGACCATTTGATACTGAAAAATAAAATGCAATAAAATCAGTAAATAATAACAAATTCAAAATGATAAGAAACATTTACTCTTCAGGACAACATGCCAAAAATTTTGACCGAAAAAAACAAAACTGAATAGAAGGGGTGGGGGCGGGGTCTTTGGACAGAAGGAAAGTTTTTATTTTCGCTGATTCACCACAGTGCTCACTGTTTTACTGATATAACACTGACAAAGTGGGACGATTGTGACAATTGGCAATATTCGGCATGTTTTCGCTGAAAAACAATCAAGCGGCTTATCAATGAGATTGAGGTCTAATGTCTTTAAGTGGCGTCTTAACTGATTTGGCTTCAGACTCTCCGCTATAATCGTTTTTAGACTCAGTAAACAGTGGTCTTTCCACTATATTAAAAGTCAAAGCCAAAAGGCCAACGGCCCGAAAAAAGCGCATTCTCGGCGGCCAAGGGAAAACCGTAGGTGAGGGCGGTGGTCGTGACGATCCCAAGCCGAAAACGGCACTTCTCGGCCGGACACGTGAGAACCGGAGAAGACAGTGGGTCGCTGCGTGTGCGTGAGTCCAGCTCTGCATGAGTCTCTTCCGTGTGCTCTTGCTTACTTCAAAAATACTGCACGCACTTTGAAAATGAGAGCGCCACTGTGGATGTGCAAGTACACTTTATTCTAGTATGGCAAAAAAAAAAAAAAAAAAAGCATTTTCCCCGAGGTCACTCGCGCCACCCCTGGCATCGCTCTGTGCCCCCCCAGGGGGGGCGCGCCCCACCATTTGAGAAGTACTGGACTACTGTAACTCCTTACTTGCAGCTTGTCCTAAAAGTTCTCTAAAAGGTCTTCAGCTAGTCCAGAACGCAGCAGCAAGACTTTTAACAGGAACTAATAGAAGAGAGCACATCACCCCTGTGCTCCAGACCCTTCACTGGCTTCCAGTCGAGTTTAGAATTAAATTTAAAATCCTCCGTCTTACATTTAAGACTTAATGGTTTGGGGTCATTTTATCTCACCGATGCTCTGGTTCCATAACGCCCCAACAGAACACTCCGTTCTCATAATGCAGGTCTACTGGTAGTTCCCAGGGTTTCCAAAGTACAGAAGGAGCTAGAGCCTTTAGCTACCAAGATCCTGTATTATGGAATCAGCTTCCAGCTAGTATTAAAGAAGCCGAGACAGTCTGTACATTTAAGATTAGACTAAAATCGTTCCTATTCGACAAAGCTTATGGTCAGGCTAGTTGAAATCGGACTAGACTCACAGTTCAGTCTAAGCTGCACTAGAAGCTATAATGCTGGGGGAAGTACAGCCACTGAGTTCTATCTCTTTTTTTCTAACTCTACCTACCACTTGTCTTACTTTATTTCTCATTTCTCTTTTCTAATTTTAATATCTAGTTGACTAATCTCTTCCTCACTAGTCACCCGTTGTCCCCTTTCTCCTCTCCCCACTGGGGAGGGGCTATTTTTCAGCCGCAGCCTCCTGACTATCTGGACCCCTGGTTGGATGGACGTCCTCGTCCTTTGAACATCATTTTAATGTCATTTGAAAGAGTTTAAGATTTGTTGATGCACTGAAAATCTGGACCAACAAATCACGCCCGACATAATAAAAAAAAAATACTTTGGAAATTTGTGGCATTTGGGAGCAAGCAGCCAGGATCAAACAGTATTTCAACATGCCAAAAAGACAGTTGCATTTACTGTCCTTTTTCAAAAAGAAGGAAGATGGCCAAAACGAGAGAGAAGCAACAACCGGCAATGAGGACAGCTGCAGCAATCATGTTAATGGGCCAGAACGGGTGCAGCATGAGGCTAGCCCCACAGCAGCTAGCCAGGCTCACGGACAGCCAGCCAAGCCGGGGCAGGAGGCCGCTACAAGGTGGACCACCCACAGCTGGAGCAACAGGCCAGTACCCTGGCATCAGCTAGCCCGGTAGAGCAGCCGGAGCAAAACACGGGAACCGCGATATCAGCTCGCTGACCGAAAGATTCAGAAGGAGAGGAAAGCGCACTGAGTGAAGAAGAACGTGGGACATCCAGTGAAAGGTCAGGGATGGGATGCACAACTGTTTGGACAGCTGCTCAGTTGAAGATGACTGCAATAAAGTAGGCGACACCGCTTTGAATTATTTCCAATCTATTTGCTTGCATGGGCTAATACAATAATTACAACTGTGTTATTGGAATAAATTATTACAGAAGTATAATGAATTAAGGGATAAATATGTTTGTAAACCACAGACTCAAAGCACGAATATAACGACGTAATGATACATTTGGTGATGAGGCCCTAGCAATGTATTAACAATCTAGCCATGTTATATCGAGATTAATACACGGCAACTGACCAATCAGAGAGCTTTCTCAAAGCCACCACCCGTTATTATGATAAATAATATTAATGGGAATTTTGTGTTATTTACTGTAATCTCTGATTTTTTTATGTTTGTTTTACGGGTTTGGCTTGTTCCACAAAATGACAAGTGGGCATTTGCGTGTTGTTTGCAGCATCATTTTCTGCGTATGATCCGGGACCTGTGCCCGTCTTGTCATCACTGTGCCGTCATACGTACTTTGCCTTCCGGCACCTTATGATTTACAAACTAAGCACTGATGCTAATCGTTTGTTATTACTTTATCAGCAGCTACTTGGAAACGCAAATTTGAATTGCTGCATTGAAGATGAGACTGATTTAATTTCGTTTGATTTTAGTTTCATTCTGCAAGTGTTGATGTAATGAGCAGCTGAACAAAAGTAAGCAAACCACACAGACGTCTGACATCATCATTTCGGAGCTTAGCTCGCTGTCTAGCTAGGACTTAACTCTAACTTCTTGGCCAGGATAGTACAATGACGTATAATAATGTTGGAGATATATTAGGGCTGTCAAAATTAACGCGTTAACGAGTGGTAATTAATTTTTTAAATTAATCCCGTTAAAATATTTGACGCAATTAACGCACAAATGACCCGCTCAAACATATGAAAAGGACTGCAAAGTGAGAGGTGAACTTGTTGTGTTTTTCGGAGTTTTGCCGCCCTCTGCTGGCGCTTGGGTGCAACTGATTTTATACGCTTCAGCATCCATGAGCATTGTGTAAGTAATTATTGACATCAACAATGGCGGGCTACTAGTTTATTTTTTGATTGAAAATTTTACAAACTTTATTAAAACGAAAACATGAAGAGGGGTTTTAATATAAAATTTCTATAACTCGCACTAATTATTATCTTTTATTTATTTTCTATAAATTTTTATAAATATTTATATATTGTTTTTATTTATATGTTTATATTTTTTATTTATTATTTTTATTTATCTTTTAAGACCTACAAGTCTTTCTATCCATGGATCGCTTTAACAGAATGTTAATAATGGTAATGCCATCTTGTTGATTTATTGTTATAATAAAGAAATACAGTACTTATGTACCGTATGTTGAATGCATATATCGATCTCGGTCTTATCTTTCCATTCCAACAACAATTTACAGAAAAATATGGCATATTCTATAGATGGTTTGAATTGCGATTAATAACGATTAATTAATTTTTGAGCTATAATTAACTCAATTAAAATTTTTAATCGTTTGACACCCCTATTATATATATACATATATATATATATAATTTAAATCCGGAACTTGTTTATAAACCGCGGACTACCTGTATATACACATTGTAAGTTAATGTTATTACTGACACTGCATTTCAGGGTCATCGACATGTTTTGCCCTCTCCCACAAAAGTCAAACTCTGCCTATGCACCACCGGGCCAGTGGTTGGAGCATTCTGCTGGCCCTGATGATTTTAAACGTGCGTCTGGGCCACCGGGCCTTTATATTGTCGACTCCTGATTACTCCCCAATGGAGTTTGATTAGGCTGCTCGCTTTCCTTACCATGTTACTTTTAACTCACTGCCTGACGTTGACAGCGATTGATGTCTGACTCATTTTGACCGAAAAAGGATCGAACAGCATTTATACATCATATAATTGATTTCTCGGGAAAAGTTGAGGAAGTTCGAAATACAAAAAAATCCTTTTCATTGTACTTGCGGTGCACTGTGGGCACGGCTGTCAGCTGTGTTAACCAAAAACACGTCATGATGATGCACAAGTTGAAGACAATTATTGTTTTATAATACCTTACAGCCTTTCATAATTAATTTCTTTGGTGCAGAATTAAAAAGAAAAACAGATCTCCAGCTGTCAGATGTAAAAATAACATCAAATGTGTCATCTCAACACAGAACAGAAGACCAAAAAGACAAGAGGGCTGATTACGTGTGGTTTTGTTTTGATGAAAAATACAAACAATGAACAAGGTTCGGGGGAAAAGGAGCGGCGAGGACCGGAACGCAAAATAAACATTCCGGGGTGCCTGTGGTTTGCCAACTAGAGGCATTTGAATTAAAGGTAATTACTTGCAATTACTACCGCTGATAATTTTGTTACAATTCCTAGGCGGCCGCTTTTTGACTTCTGCATTCCAATGCTTTCTTGCTTCCTTGAGTCCATTTCTGAGTCACATCACATCAATTTTGGCTCAATCGCGGACAACGCCTAGTATGAACCTTCGCCTGCAGTCCCTCCCGCTTCAAATGGATCGGACATTGATTGCCGTCAATAGCAAACGGAGTAAAAAGCAAATGCTTTGACATTGATTTTAAATAGGGCTGCAACTAACGACACTTCTCCCTGAGCAGATTCCTACTTGAGTTTTGCAGGTTAGCAAATTTACACATTTTTAATGTGATGTTAACTCTGATTGGTTGAAATGCATATTTTCTGGAACAGCAAAAAAAGAACAAAGCTTGTTGAATTGATGCGATAAAAAAAGGGCAATGCAAAAGAAAATTGATCAGCTCTTTAAAGAGAAAGGAAAGAGTTGAAGAGGCTCATTTATTTTATCTACTGTCCATCATTTATTTTGACTCGTCAAGTGTCATTGTAAATTCTCACTGAAGGTAAAATAACTATAAATGAACATGTGTGGAACTACGTACAGTGGTATGAAAAAAGTATCTGTACCTTTTGTAATTTCTCACATTTCTTCATGAAATCAACATCAATTGTGATATGATCTTTGTCAAAATCACACAGATGAATACAGTGTTTGCTTTAACTAAAACCACCCATTTATAGGCGTTCATATTTTAATGAGGATAGTATGACAACAATGACAGAAGGGGTATAAATAAGTAAGTGAACCATCACATTTAATATTTTGTGGCCCTCCCTTTGGCAGCAATAACTTCAACCAGATGCTTCCTGTAGCTGCAGATCAGTCTGGCACATCGATCAGGACTAATCTTGGCCAAGTCTTCTCTACAAAACTGCTGTAGTTCAGTCAGATTCTTGGGATGTCTGGCATGAATCGCTGTCTTTAGGTCATGCCACAGCATCTCAATGGGGTTCAAGTCTGTCATTTGACTTGGCCACTCCAGCTTATTTTGTTCATCTGAAACCATTCTCAAGCTGATTTACTTCTGTGTTTTGGATCATTGTCTTGTTGCAGGATCCATCCTCTTTTCAGCTTCAACTGTCTGAAAGACATACGGTAGAAGACGTCCTCTTCACGCTACAGTGTACTGTTGTGTATGAGGACGAAGGATTCAGCTGATTTTGCAGATTAATACGTTTATTTTTTGCATCACGCCAGCATAATAACAAATAACACCAGTCTACAGATCTCCTAAAGAGCAGTGATGTTTTGGGGCTGTCGTTGGGCAACAGGACTTTCAACTCCCTCCTCACCCCGTGGCGTCAAAATAACAAGAATGGTGAGCAAAAATCCCAGAACCACACGGGGGCACCTAGTGAATGAGCTACAGACAGCTGGGACCACAGTAACAAAGGTAGTAACACAATGCACCGCCAGGGACTCAAATCTTGAGCTGCCAGACATGTTCCCCTGCTGGAGAAAGTACATGTCCAGGCCCGTCTGCGGTTTCCTAGAGAGCATTTGGATGATCCAGAAGAGGACTGGGAGAATGTGTTATGGTCAGATGAAACCAAAATAGAACTTTTTGGTAGAAACACAGGTTCTCGTGTTTGGAGGAAAAAGAATACTGAATTGCACCATATCCACTGTGAAGCATGGGGGTGGAAACATCATGCTTTGGGGCTGTTTTTCTGCAAAGGGACCAGGACGAATGAAAGAATGAATAGGGCCGTGTATCGAGAGATTTTGAGTGAAAATCTCCTTCCATCAGCAAGGGCATTGAAGATGAGACGTGGCCGGGTCTTTCAGCATGACAATGATCCCAAACACACAGCCAGGGCAACAAAGGAGTGGCGTCGTAAGAAGCATTTCAAGGTCCTGGAGTGGCCTAGCCAGTCTCCAGATCTCAACCCCATAGAAAATCTGTGGAGAGAGTTGAAAGTCCGTGTTGCCCAACGACTGCCTCAAAACATCATTGCTCTAGAGGAGATCTGCATGGAGGAATGCGCCAAAATACAAGCAACAGTGTGTGAAAAGCTTGCGAAGAGTTACAGAAAATGTTTGGCCTCCGTTATTGCCAACAAAGGGCACATAACAAAGTACTGAGATGAACTTTTGGCATTGACCAAATACTTATTTCCCACCATGATTTGCAAATAAATTCTTTAAAAATCAAACAATGTGACTTTTCCACATTCTGTCTCTCATGGTTGAGGTTTACCCATGTTGACAATTACAGGGGATCAAGGGTTCAATCCCGGGCTTGGGCCTTCCTGTGTGGAGTTTGCATGTTCTCCCCGTGCCTGCGTGGGTTTCCTCCGGGAACTTGGTTTCCTCCCACATCCCAAAAACATGCATGGTAGGCTGATTGAACACTCTAAATTGTCCGTAGGTATGAGTGTGTGCGTGAATGACTGTAGGTCTCCTTGTGCCCTGAGATTGGCTGGCAACCAGTTCAGGGTGTCCCCTGCCTACTGCCCGTAATTGGCTGGGATAGGCTGCAGCACCTCCGCGACCCTCGTGAGGAAAAAGCGGCATGGAAAATGAATGAATGAACAATTACAGGCCTCTCTAATATTTTCAAGTGGGAGAACTTGCACAATTAGTGGTTGACTGAATACTTATTTGCCCCACTCACTTCCTGTTATTTTTTTAGGCTTTTTTGGGTCACTTCCTTGTAAGCTCATTGAAGGCGCTTGACGTCCAATCCATTTGGAGCAGGAAGGAATCATAGACTTCAAAATGTATTGAGAGGACATGGGGCGCGGAGCCGATAAATAGGGAGCCTGCACTGTTGGCGAGGCCGTCATAGCTTAGACTTCAAAATGTATTGACAGGACATGGGGCGCTGAGCCGATAAACAGGGGGCCTGCACTGTTGGCGAGGCCATCAAAGCTGACCAAGTGGAAACACAGACAAAGAGCTTTTTTTGTTGAAAATTCTTGAGAACAAATGCTTAAATCCCCTAATTCTTTATAGATAGGGACATTAAACAGTCTCAATTCTTGGTTAAAAGCAAAAAAACGTGCAGTTAGCATTTATTGTATGTAAATATGTCGAAGCACAATGCTAGTCTATTAGTAAAGGTAGCTACCCTTATGTAAACAGAGCTTTTCCGGTGAAAATTCTTGTGAATGAATGTTTAAATCCCCAAATTCTTTATAGATATTGAAGGAATTCGGCTTCCAGCCAAGTCGCAGGAATCATGCCAGCCGATACGGTAGGCATCCCCCCAGCGCAGCCCCCGCAAGTCGGCCGGAAAGCCAAACCCCGCGTGTCCGCTCCAGCGTTAACCCTTTGTACCGACTCCATTTAGAACGGTATAAAGAAAGCTCACCGAGGACAAGTTGACCATTTATTCAGATCGACAAAGATCAATACAGCAAACACTAACACTCAAGGCACAGTCACCTTATCGTACGTCAATAAAAGTTCCCCAGAAAAATGACAACGCTTAGTTAAACATTCAGTCTTTTGAAGGCTCTCGTGGGGCGGGCCGTGAGCAGGAAGAAGGGTGTGTTTGGGAATATTGTCTGTTTGTTGATTGGACAGGAGGATTCGAGAGTTACTGTTGTCCGGGCAACGAGGATGTGGATTTTTTCCCACCTCCGCGTCAATGGGGCTCTTGGAGTCTTGTCAGTCGTGTTATCAGTTGGATATCGGGTGTTCTCCTGTGTTCCTCTTGTTAGGACAGACCGTCCTGCTCTTTGTCGTGGACAGTCCGGGAGAACTGGTTGAGAGACTTGGTGGTGCAGACAAGGGCTTGTCAGCGTCAATCTTGCTTCCGTAATAGGAAGGTGCTGTTTATCTCTTATTCCCTATACAGTGGTACCTCTACATACGAATTTAATTCGTTCCAGGACCTTGTTTGTAAGTCGAAATGGTCGTATGTCGAGCAGGATTTTCCCATAGGAATACATTATAATTCCATTAATTCGTTCCAAAGCCTAAAAACATACACTAAATTCTTAATAAATACTGCTGGCACTGTTACAAATGGCAATTAAACATAGAAAAACAAATAAGTTATAAATAAATAAGTCAGAATAATATAATAATAATAAGAATAATTAATAATTATTCCTGTAAATAATGTAACGAATCGGATTCTAATATGGCGGACACTTTTTACTGTCCCTGAACGCACCGCGAAGCTGACGTCATAGTGAGATAGGTCGGTGCGGTAGAGATAATACTTTCGTTTTCTTGAGAGCAGTCAACTGCTTAAGACAATGGGCGTTTTGTGTTGGATAAGTTCTTAAATAAATGATAAAAACGTGACGAAGCTGGCGATTTCCTTGGCAATGTTACCACAATAATAATTGTCACCTTAACTTATAAATAGTGGCGAACGGTGGTCGGAAGAGGACCATGGAGCTGTATTGTTGAGCCAGTTCAGGGACGCGCACCCCAAGCTCATATTTTTCTATAACTTGCATCTTCATTTCAAAGGTAAGCATTACTTTTTTCCTTGTTTCTCCAACTGTATCAACTTTTTTTGAAAACTGTGTTGATTTCTCACACAAGAAAATCCACCGTGCGTTCGTTTGCAGTGCTGTCATGTCGTCGTATTTCGAGCAACTCGTCGGATGTAGAAACAAATGGCGGCTCAAATTTTACGTCGGATGTCGAAAAGATCGTGTGTCGAAGTGATCGTATGTAGAGGTACCACTGTATTCTACTTGTTTTCATTAAACTATGGTATAAATGCTATTTATTTTATATTGGGTGTGTTAGAGTAATACAAACAACCATACAAGAAATACGAGAAACGATACTATTCCCTGATTGATTATAATAAATGTGTTAGAGCAGTGTTTTTCAACCTTTTTTGACTCATGGCACGTTTTTACATTGGAAAAAATCTCGCGGCACACCACAAACCAAAAATGTTCCAAAATTATTTTCTGTACAGTATATTTAATTATAAAATAATTTCTCAGTATGTATACTTAGTCAGTGTGAAACTTGAGCCTGTTTAGATAAACACAGAGTCACTATCCTTATTCTTCAACAGCTCTCAGTCTTTCACTGTTTTTATTTTTATTTTTTTAATAGCAGTTAGGCTTGAAAAAGCTCAGAATTATCAGACAGGGGGACTTGAGCAAAGTGTTTAACCACATCAGGGCTGAGCATCTCGCAGACAATGGCTTTGCAGGACGGTAGTATCAATTAATGTCTGTCATGGTGTGGGACTTTTTGGATTTAGCAACAAGGTAACTGGCTTTGAGGGCTTTCTCATTTACCTTCGTAGTTTTTAATTCAAAAAAATTGCCTGTTTCTCTGTGTTTTCATAGAGGCGAACAAATTAGTCCATCGAGTAGTTTTGGAGTGACGGGTGTTTCGTTTGGAGATGATGTTTAGGAGAGCTGCTCGTGTCGCGTTCAAGAACTGCTCAGATTTCTAGCGGTCAGCCATTTTGCTGTCCTTGACAATGTGTTGGAATAAAACACAGGGGGAGGATTGACGGTCGTCACATATGGATGAAATAGAAAGGACACTTTCGAGTATATCAACACATGACGAGTCTAACCAAATAATGTGCAGTAGACGTGCTGGGGTCCACATTTTCGCGGACAACAAAGTTGTTGATGGCTAGAAATCCGAGCAGTTTTTGAACGCTACACGAGCAAAACTGCGCTCAACTGCACACGACCGAGAACTTCCTACTTACTCCTTCCTACCTTTCCTACTGCAACTGCCCAACGACGTAAAAAAAATATTGTAATAGCCTCGAATGGGGAAATAGAAAGGAGAGGAGTCGGTGATGACTTTCCCACTTTATTGTGGCAACAATGGAAAATAATAAAATAACAGCGGCATCCGCAACATGCGACCGCTAACTTCGCTCTCACGCCGTTCTCCCTACCTCCTTGCTTGCTTCCCACTACGTCACCACTTTCCAGTCTGATGGCCCCTTCAAGGGCCCGCACAGTTACGGACATGACAATATTTATATATACTGTAAAAATGCGACATTAGGCAATTTCTCGCGGCGCACCTGACCATCTCTCATGGCACACTAGTTAGACTACAGTTAGACGGTGCCTACGAGAAAAGGTACCATCTCCTTCAATATGGACTTAAAATAGTCTCGATGCTTGGTTAAAAGCAAAAAAAAAAAAAAAACGTGCAGTTAGCATTTTTTTTTTTTTTTCGTAAATATGTCGAAGTACAATGTTAGTCTGCTAGTGAATGTAGCTAGTGGCCGTCTTATACAAACAGAGCTTTTCCGGTAAAAATTCTTGTGAATAAATGCTTAAATCCCAGAATTCTTTATAAATATGGACATAAAACAGTCTCGATTCTTGGTTGAAAGCAAAAAAAAAGCAAAAAAACAAAACAAAAAAAAACATCCAGTTAACATTTATTTTACGTAAATATTGCGAACTATGATGCCAGTTACCCCAAAAAGCCACTAGGGGGCGACCAAAGCATTACAAATACAGGTAGGCAATCATAGGACATGTCAGTTTTGCTGTGCTTTTGAACAGATTTCTAATTATAATTAGGTGTTTTATTACTTTTCTTAGTGACTATTTCTTTGTTGTGAGGAAGTAGTGATGAGTTCACATTATTTGTGCACCATGGGTGATCAGGTTCTCTGCCTCAGTTAACAATTCCCAAGTATCTTAGATTGACGACATCTAGTGGTCACTCTAAGAACAGCTGCTGTGCAAAACAGTGACGAGCCCATGCACAAGGACCTCAGGCTTGTACAATAACTTTAACCTAATATACGGTACATACTAGCGCAAGATCGATACTGACACATAGACTTCATAAAACAACCCCTAGCAAAAAAGTATGGAATCACCAATCTCGGACGAGCACTCACACAGACATCTTATGATGTAGAACAAAACTCCGATAAAAAGCTTGAAAAAAATAATGAAATAGTTCAAAAGTGAAACTATTTAGCATTCAGAAACACTAAAAGAAAAATAGAAAAAACATTGTGGTGGTCAGTAAATGTTAATTTTATCGAGCAAGTGCAGGGAAATATGTATGGAATCACCCCATTCTGAGGAAAAAATATGGAATCATTAGAAACAAACAAAGAAATAACAATCAAAACACATCTCTAGTATTTGGTAGCACCACCTCTGGCTTTTATGACAGCTTGCAGTCCTTGAGGCATGGACTTGATGAATATTCTTCATCAATTGCTGCCAACTCCCTTTGATTGCAGTTGCCAGATCATCCTTGTAGGTTGGAGTCTTGCTGTGGACCTTTTTTTTTTTTTTTTCAATTCCCACCACAGGTTATCAATAGGGTTGAGATATGGGCTATTTGCAGGCCATGACATTGACTGAATGAGTCTTTCTCCAAGGAATGCTTTAAGAGTTTTAGCTCTGTGGCATGATGCATTGTCATCTTGGAAAATGACAACAATATTTTCAATTGAAGGGATAAGAAAGCTGTCTAAAATTTCAATGTAAACATGTGCATTTATTGAAGATTTAACCACAGCCATCTCCCCAGTGCCTTTGTCTGACATGCAGCCCCATATCATCAAGGACTGAGGGAATTTTGATGTCTTCTTCAGGCAGTCATCTTTGTAAAGCTCACGGGAATAGCACCAAACAAAAGTTTGACCTTGTCAAGAGTCAAGAATCAGCATTGGACAAGGTGATGATGCTGGAACTTTTTTTTTGTGCTGTTCTAGTGAGATTCACAAAGATGAATGCCTGAAGAAGACATCAAAATTCCTACTTGAATGTGTGGCACAGTGTCTAGGGAATGTGTCCCGTCAATATCACTATGAAGTCCATGGCTGACATTTTCAAGTATTATTTTAAATGCTTTTATCGCATCGCAAAACGCTTTTGTCAATTATTTCACGTAGCTTTCATAGGGCGCTCCGGTCAGTAACCCAGAAATTACAAAAAATCGAAAATAAACAGGAAGTGACCCAAAAAAATGCCCTAAAGTCAACAACATACATGGGAATTTACCATGAAATGTCACAAAATAAACAGGAATTGACCCATAAATAACCAAAAATAAACAGTAAGTGACCCGGAAATGCCTCAAAATCACGTGGAAATGGTCTGGAATTGAATCTAATTTAACAGAAAATAACCCGAAATAAATTAAAAATACCCAAAACTGACAGGAAGTGACACAGAAGTGTCCCAAAATCAACAGGAAGTGACCATAATACGTAGGTAGTTAGTGGAAAAACTAAAATTCAATCTGCCTCGAATGGACAAACGTAGGTAGTTAGTGGAAAAACTAAAATTCAATCTGCCTCGAATGGACAAACGTCTAATATTTTGCGGGCGCGGTCTCTGTAACATATTTATGTCACACTGCTGTTGCCATAGTTGGTGTGGTATTACAGAAAAAAGAACCCTGTGTGATGAGTCGTGTGCACATGTGACGAGAAGCACACTGAATAAAGAAGTGTTGTTCCACTCAAGTCTCTGCCTTAAATGTACTTATATTGAGGAAGTACATAACAGTCTCCCCTCTGGGAGACACGATAGGTGTTTAAAAGCAAGAACAAACAGACTGAGGAACAGTTTCTTTGTTAAAGCCATCTCCACCCTGAACAGCCATATGTACCACATCACCCAATGTCCATTATTCATTTACGTGCAATATACTATGTGCAATGCATACTAAGTGCAATATTCAATGCCTCACTGTCAATTTCTGCAACTTAACTTTTATTCACACATATTCTTTGTGCAATACTTATTCACGTGCAATATTAATCTGCAATATTCAATGCCTTCACTGTCAACTGCTGCTAATTCAATTATTTGCAATGCCTGAACATAGAACTCCCTCATACATATTTTATGCTATTTAGATTTTTTACTTTTATTCTTGCAAGCCACTTTTGAGATTTTTACTTGTGCAATATTCATTGCCTTCACTGACAACTGCTGCTACTTCACTTCAATTATTTGCACTGCCTGAACATAGGACTACCTAATACATATTTTATATTTATTTAGATTTGATACTTTATTCTTGCAGGCCACACTGATACTTTATTCTTGCAGGCCACTTTGAAATGTTTTTTTACTTGTCCTGCACTGTAAGGGGAGATGCTCCACAATTTCATTGGACAACCGTATAATGACAATAAAGGGGTATTCTATTCTATTCTATTCTTTTTTTTCTATTCTTTTCCATTCTATTCTCACCTTCGAGTGGTCGTCCAGAGACTGTGGTTGGATCAAAGGGGCGCACTGGTCAGGACGGCCACGGCGCCCGAGCACGCCAGCGCCAACAGGAAGCACTAACACGCGACTTTCATGATGGGCGGCGACGAGAGTGGTCAGGTGGAGAGCGCCAAGCAACGGCCTTTTTATACACGCCGCTTCCGGACGACGACCTGTGTTATGCTGACGTCACATGATGCTCGCTTTGCTCTCCCAGTTAGTCATTCACTCAGGGGCCCACACTAGTACAAACACTTAATCAAAGAGTCAATAAAATCATCACTTTCTTGTACACTCATTGACTTCCGTTCATGCACTCAAAAGGGAGTGGATGTCTAGTGCTATCAGTGGCACTAAAAGGTGTGTATTAACAGCCAGTCCTCCCAGTTTCAATGAATTGGACATCTATTCTCATCAATGGCAGGCAATAAGTTACTTCTCTGTCACTTCCATGTTAGATGGGGCTTTTCAAAGCAAAGGCCCATATGGTAAAATACCTTTTTTTTTTTTTTTTTGAATGCCGTTTCTGCGGCGCGTAGCACAGCCCAAACCGTTTGACCGACCGTCACCCATAGACTTCATAATGTATTGATGGGACGTGTGACCGATAAATAGGGGGCCTTGTTGAGGCATTGTTGGCGAGGCCGTCAAAGCTGACCGAGTGGAATCAAAGACAAAGAGCTTTTTTCGTTGAAAATTCTTGTGAATAAATGATTAAATCCCCGAATTATTTATAGATATGGACGTAAAACAGTCTCGATTCTTGGTTAAACGCAAAAAAAAAGGAAAAAAAAAAGTACAGATCGCATTTCTTTTACGTAAATATGTCGAAGTACAATACTAGTCTGTTAGTGAATGTAACTAGCAGCCGCCTGATGTAAACAGACCTTTTCCAGTGAAAATTCTTGTGAACAAATGCTTAAATCTCCGAATTATTCATAGATGTGGACGTGAAACTGTCTCAATTGTTGGTTAAAAGCAAAAAAAAAAAAACGTGCCGGTAGCGTTTTTTTTTTACGTAAATACGCCCAAGTACAATGCTAGTCTGTTAGTGAATGTAGCTAGCGGCCGCCCGATTTAAACAGAGCTTTCCGTTGAAAATTCTTGTGAATAAATGCTTAAATCCCCGAATTCTTTATAGATATGGACGTAAAACAGTCTCGATTTTTAGTTAAAGGCAAAAAAAAAAAAAAAACGTGCAGTTCGCATTTCTTTTACATAAATATGTCGAAGTACAGTGCTAGTCTTTTAGTGAATGTAACTAGCAGCCGCCTGACGTAAACAGAGCTTTTCCAGTGAAAATTCTTGTGAACAAATGCTTAAATCTCCGAATTCTTTATAGATATGGATGTAAAACTGTTTCGAATCTTGGTTAAAAGCAAAAAAAAAAAAAAAAAAAACTGGCAGTTAGCGTTTATTTTACGTAAATATTGCGAACTATGATGCCAATGCAGTAACGGCTAATTTTTCTCATTAATTTTTTTCAGAACGTTTCAAAATGCATGCATGCACGGTACGAAAAATATATTTGTGTATGTGTTCAATAATTGTGCCAATTGTTTTTAAATTATACTTAAACACAGAATTTTTTTTGGGGGGGGGGTGGAGCGCTACTTATCAGTTTTTCACTTATCACGGCAGGTTCTGGTCCCTATCAACCATGAAAAATGAGGGATCACTGTAATCCGGATAAGTGTAGCAAACATGCCACATAGTCCAACTGATTACACGTTCAAGGCCATTACCGTCCTAGTGTAGATGTAGCCTCAGTTAAGTTGCTAAGCGGTCATGACGATTCGTTCGGCAACGTCACTTCCCGTTCACTAACCAAAGGATTCATTTGGGGGGTGGGGGGTGATTTGTTGAACGATTCGTTTGAACGAATCTTTTTTATTGAACGAACCGGAATGGATTCGTTTACTCAAGCGGACTGTTCATCCCGTCACTTCTGCAGAACACCGAAATTGATCAAAACCGCTGCCCCCACTTTCTGGAAATGCATTCTTTTATTAAGGGTTCTATTATCTCATTGGGTGAAATTGAGGACGTTAGACATCCAATCCATTTGGACTGGGGGGGTGGACTGGCAGCGATCGCTGATAGATTTTAATGTCCGTAGCTGTCAATGGAAGTGAATGAGTTAAATATCAGAAAAATGAACTTGTTTTTTTAATTTTTTTTTTATTTTTTATTTAAAGAGGATTTTTGGCAGGATTGGCATGTTGATGCTGTTGTCCGTCCCTTTAAGATGCTTTTGGGAAAAAGCACAGGAGGCCACGTTTTCACTCTTAGCTTTCTTTATTCAAGGCTTCAGTTGAGCATGACTACTTTGTGGCCGTCACAGGATTCTAAAGAGGGAAAGAAAGGACAAATGCGTGAGTGAGGGGACGAGCGAATGAGCAAGCTTGCTATCGACCTTTCTTGGGGTCGAATTTGAAGACGGGTTCTCCGGAAAGGTGCAAGCACGCGGCCTGCTTCTTGAAGTGTTCCAGTTCGGCGTCCTTCACCGTGTTCTCGTCGGCCGCTGAGAGGGCAAAGACAAACAACAAGGCAACTTTATTTCCATTCATTCCTACTCGATCCCTTTGCTGAAGCAATCCCACACAATACTTTGGCTCAAATGGCACAAGCTGATGATGATAGACGTCCAATCCGTTTGAAGAGAGAGGCTCGGTAGCGAACGAGTGAACATTCAGTTCCCAGCAAAAAAAAAAAAACCATGAAAAGAGCTAAATCCGCCAAGAATTAAGCGAATATTTTAGCAGAGTCAAACATCTGCTCTTGAAGAGCCTGCCAGGGAAAGCCTCTGTCGCATGATGGCCGCCAGTGACTTACGCCATTGACCCCAGAGGAAAAGAAGTTGGCCCCCCATCAGATTGAGGTTGCTAGGTTTGTGCTTGTTGGTGCTCTAAAAAGTTTCATTTGTGCTGCTGTCGTTTTAAGATATTTACAATTCTTTTATAGGTCAATCTGAGGTCAACCAGCCCCCCATTTTGACTAAATATGGCTAGAAATGGTGTCAATCGTTTATGCTTTGTTTGTGCTGTAAAAAAAAAAAATTCATTTGCTATCATTTTTGAGATATTAATTAGGAGTGATGATGACCCACAGCCCTCCATTCATTGCAAAATGGACCCGAAATGGTGCCATCCGTTTATGCTACGTTCGTGCTTGTTAGTGCTGTAAACAAAATCCGTTTTTGCTGGTTCGTTTTAGAGATATTGAGATATTAATTTCAATAGCGTACTGCACAAATGCTATTTTTAGACCATGACGTCGCTATGCATACGCGGAAGTGGGTCATCATACACACACCCTCACATACAATCCATGTTATTTCTGCTTGTTTTCTCCGGGAATCTTTCAAAAAAGAACAGGCCGATCAAACACTGTTGCAATGGAACTTGTAGAAACGACTCTAGACATTACAACATGTGAAGGATGTTTTCTTTATACGTTTCCCGAAACAAAAAACTCCCAACAACCCAAAAACGGTCAGAGACGTAAGACAACTAGAGGATATAATATATAAGAAAGACAGCATATGGTGGTAAAGGATAGATTGTTGAAACAGGAGAATGTCATTGTCAGTGGCGTAAGGCATTACACACATGAAAAAGGTGTCGATAAAAAAGCTAACCCTGGATCAGGTCGGCTTTTTTTCACGTCTTTCTCAGCCCTCGACACTCAAGCCATCTCTTTAACTGAACATTTGTATGTTCTTTCACATCTTTACCGGTGAATTTGTCACCAGGGACATCAATTTCGGACAGAATTGGTAATTTTAGCTCAGTAAACATCCCGTTCGTACACTATTTCCATGCGTTTACTATTAGGGACAAACAGGTTGACCAGCCTAGCAACCGCCAGCTGACGGAGCGTACCAACTCTCTGAACAACAAAGGGGTATCCCAACAACTAGCCCAAACGTAGCATATACGATGGCACCCCTTCGGGTCTATTTTGCAGTAAATGGGGGCTGCGTGACGTCATCTCGAAATTAATATCTCAATATCTCAAAAACAAAAGCAGCACAAAATAAACATTTTACTACCTGACGAGCTGTTTAAACATTTTTTTCCATATCCCCGTTAAGCTCCCACACATACTAGCACACCAGAAATGGCACTAGTACTTGGGTCTGAAATGATGTGACGGAGAAACATAAATTTTGGAGAAAAATGTACGCCATGGTTTTTAATTTAGAAGATTGGTGAAGAAACACTACTCTTATTCTACTACTACCACAACGGCTACTTTGAGCCAGACATTTTTCCTCTTTATTCTATATAATAGATTTGACTTTCTTTTTGCCAGCACGGTGGCTCTACCAGTTTCACCGATGAGATGGCGCAACAATAATCACATGACTCCATGACACCAATCAGACGTTACAGTAGGCCTGTCGCGTTAACAAATTTTAGTAGGCGATATTTGAATTGTATTCTTAAAACACAAACTATACAAGAAAATAATAAATATTAATAACAACAATGCGTAATGAGTCATTTGACAGCTAGCTAAGTGATGAATATGAAATAGGAAAGAAACTGAACGCCGTTTTTCTCTCTGCCAATTAGAGCCCATCAAAAGTGTAGATTTGATTCAAAATGACTGTCATCTTGTCCTGCACAATGCGCATGTTAATATTCATTGCCAATCAGATTTTTCATAATCGGTGTCACTTTAAAGCTATTCTTAGTCTGAAATCTCAAGTATGTGAGATTAACTCCAGAAATCTTTAGTTAAATGTTGAACACAATGTGCTTTTATTTTGAAATGGTCACCGGAAGTACATTCACTAAGCTGCTAACTGTAAGCTACAGTGGTATTAAAAAGTATCTGAACCTTTTGGAATTTCTCACATTTCTGCATAAAATCACCATCAAATGTGATCTGATCTTTGTCCAAATCACACAAATGAAAAAACAGTGTCTGCTTTAACTAAAACCACCCAAACGTTTATAGGTTCATATTTTAATGAAGATGGCATCCAAACAATGACAGAAGGGGAAAAATAAGTAAGTTAACCCTCTGCCTAAGGAGACTTAAAGAACAACTGAAACCAATTTTTACCAAACAATTTAAGTCAGGTGTGTGCCCAATCACTAATGAGTGGTTTAAGGCTGCCCTGCCCACTATAAAACATACACCTGGTAAGAATTGTCTTGATAAGAAGCATTGTGTGATGTGCATCATGGCTCGGCCAAAAGAACTGTCTGAATACCTGCGATCAAGAATTGCTGATTTGTATAAAGCTGGGCAAGGATACAAAACCATCTCTAAAAGTCTGGATGTTCGTTATTCGACAGTCAGAGAATTTGTCTAGAAATGGAGAAAGTTTGGCACTGTTGATTCTCTCCAAAGGAGAGGCCGTCCATGAAAGATGACGCCAAGAGTTCAGCGCAGAATACTCAGAGAGGTTAAAAAGAACCCTAGAGTGTCTGCTAAAGACTTACAGAAATCACCGGCACGGTCCAATATCTCTGTGCACACATCAATTATATGTAAAACTATGGCCAAGAATGGTGCTCATGGGAGGACTCCACAGAGGAAGCCACTGCTGTCTTAAAAAAAAAAAAAAAAACAAAAAAAAAAAACATTGTTGCTCGTTTGATGATCGCAAATAGGCACTTAGACACTCCACAGAAGTTTTGGCAAAGTATTGCCAAAACTGATGAAACCGAAGTTGAATTGTTTGGGAGTAAGACACAACTGCATGTGTGGAGGAAAAATGGAACAGCTCACCAACATCAACACCTCATCCCCCACTGTGAAGCATGGTGGAGGGAGCATCATGATTTGGGGCTGTTTTGCTGCCTTAGGGCCTGGACAACTTGCTATCATTAATGGAAGAATTAATTCAAAAGTCTATCAGCTGCCAAGGGGGGGGGCACAAAATATTAAAGATGATGGTTTACTTACTTATTTTTCTCCCTTCTGTAATTGGTTGTATACTATCCTCATTCAAATATGAAAATCTATAAATGTTTGGGTGGTTTTAGTTAAAGCAGACCCTGTTTTCTCATCTGCGTGATTTTGACAATGATCAGATCACATTTGACGGTGACTTTATGCAGAAATGTGAGAAATTCCACAAAAGGTTCGGATACTTTTTCATACCACTGTAGACACTCAGTATGAAAAAAAGTTCTATTTTCGTCATGCATTTGGTGTTAGTAATTGATCAAAAAAAATGTCTTCACATCATTTGCAAAAAAGAGTTTTCATGTTTGAAGTGTCACCTTTTAACTGGAAGTTTGCGTTTTGGAGAAAACTGCCAATGTTTTATAGCAGGCAAAAGTGGTTCGTACATTGTCTTTTTCCATTAGCCTCAATGTTGCCTGCATTTTACAATGTTCAGCAGCCCCGGACCTATGTTTACCCACCAGAGTGGGCACTAAGAAATCTTGAGGGGGCACCCCCAATGCAGGCTTTTTTTTACCCTCTGCATTTCTCCGGGCTTGGGACCGGTGCAAGTAGGACACTGGCTTGTGTCCCGCTGAGGCTACATTAATTTTTGGAGGGGGTTTGTTTTTTTTTTTGTTTTTTTTTTAATGCATCCATCTACTTATTCTCACTGTTGGCGTGATGTCACGATGATGTCATTCTCGCATAGCAACGTGTCGCCATTTTGAGATGGGGGCACAGGTAAACATCCGTAGACAAACTCGCATATTTCAGCAGTGTTTTGTGTTTTTTCATAAAAACGTCTTAAACATTACTTATTATTATCACGAGTCACTGCCGACAGACGCGAGGAGGCGATACAACTTAAAATTTGCGTGTATTGGCTTACAAATACAGTCAAAGACAAAAGTTTAACGCGCTTGTACTAAATGCACAACAGAGCAACTGCTTGTGACTCGTGTTTTGCCCCCATTTCCTTATTTTGTACGTCTGAGCTTTAATTCTACGGTGTGTTGATAACCAATAAACATATGTAAAAGGAAACGGAGTCTCATATGCACGTGTGTCGAGTGCACACAGCATACGCAAACACACGCACGTACTCACGCGATTACCAATCGCAGTCGGGAAAATAACCCCCCTTATTTTTTTCATTACCATGAATTGACTTATTGCATATCGCGAAAGACTTAGTCACATGACCACACACAAACTTGCAGTCGGAAGTCCTACTATTAAGCCGGGCCGTTCATACGCATGGCGCCTTGAAAGCGCCATTACAATTTGACTATTTGACATTTCTACCAGTCATCACCACAGAAAACCCGAGATAAGGTTGTTTTCATTCTGTGGTAAGAAATATTTTCTCCACTAGCGGGCAGTCATGCTCTCTGGACGGGTTTTGGTTCATATCTAAATTTTTCTGGTCTGAATTCAAAGATATTTGTGTATTTATTGGGCCCAATAGGGTCATGCAATATGTTCTAGTACAATATAATAATAACCGTTCATATAGATGATGTTGTGCTGAGAAACAAAAGATAGCATTGCTTCAAGAAATTTCTGAAATCTTAAGCAGTTACTCACAATGACTTGAGTATTCTTTTCACCGAGTACTTTTATACTTGGGTCATTTTTTGGGATGACTACTTTTACTTGATCATTATTTTGAAGTAACACCACTCTTACTAGAGTAAAGGTTTTAGCTACTCTACCCACCTCTGGTCATAACGACAACCCCTAACAAAAAGTATGGAATCACCAGGGTTGGACGAGCACTCACTCAGACATTTTATCATCTAGAACAAACTCAGGTAAAAAGCTTGAAAAAAAAAAATGAATTAGTTCAAAAGTGCAACTCTTTCGCGTTCAGAAACACGAAAAGAAATGGATAAAAAAAAAAAAAAACATTGTGGTAGTCAGTAAATGTTACTTTTATGGAGCAAGTACAGGGAAATATATATGGAATCACTCCATTCTAAAGAAAAAATGTGGAATCATGATAAGCAAACAAAGAAATAACAATCAAAACACATCTCTAGTATTTAGTAGCACCACCTCTGGCTTTTATTACAGCTTGCAGTCTCTGAGGCATCGACTTGATGAGTATTCTTCATCAATTTGGTGCCAACTCTCTTTGATTGCAGTTGGCAGATAGTCCTTGTAGGTCGGAGCTTTGCTGTGGACCATTTGTTTCAATTTCCACCACAGGTTTTCAATAGGGTTGAGATCTGGGCTATTTGCAGGCCATGACATTGACTGGATGAGTCTTTCTCCAAGGAATGCTTTAACAGTTTTAGCTCTGTGGCATGATGCATTGTCATCTTGGAAAATGACAAACATTTTCCATTGAAGGGATAAGCAAGGTGTCTAAAATTTCATGTTATTGCATTTATTGAAGATTTAACCACAGCCATATCCCCAGTGCCTTTGCCTGACATGCAGCCCCATATCATCAAGGACTGAGGGATTTTTGTGTTTTTCAGGCAATCGTCTTAGTAAATCTCACTGGAACAGCACCAAACAAAAGTTTCAGCATCATCACCCTGTCCGATGCAGATTCTTGACTCTTGACACCTTGTCCAATGCAGATTCTCGACTCTTTCTCATGATTCCAGATTTTTCCCTCAGAATGGAATATTTCCATATATATTTCCCTGCATTTGCTCTATAGTAACATTTACTGACCACCACAATGTTTTTTATTCATTTCTTTTAATGTTTCTGAATGCTAAAGAGTTGCACTTTTGAACTATTTTATTATTTTTTTCGAGCTTTTGATCTGAGTTTGTTCTACATGATAGAATGTCTGAGTGAGTGCTCATCCAAAACTGGTGATTCCATACTTTTTGCTAGGGTTTGTAGCTCCTGTTTCAAATGGATTGGATCTCTACTAGTGACAAATTCATTTCAAGTCACAGGAGAAGGATGATTGGACGACCATTGTCATTGGCACGCACTTAAAATTTGGCAGTTTTTTTTTATGCGTATTCTCACCAAACAGGTAAAGTGCGTGGACGTGGATTTCGTCGTTGTTAAGGTTGTCCACGTGGAGCCCGTGCTCCTCCATGAAGGTCTTGAGGTCGTGAGCCGAGCTATTGATGTTCATCACTAGGCAGCCGTCGCACGTGGGCAGCATTTCAATGGTCGACGAGAAGTTCAGCACTAAGGACGAACGAAAAGGCAAACGCTTACTGTCAATTGTCCCTCACAAAGATGGCGTTCGACTACAAAGACAACTGACTTTTGGCATGTATTACGTGGTCGCCAATGGACATGTTGATCCTGGTGCCGTAGCAGGTGCCATTCCTAGAATACAGATCATCACGATGAACTAACACGTTTGAAAGGTTGGAAAATTAACCTGAAAGCATACTAGGTTAGGAAATGGCTGGCTTTCGCGCCCACTTACAATAGCATCTCCTCGTAGAAGCCCAGATTTTTGTCGTGATGCTCGTCGTCGCTGATGGTGATGCGTGTGCTGTCGGTGATTTTCAGGATGGCATTGAAGGCGGGGTGGTCGGTGAAGCCGGAGATAAACTTCTTTGTGCCGATCAGCTGCGCGCGACGCAGGACAATCAAAAGTCAGTCACGATTGCAAAAAAAAGCCCCGTCAACCAACACTTTGGCTTTTATAGGGCGCTCCGGTCATACAATACCATACCATCATCTTCCACATGCTCGGGTAGCGGGGGCAGCAGTTTTAGCAGGGAAGCCCAGACTTCCCCTCTCCCGAGCCACTTCAACCAGCTCCTCCGGCGGGATCCCAAGGCGTTCCCAGGCCAGCCGAGAGACATAGTCTCTCCACCGTGTCCTGGGTCTTCCCTGGGGCCTCCCGCCGGTGGGACATGCCCGGAATACATCTCCAGGGAGGCGTCCAGAAGGCATCCTAACCAGATGCCCGAGCCACCTCAGCTGGCTCCAACACGGAGGAGTAGCGGCTCGACGCCGAGTCCCTCCGGGATGACCAAGCTATCTCAAAGGGAGAGCCCGGACACCCTGCGGAGAAAACTCATTTCGGCCGCTTGTGCCCGGGATCTTGTTCTTTCGGTCACGAGCTTTGGGTCGTGACCATAGGTGAGTGTAGGAACGTAGATCGACTGGTAAATCGAGAGCTTTGCCTTTCGGCTCAGCTCCTACTTCACCACTGCAGTCATACGGACTCTGCACCGATCCGCCTGTCGATCTCCCGCTCCCTCCTACGCTCACTCGTGAGCAAGACCCCAAGCTACTTGAACTTCTCCACTTGGGGCAGGATGTCATCCCCGACCCGGAGAGGGCAATCCACCCTTTTCCGACTGAGGACCATGGTCTCGGATTTGGAGGTGCTGATTTTCATCCTGACCACTTCACACTCAGCTGCGAACCGCTCCATTGAGAGTTGGAGGTCATGGCCTGATGAAGCCAAAAGCATCACATCCTCTGCAAAAAGCAGTGATGCAATGCTGAGGCCACCAAACCGGACACCCTCAACGCTTCGGCTGCGACTAGAAATTCTGTCCATAAAAATTATGAACAGAATCGGTAACAAAGGGCAGCCTTGGCGGAGTCCAACCCTCACTGGGAACGAATTCGACTTACTGCCGGCAAAGCAGACCAAACTCTGACACCGGTCGTACAGGGACCGAACAGCCCTTACTAAGGGCCTGGGTACCCCGTACTCCTGGAGCACCCCCCCAATGGACTCCCCGAGGCAGACGGCTGAACGCCTTCTCCAGATCCACAAAACACATGTAGACCGAGTTTTTGCCTCAGTGACCGCCGAAGCCGCAGTTCGCTTGGCCAGCCGGTACCTGTCAGCTGCCTCCGGAGTGCCACAGGGCAAAAAGGCCCGGTAGGCCTCCTTCTTCAGCTTGAAGGCATCCCTTACCGCGAATGTCCACCATCCGTGTTGTCTGTAACGTGTTACTAAGTAACGCGTTCCTTTAATCTGATTACTTCCTTTCAGTAACGAGCAATCTAACGCCTTCATTTTTCCAAGCCAGTAATCTGATTAAAACTGCCTGTGTGCAGTGGCGGACTTGGCAATTTTGGGGCCTAAGGCGAACATATCCAGGGGGCCCTCTTCATGGGTCAGGGGTTAAAAAAGTGAGAAGGGTGTGGAGGAAATATGTTCCTGCACACTAGGGCTGTCCTAAACGACAGATTTTCTCCTGATTACTCAGCCGACTAGTTTTACGATTAGTCAACTAATCTAATAATTTTCTGTTTTTTTTTTTTTTTTTTACTAATTGAGCAATGAAATTTTTGTTGACACTTATTAATTCACAAAACCATTTTGGAACACTTACATTTTTTATTAAAGTACAAATAATCATGTAAATAACAATAATTAATCACAAATAAACAATGAGGTTAAATGCTGATAGCATTTACTAGAGCAAAAGAATGGAAAGTAAACAGATTCAGAACATTGACTTTGCCTTTCCAACATTATTCAAAACAATTCTTATTCTAGCATCATAATTATTGTAGGCCTATACTACTATATATAATAGTAGTATAATAATTATAATAATTATTCATTGCCAATCATATTTGTCATAAAGAGTGTCGTTTGAAAGCTATTCTTAGTGTAGAATCTGTATTCTGTAGTATTTACTCAACATATTATAATATTAATTCTGAAGTATGTGGGATTAACTCCAGAAATCGTTATTTATTTGACGAACATGACGTGCTTTTATTTTGAAATGTTCACCGGAGGTACATTAACTAAACCGCTAACTGAAAGCTTTACACACCGTAAATAAACATTCTTCATCATTGCTTGTGGTGTCACTGATATATTTAATTTTTAGCAAAATCTGTTAACCAGCTGTTGAGTGTTATTGAATGACTGATTGGAACTGTACTGCATTCTTTCGCCACAGGGTGTGCTGTCGTGTATTTTATGTTCGGGGTGAAAAAGAAGAAGAAAGTTAAAAGAGGCATTAGCGGCCTGTTCTCAACTTCTCCCTCACTGCACTTTGGCTCTCATGGAGAGCACGTTCGGTCATGTGTTCGAAATAAACGATAGCCGACGTGCAAAGTAGCAAGTGAGCGGGAGAGCTAAGTGAAGCTAACAAACAGCTAAGCGGAGCTAAGCGATGCTAAACTGAGCTAAGCGAAGCTAAACGGTGCCAAATGAAGCTAAGCGACTGATACTCAGTCCGTCGTCGTGGAACAGTCCATTGTAGTGCGTGTGTGTGGGAGAGATAATATAAATGCAGCATTCAAATGGCTTTCTTTTTTGTTTTGTTATTTGTTTGTTTGGTATGCTGACATAATTATACATGACGAATAGTTGGGGGTGCTGCTGGCTCCGGTGGCCCAAGCCCTTGCTCGTTGGGGCAAGGTCAGCTGGTTGGGGATCCCTACTGGTTGGGGGCCTAGGGCAATCGCCTACTTCGCCTGAATAGAAGATCCGCCTATGCCTGTGCGTTACTATTTTGTTGTTGCCTCATACTGTATGTAGAATGAAGAATACTGTAGTCATGTACGAAGAGCATTTGAATAGAAAATACTGCTTTTGAGTTTCGGAGTGACATCACATCTCACGTTTTCTAATCGAAAAAAAAACGGGTCACGTGTATTACCATGCTGTGTGCGCGCCGTCTGCCACGGCGGTCAACAACATAGCCTGGCTACGTTGTCAGAATATACCACAAACGGCTGCATTTGCTCAATGGAAATACAGCCATTACTTCACATTTCTGTCCAGTAAAGATGACAAGAATATCTCCGTGCGTTGCAAACTCTGCGCCGGCTCAGAAAAACTGTCGACTGCTAAAAACTCGACATCCAATTCAACAAGGAAGCACTTGGAATTACAGCACAACGCAAACAAAACTCGAAACAAAGCTGACAGGTAACGAGACAGCCAGCACTTCTACAGTTTGTAACCAGCCTTTAAAATATGTGTAATTACGTACATTTTAGAGTTTGTAATCATAGAGTTTTACATTTATGGGACGGGGGGGGCATGTTGAAGACTCTGAAACGAAAGTCAAAACTTTGGACACGCTTCATCATTTTTGCGTTTTATATATTTTCACTACCATTGTAAATTCTGAAGACATCACAACTATGAAGGAACGGAATGAAGGAATGGCAAAAAAAGTGAAATAACTGAAAACAAGTTTTGTATTCTACATTCTTCAAAGTATCCACCTTTGAGGTGTCTCCAAACTTTTGGCCAATAATGTATATTTAAACACATCTTGACACTGTTCGAGTTCAATCAACTGTTCAAGTTGTTGTTGGCAGCGCTTGAAAGTTTAGGTTTAAAGAAATTCTAAATATCCATCTTGCCTCCTCTGGTGTAGTATTGGCTAAGCAAAGCAAAGGATAGTCTCCAAGGTGCTAGTCACATGATCTCTTCGAAAAATGATTTTGACCCATTATGAAAACTTTACGTTGTAGGATTTTTGTTCATTTTATTAATTTTTGTTGTTTGTTTTATTGCTTTACAACTTTTAGAGACAACATTTTAACAGCTAGGTCTTTATCTCAAAAGGGGAAGTTCAGAATTTCATACATTAGGATTTATCTTGGAGTCAGCGGGGGTTTAATTACGGTAGTCGTTGGAGTTGATTTAAACAAATTTTGTGCAGTTTGTCAGTTATTTATTAGTTTAAGGGCTCCGGAATGGCTAAGCTAGGGCAACTCAATGGTGGTCGACTAACTATACCCCCGCTAACTCAAAGATTAAGCCTTATGTGAAGAAACTCAGTTACACGTGATGACATTTTTCTGTTATTTTTATGTTGAGGTAGCAAAAGGAGAAAAATTGGTAAAAAGTAACTGATAAGTTACTTTTAAAGTAACTTAGTTACTTTGATAATAAAGTTATCAGTAAAGTAACTAGATTACTTTTTTCTGATTAATCAGTAATCAGTAATTAAATGACATTTTTAAAGAAGCCGTGACAACACTGTCTACCATACATGGGAATTTACCAAGAAATGACGCGAAATAAACAGGAAGTGACCTGGAAATGTCTCAAAATCACTTGGAAATGGTCTGGAATTTAGTTTGTGGAAAAACTAAAATTCATTCTGCCTCGTACGGACAAACGTGTAATATTTAGCGTACGCGGTCTCTGTAACGCTGCTGTTGCCATAGTTGTGCGCTCCCTGTGGGTGTGGTATTACAGTAAAAAGAACCCTCTTTGATGAGTCGTGTGCACATGTGATGATAAGCAAACTGAATAAAGAAGTGTTGTTCCATTCAAGTCTCGGCCTTAAATGTACTTAGATTGAGGAAGTCCACAACAATCTCACCTTCGAGTGGTCATCCAGAGACTGCGGGTGGATCAGAGGGGCGCACTCGTCAGGCGTCGGGACGGCCACGGCGCCCGAGCACGCCAGCGCCAACAGGAAGCAGAAACAAGCGACTTTCATGATGAGCGGAGATGAGAGTGGTCAGGTGGAGAGCGCCGAGCAATGGCCCTTTTATACCTGCCGCTTCCTCACAACGACCTGTGTTATGCTGGCGTCACGTGATGTTAGCTTTGCTCTCCCAGTTAGTCATTCACTCAGGGGCCCACGCGAGTACAAACACTTAATCAAATAGTCGATAATATCATCCCTTTCTTGTACACTGATCAACTGCTGTTGACGCAGTCAAAACGGATTGGATGTCTAGTGCTATCAGTGGCACTAAAAGGTGTGTATTCACAGCCAGTCCGCCCAGTTTCAATGAACTGGACATTTATTGTCATCAATGGCAGGCAATAAATTACTTCTCTGTCACTTCCTTGTTAGATGGGATTTTTTTTAAAGGAAAAGGCCCATATAGTGAAATTCCTATTTTTTTTTTTTTTTTGATAGCATTTCTTTGGCGCACCGCACAGCCCAAACTGTTTTACCGACCGTCACCCATAGACTTCATAATGTATTGATGGGATGCGGGGCCGATCAATAGGCGGCCGGCATTGTTGGCAAGGCCGTCAAAGCTGACCAAGTGGTATCACGGACAAAGAGCTTTTTTGTTGAAAATTGTTGCGAGTAAATGCTTAAATCCCCGAATTCTTTAAAGATATGGACGTAAAACAGTCTCTATTCTTGATTAAAAGCCAAAAAAAAAAGTGCGGTTAGCATTTCTTTTACGTAAATACCTGTATGTCGAAATACAATGCTCGTCTGTTAGTGAATGTAGCTACCGGCCGCCTGATGTAAACAGAGCTTTTCCGGTGAAAATTCTTTATAGATATGGACGTAAAACACTCTCGATTCTTGGTGAAAAGCAAAAAGAAAAACATGCAGTTAGCATTTATTTTACGTAAATATGTCTAAGTACAATGCTAGTCTGTTAGTGAATGTAGCTAGTGGCCGCCCGATGTAAACAGAGCTTTCCGATGAAAATTCTTGTGAATAAATGCTTAAATCCCCGAATTCTTTATAGATATGGACGTAAAGCAGTCTCGATTCTTGGTTAAAAAAAAAACAAAACAAAAAAAAAAACATGCAATTAGTGGTTATTTTACGTAAATACGTCTAAGTAAAATGCTGGTCTGTTAGTGAACGTAGCTAGCGGCCGCCTGATGTAAACAGAGCTTTTCCGGTTAAAATTATTGCAAATAAATGCTTTATATCTCCGAATTTTTCATAGATATGGATGTAAAACTGTTGTAAAAATGTTTCGCTTCTTGGTTAAAAGCAAAGAAAACGTGCAGTTAGCATTTCTTTTACGTAAATATTGCGAACTATTATGCCAATGCAGTAGCGGCTAATTTCTCCCATCAATTTTTTTAACGTTTCAAAATGCATGCATGGTACGAAAAATATAATAATGACCTTTAATCCTCGAACAAATCACTCCTGAGACAATCATTCCTGTTTGTATGCGGTACAGCTTTTGTACTTTTTCAATAGAAATCCGACATTAGATCGCTGCGTGCGTGTGAATAGCTCTTCTTGATGTGGGCGGCCCCTTACTTGAATGTGAGGCGCAGTACATGACCGATCTGAGCCGTCAATACATTATGAAGTCTATGCGTCGCCGTTTGAATGTCAAAATGAACGGAATTTTGGCGTGATGCAGTGAATTTTTCGAACAACCCCCCAAAAATTTCCGCTCGCCCATAAATGTGAATTATTTTTTTGGGGATGCAACAAAAAATTTTCAAAATGCGACTTGTCCTACAGTTTTTGATGAAATCGCATAATTCATTCATGAAAATTCTGCAACGCATTAAATGTTCGTAATCCGATAACTTGATTAGTTAGATATTCGATAGCTGCAGCCCTTGTCAATTTCACTTCTATACTCACTTCCTGTTGATTTTTAGGCTTTTTCGAGTCACTTCCTGTATATTTTTGCTCACTTATTGACAGCACTTGACGTCCAATCCATTTAGAGCATTAGGGGCGAATGAACATTGGACCCACAGCCACTGGTGCCTTTGAGGACACGTGTACCTCATTTAGTTTTCATCCCACTGATTGAACTTTATCTTCAATTTTATTTGCTTAATCAATGCATCCATCTGATTGGTGGACGAGACTTCGCCTCCACATTTGACCTTCGTGAGATAAAGATATTTAGATATTTCTAAAAGGTAATGTTAGGACTTTGCAATTCTTAAAGAATGACAATATCTTTAACCCGTTTTTCAGTGCGGAAACCAAAATTCATCTTGGTTTTTCTCAACCATATCAAGTAGATCAAGTAGAAGAGACTGGGGCAATGTGCGACATTTTTCCACATTTGCTCTCCTCCAAGCAAGCTAAAACAACAAACCAGTAAAGTTTGCTTATTTCCCATTAATTTAGGACGTTTCCTAGCAAGGGAAATTTTCAGAATGAACAGATGAATAATATTGAAAAAATATAACTAGTTTTAAAAAACACTATTATGTCTTACTTTACCCCATCTAAAGTGCAAACTGAGATGGACTAGGAAAATAAAATGGGTCATGTGAACCAATGAAGGGTAAACTGATTCACAGGGGCGTCACTAGGTTTTAAAGCAGGGGTGGGCAAACTATTCCACAAAGGGCTGCAGTGGGTGAAGGTTTTTGTTGCAACCCATTAAGAGGACATTTTTTCTTTCACCAATCTGCTGTTTTACAAGTGCAATCAGGCGATTACAGTCAGGTGCTTCTCATTTCTGCTGAAACCTCATTGGTTAAACTATCTGTGCTGGATCTAGTGGAACAAAGACCAGGACCCACTGCAGCCCTCTAGGACAGGTTTACCCACCCCTGTTTTAAAGGGTACCATGGATAGAAAGACATGTACCGTGTCGGCCCGAATGTAAGACAGCCCTGATTATAAGATGACCCCCTCTTTTTCAAGACTCAAGTTTGAAAAAAGACTTTTTGAACACCAAATTAATTTTCATACAGAAAATAATTACAGTACATCCGAAACAAATGAGTATAGGGTTAGTAATAACTGCATTAACCATCAAAGTGAAGTCTAACTGTAACTGTAATCTTGAAACAAATCTGACAGAACATCGCTTCAATGATATCTGGCGCCATCTAGCGTCGTGAATGGGGAGCGGAGCTGAGATCTGTCATGCCAGAACATTGCTTCAATGATATCTGGCGCTATCTAGCGTCGTGAATGGGTATGATGTCTAGACCGCGAATATAAGACGTCCCCCTCTTTTTCATTTTTATTTCAATGGAAAAAAACACCGTCTAATATTAGGGCCAATACGGTATAATATTTAAATATCTAAAGTGCAATCACATTCTTAAATGAATGGCTTATGGTTTTTGAAATGTAAGTAAACCAATCTATTGTGATAAAACAACAAAATTGCAATAACTGCATTAACCATCAAAGTGAGGTCTAACTGTAACTGTAGTTTTGAAACAAATCTGAATAAGGAAAAGCATTGCAGTAAAATAATGCAAACTGGTTAAACTTGAGAGTAGCTGAGATCTACCATGACAGAACATCGTTTCAGTGATATCTGGCGCCATCTAGCGTCATGAATGGGTATAATGTCTAGACCGCGAATATAAGACGACCCCCACTTTTTCAGTCTTATTTCAATGCAAAAAACACTGTCTTATATTCGGGCCAATACGGTAATTCTTAAAAGATAAATGTTAGTACTAATATAATAATTTGATAATAGAGCCCCTCTTAAAAGTTGTAAAATTTTAAACCAAAAAATTAACTAGTAGGTCACCATTGTTGTTGACCTCTTAGGGCGGTGACGTCACATGGACGCGCTACTGGACTTCCACAGTGTCACTCTTTAACTACATGAACAAGTCATCGGTTCTGCCCTTCCAATTTGAACCCAAGCGGAATATTTATGAGAAGGACAGCCCTGTCGATATTTCACAAAACGAGCAGCAAAGGCAAAATGAACACGAAAGACTGGACGAGAGGAGTTGTGTACATGCGTCAATTTCGCTTGTGACAGCTTGCGTTCTCCCATGGTCTAGCAGGAGAGTGATGTCAAAAAATGTTTGCAGATCTTCACGGTAATTTATTGTGTGATTCATCTTATTCCAATAGTATTATGGAGATACAGTGCTGGCCAAAAGTACTGGCACACCTGCAATTCTGTCAGATAATGCTCAATTTCTCCCAGAAAATGATTGCAATTATAAATGCTTTAGTAGTAGTAGTAGTAGTAGTAGTAGTAGTAGTAGTAGTAGGTAGTAACATCTTCATTTATTTTGCTTGCAATGAAAAAACACAAAAGAGAATGATTTATTTTTTAAATCATTATCATTTTACCTCCAAAAATGGGCAGGACAAAGGTATTGGCACCCTTTGAAAAATCATGTGAGTCTTCTCTAATTTGTGTAATTAAAAGCATCTGTTACTCACCTGTGGCACATAACAGGTGGTGGCAATAACTAAATTACACTTGCAGCCAGTTAAAATGGATTAAAGTTGACTCAGCCTCTGTCCTTCTGTGTACCACATTGAGCATGGGGAAAAGAAAGAAGACCAAAGAACTGCCTGAGGGCTTGAGAAGCAAAATTGTGAGGAAACATGGGCAATATCAAGGTTACAAGTCCAAAGACCTAAATGTTCCTGTGTCTACCGTGCGCAGTGTCATCAATAAGTGTAAAGCCAATATCACTGTAGCGAACCTAGATGTGGACGAAAAAGGAAACATTGACGGGAGATTTCAATGATAGATTGTGCGGGGGTGTATAAAAAATCTCGACTAACATCCAAACAAGTTCAAGCTGTCCTGCAGTCCGAGGGACAACAGTGTCAACCCGTACTATCTGTCGACGTCTGAATGAAATGGGACTCTATGGTAGGATACCCAGGAAGACCCCACTTCTGACCCAGAGACATTAAAAAGCCAGGCAAGAGTTTGCCAAAACTTACCCGACAAAGCCAAAAACGTTTTGGAAGAACGTTCTCTGGTCAGATTAGACAAAAGTAGAGCTTTTTGAAAAAGGCATCAACATAGAGTTTACAGAGAAAAATGATGTTGTGGAGTGAAAGTATCATGTTTCTGTTAGCATGGGCACGGGAAATCAACTTTTACATTGAAATGCAAGATGATTTAGGTTTTTCTTTTTCACAACTAGAATACTGTTATTCCAGAGAATATCTAGACTTGCTTGATTCACCTACCTGTGGTAATATTTTAAATATAACGCCATGTATGAAGAGGTGGGGGGTCAGCCTGTTAGTGCTCAGACCATAAGCCGTACTCTACATCAAATTGGTGTGCATGGCTGTCACCCCAAGAGGAAGCCTCTTCTGAAGAGGGTACACAAAAAAGCCCGGGAACAGTTTGCTGAAGACATGTCAACAAAGCACATGGATTACTGGAACCGTGTCATAAAGTCTGATGAGACAAAGATTAATTTGTTTGGTTCCGATTGTCTCAAGCATGTGTGGCGGCGACCAGGTGTGGAGTACAAAAATAAGTGTGTCATGCATACAGTCAAGCATGGTAGTGAGAATGACCTTCCACCTCTTCAATCTCTGCAGCAATGCTGACAGAACTCCTGTAACGAGTCACATGACATTTTGGAGGGAAAATGACAAGCAGTACTCAATTTGAACATTTAGGTATGTACGTAGTTCCCATGCGATGCACTCATTTTTGTTGCCAGGGGTTTAGATATTAATGGGTATATTTTAAGATATTTTGAGGGGAAAAATAAAGGAGCACTATATATATATAAGCTGCACACAGACTACTTTTTTATGGAGGACCAGGAGTGCAAAAATTCAATAAATAAATACACAATTAAATGAATAATTAAAAGTGTCATTAAAATGCTTCTATTTCAATATTTATTTATTTATTTCAATATTTATTTCAATTTATATTTATTTATTTCAATATTTATTTATTTCAATTTTTAGTTATTTCAATTTTTATTTATTTATTTCGATTTATATTTATTTATTTCAATTTATATTTATTTATTTCAATTTATATTTACTTATTTCAAATTTTATTTCGATGTTTATTTATTTCAATTTGTTTTTATTTATTTCAACTTTTATTTATTTATTTCGATTTTTATTTATTTATTTCAATTTTTATTCATTTATTTCATCATTTATTTATTTATTTCAACATTTATTCATTTCACTTTTTATTTATTTCGTTCTTGCACTCTTGTTCCTCCGGGGGTGCAACCATGAAATAATTTTATCTGTCACGTTTGCTCGTCAAAGTTTCTAACATCTGATTGGTTGCTCAGCAAAGCAAGTCTTAACTAGTCGATCTCAGATAATAGATTGACGCCTGAGGCATTGGCTAATTTTTATGTACACCCGATACATAAGGTGGCAGTGTAGATCCGTATAATCTGAAAAATAATTGCTCCCTCAAAATCACAAAAACGACGAAGATTAGTAGTGTGGTCAGTGTAGCGGAAGTAGGCTTTGACGCATTTCACGTGTTGTCCAAGCAAAACATACATATGTCCAAAATGTGCCCAGAGCTGCTCGGAGAAGCAGCAAATTTAATCGAGGACACTCTGAGGAGAACTCCACCAGCAGCCCATGGTGGAGTCCAGTCTGTGGCTTCGACATCGCGCGGGCCAGCGCCTTTAAACGGGCTGATGTCTGCATACGGGAAACTCTTGTATAACTCAGAAGTGGAACGGTCCTTGGATATTTACCAGATTTTTTTTATTTTTTTTTTTATCAAGTTTTGAAATAAGGCTAAATGACAGAAATAACTAGCAGTTTTCTAAGTAGTTTTACTCTGAACTCTGACATCATTTTTACATGATAATGATTTAGTTTGGGTCTAGGGGTGCTCCAGTGTCTCTCTAAAGTGGACCCGTTGTCGAATAGGTCACCGTTTTTTTCCCCATATATTTAATAAAGGGACTTGCGCTCTGAAGCCACCTCATTGCATTCTGAAGCCAGCGCATTGCATTACCGTAATGCACATATTGCAAACAATAATCCAAATAAGGGCGGCTGGTTTGACTTCGTTTTTACGAGTGGAGGCTGGCTTGACCGCAGTTCCAAACTATCAAAAACTCTTCGATCAACATCTTGATCTGACAGAGCTGAGATGATGCCAATAACGTTAATTAATTGCTCTTTTTTGTAGGACACGTACTCAGGGTCCAAATGTCCTGCTTCAATTTGTTCTGAGAAATCTAATATGTCCCAAGAGAGCTCATGCAACATCTCAGATAATGCCGCCATGTTGGGAAGAAATAGGACGAAGCAATCGCTTATTACTCAATCAACTCAAACCCCGCCTAGTTCATGCCCGCCCACCGAGTTTGATGAGCCAATGACAGATAAAATTATTTCATGCGGCCACACGGGGAACAAGAGTGCAAGAATGAAATAAATAAAAAGTGAAATTAATAAATGTTGAAATAATTAAATAAATGATGAAATAAAAAATAAAAAATCGAAATAAAAAAATAAAAATAAAAATAAATAAATAAAAGTTGAAATAAATAAATAAAAATTGAAATAAATAAATAAAGATCGAAATAAATTTTGAAATAAATAAAAATTGAAATAAATAAAAATTGAAATAAATGAATATAAATTGAAATAAATAAATAAAAATCGAAATAAATAAATATAAATTGAAATAAATAAATAAATATTGAAATAAATAAATAAATAATGAAATAAATACATAAAAATTGAAATAAATATTGAAATAAATAAATATTGAAATAGAAGCATTTTAATGACACTTTTAATTATTTATTAAATTGTGTATTTATTTATTGAATTTTTGCACTCCTGGTCCTCCATACTTTTTATTGTGTCAAAAAATATACTTAAATATCTGCAGAAATGTGAGGGGTGTACTCACTTTTGTGATACACTGTATTACCCATTGATAAAGAAAATCATATTTTTTATTGAACAATTAGTGAAATTGGTGTCATGGTTCATTGTTCACGCCTAACAATTTATAGATCAGTGGCCTGTGATGGTTGGTTATGCAGCATGGTTTCCCAAAGGACCAAGAGCAAGAGAAAAAATGGATGGCAATGGTCAGTCGTCCAAACATGAAATCAAAATCAAGCCAATACTGAGTACACCTTCTGAACCTGAATGTACGCATAGGCTACCGGCAAAGAACTGCCCACATGGATGGTTTTAGTTTGGTGATTTATTCCAATCATTCAGCAAACAGTCCACTTTCCAATGCAGCTCATGCTATGGCGTGCTGTGGTAAAAACCGTGTGTCCACCAGGTGCACTAAATAACAGTGGCTCTCTAGGCGCACCTTTATAGTAAAATACCTAATGACATTGGTGGTGCCCCCTGGTGGCAAAAACAATAACACAGTTTCAAAATAAACACATTGATGCACTGAATTGTCACAGTGAATATGGCTTCTACAGGCTTTTTTGTGTGTTTGTTGCCATTTAAAAACGGGCTTAGTGCCCACAGCCAGCAGTCGCCATCAGCAGGCACCAGCAGCAGCATGATGTGGATCATGAAAATGTAACCTAAATAAAATATATATACATTAGTTTTGTATTATAAATCGGGGCCGGATGTATGGGGGGACCGGGGTGGGCACGGCCCACACAGACGTGAGTCGTCCCCAACCAATCCAAATGTCGGGAATATCTATTGTAGCGTCGCACTGGATATAGAGAATGCACGGAGATCTCACCTACTTTTTTTATTACAGGATTAACAGTTACTGTTGGCCGCAACCGCACCGAACAAGCAATCACCAAAACAAGCTGTTTTTCCAACCTTGTTTGTTATCCGCACGCTTCTTCCCTCTCCGCCAGACACATTCTCGCAGTCGGACATCCGGGCATCAATGACGTCACCAGCCACAACAAAGCGTTGCCATATTGAAACACGAGTCGCAAGCAGTTGCTGTCGTGCATTGTAGTGCAAACGCGTTGAATGTTTGTCTTATTTGCGGTCTTTTTTTCCGGCGGAATGACTAAAAGTTGCCGTGTTGCGGGTTGTAACACAAGGAACAGTTCGGAGCCGCATTTGAAGTTCTTCATTCTTCCTGGTGAGAAGAAAAGGACAAGCAAATGGCTGAAAGCAATCAATCGAGGAACAGTAAAAGAAGACGGTTCCGTGGACCATTCTCGCCAGTGGGAACCCAGGCACATTTACGTTTGCAGCTGACATTTTATGACTGGTGAGTAAACTTTAATCGATTTTTTTTTTGTTGCCCCAATTAGCTGCTAGGATTCAATAGACTAGGCAGTGGTTATTATTTCCGTAACCGACAACTCGCAAAGCGTTACTTTTCTTTTGCTGCGAACTGCTCTGATCGGTCAATCGGTATATTTTTGGCCTGCTGGGAATTGGTTATTTTGCTGTGACGTGTTCACGGCTAAATAACGCTTGGAGGCGAATTACCGGTTACGGCAGTAATAATCACTCCGTATATACTACCAGTTTTGTTAGTCCCACACAGTACATATTCCACGTAATTGATAAAGGCAACTTACTGGGTGACTTTATGAGGTAGTTGTAGACTCCACTGCAGGCAATTCCTTTGGATTGTTTATCCAGCTATCAGCTGCGACTTTGTATGGGCAGATTTGAAGGCCAATACATGCTTTTAACTTGTATCGCCTCCTCGCGTCTGTGGGCAGTGACTCGTGATAATAATCAGTCATGTTTAAGACGTTTTTATGAAAAAAAGACACAAAACACAGCTGAAATATATGAATTTCAGACAACGTTTGTCTACGGATGTTTACCCGTGCGTGCCCCCATCTCAAAATGGCGACACGCTGCTATGTGAGATGACGTAATCGTGACATCATGTCGACTGCGAGAATAAATAGATAGATGAAATAAATACATAAATAAATAAATAAACCCCCCAAAAATGTCCCCTTAAGATTTCTGAGTGGCCGCTCTGGCGGGTAAACTTTGATCCGGGCCTGTTTTAAATTTGTGTCTATTATTTGTTGACATCACTTTTCAATCTATACACATCTCTAAAATATAATAATGTCAAACATTTTGGTGTAAAGAATACAGGTGGTCATACTTGGTACTCTTTCATGAGGAGGATACCTTAGTTCAAAGCTTAAAAAATTGAGCTAATAAGCGCGTGAAAGCCGGTCGTCTACCAATACTCACAAATACAGATGAGTGTGTATGTCACAAAGGGCCTCTGAAAGAGTTGACAATCCCTGGCGATACATTCCTAGTTAGCAGACTCAGCTTAAAAAGTAGGAGAAAATCACTCGTCAACCAAGATCAAATATACCTATGATTACACCATGCACATACAAATAAAGCTCAACATATACATCATAAAGCTCCTCTGATAGAATACAGACGGTTGAAAATTCAAAAGGGATCGTTTTTTTCATCAACTTACCTCCGAATATACTTTACAGCCAGCCATTCGTATGAATGGGGTCCGCCCTCGTCCCATGTTTGGAACTACTCGAGGCTCCATAACCCAGAATTACCCCGAAGTAAAAACGTATAATGGATCCCTATGGGAGTGTCGTAACCCTCTTAACATATGGCCCTGCTTAGGGCAAGTGAGGGAGGGGAACTCAAACCTTGATTGGAATGCCGCCTCAGTGACACTCACTTCTGATTCTATGACAAGCGGCCAATGAAAAGCCTGTGTGCAAGAGGGGGAGGGACCAAGCAATGTCACTTCCCGTTCAGTTAAGTTGTCCAGCAGTCTTTGGTGATTCGTTGAGCGACGTCACTAACCAAATGAGTCATTTGGTGGGTTGGGGGTGTCGATCGATTCGTTAGAACGAGTCTTTTTATTGAACAAACCGGAATGGATTCATTTCCTTAACCCCTTAATGCCTAAATTTATTTTCAATAATAAAAAAAAATGTTTGGGTGTGTTTTTACCTTCAAATAGATGCTAAATTAAATTGAAAGTGATCAATTGAATATAGCCCATAAAATAGGCATACATTTAGGTATGATGCCGATTAGCGACAACAGGCAATTAAGTAAAACAAATGGCAAAAAAGGCACATGTTCCCATCTCAGGTCTGAACACACTTTTATTGATACATCTTTTTTTACTGCTTGTGAAATTCAGAAAAGCAATTATTCTTTCTGTTTAAGCACGGATGTACATTGCACTTTTCACATTTGAAAACGCCCTGCCTCTTACAGTTTGGGAGTTTGCAATGTTGCTTTGCATTCGAGCATGTCTGGTTGGCTTGGTACCGGATCTATTTTCCCTGTCAATACATCAAATGAGTGCACCAGACCTCTTGTTATAGAGTCACAGGAATGCCAAAATTAAAAATAAATAAATCAATCAATCAATAAATAAATGAATGAATAGATAAATAAATATAGAGAGAAATAAATATATAAATATATAAATAAATAAATATGTAAATAAATGAACGAATAAGTAAGTATAAAGAGAAATAAATATATAAATAAATAAAAATATAACGGTATACTTTGTCATTGAAATTTACTTTTGGTCATTAACAACCACAAACGGAAAAAACAATGACAATTGTATTTTTTGCCTTTGCCTTTTCTGTTTGGCTTTTACATTGTCATTGTCATTTGTCGATCGCCTTTCCTCTTCGGGAATGTAAATGGCAAATGCGCAGAGAAACGGTCTGTCAATCAAGTGACGTTGGGCGGGGCTTTCCAACCAGGAAAAGAGGAAAGGCGATCGACAAATGACAATGACAACGTGAAAGCCAAACAGAAAAGGCAAAGGCAAAAAATACAATTGTCATTGTTTTTTCCGTTTGTGGTGTTCAATGACAGAAAGTAAAAGTCCGTGAAAAATATTGTCATTGTTTTTTCCGTTTGCGGTTGTTAATGACCAAAAGTAAATGTCAATGACAAAGTATACCGTTATATTTTTTATTTATTTATATATTTATTTCTCTTTATATTTATTTATTCGTTCATTAATTTACCCATTTATTTACATATTTATTTCTCTTGATATTTATTTATTCATTCATTTATTTATTTATTTATTTTTATTTTGGCACTTCTGTGACTCCATATCTTGTGTCGCAAAGCACAAAAAATGTGTATCCCCATTTGTATGGCTTTTAGGGGATGTATTGTTTTAGGCTCAATCTGACCTTGAAAGGAGCCATTTGCTAATCTACACACAACATTTGGTCCGAAGGTAGAGCTTGAAATTTGGGGAGAAGTGTGTCAATTAGTAATCTAATTTTGTAAAGCTTTGTTGGGTGCCATGTTGTCACATAAATGAAGTGTTTTATTTCTTCCCATCTGTCTACCGTGTCTCGAGTAGTTTTGGAGTGAGTTTTCGCCTCGAAAAGTGAGAATAGACTTTGAAACATCACTCGGTTCGGGTTAGCATGTCGGCTAGCTGTCACGCCTCCTGGTTTGTTTTAGCTCTCCGAAGCCGGGGTAGGGAAATGACAAAAGCCGGACTAATTCCGGTGGCGTAAAATGTCGTTCAGGAGGTACGACAGTAAAGGTAAAGTCGACCATTACCATTATTAGTAATTTTGCCATGTCGTACTAAATAGATGCATATTTAATATTTCATATTCCATTTAGCAGAAGACTGTTATTTGTCATGACCATACCATTTATTTAGCAATTGTGGAAAATACTTGGATAAAAAGAATATCCTGTAAAAATATTGGAGTAGGGAGACTGAAACAACGGCATTTTGCGGCTCTCTTCGTCACATTTTCCTCGTTCTGAATAATTCCCCCTCAATGGGCTGAATTGTAAATCAGATGAAACCATGGCCTTGCTGACGCCATCCTCCTGTTGAGCATGCTAGAGCCCTATAATGGTAGGTGTGGCTAAACGGCAGATTAAAAGGCTAATTTCTCGTCATCTGCGCTTTGCCAAATTGTTGTATATCGTTGAATGATCCCAAACTATGATTCTAATTCACATAATAATGCTGTTTATGACTTTTTTTTCTCCTGTCATACGCAATTTAAGAACTGTTCATCCCGTCACTACTGCAGACCACCGAAATTGATAAAAGCCGCTGCCCCTACTTCCTGGAAATACATGCTTTTATTCAGGTTTTTGCCCACTATTATCTCATTGGGTGCAATTGAGGACGCAAGACATCCAACCCATTTGGACGAGGGGGGTGGGCAGGCAGCAGTGATGTGCGGTCAGGGGAGGCAGGTGAGGCAGAGTCTCACCTGTCATTATGTCAAAAATATTTATACTAGGGCTGTCAAACGATTAAAATTTTTAATCGAGTTAATAACAGCTTAAAAATTAATTAATCGTAATTAATCGCAATTAATCGCAATTCAAACCATCTATAAAATATGCCATATTTTTCTGTAAATTATTGTTGGAATGGAAAGATAAGACAAGATGGATATATACATTCAACATACAGTACATAAGGACTGTATTTGTTTATTATAACAATAAATCAACAAGATGGCATTAACATTATTAACATTCTGTTAAAGTGATCCATGGATAGAAAGACTTGTAGTTCTTAAAAGATGAATATTAGTACAAGTTATAGAAATGTTATATTAAAACGCCTCTTAATGTTTTCGTTTTAATAAAATTTGTAAAATTTTCAATCAAAAAATAAACTAGTAGCCCTATTCTGTCCTCAATGTGAGTGAGTACACAAATTGACAGACAGCGAACATAAATTCCAAAAAGAAATCAGACGGTGTGGCAAAGTTGCATGGGCTTTACTGAAGTCATCTCTTTTTGACAGGAGCACGTTTCTTGTATTTTTGTAAAACTGAAAATAACAAGGCAATGTGTCAATAACTTGCATAAATCACAAAATAACATAAAATGTACACACACGTGTCCATTTGAGCAGTAGCACTAGCCAGTTAGCTCACAAGCATCTAACAATGTAACTGCATTTCACCATATATGTGAACAAATTCAAATACACATCATCAATAACTATCTAATGCTCATGAATATAAACAAAGGAGGAATATAACTCACAAGCGATGCATGTATTAGACACAAACAGTGCGATGGGGCTATGAGAACTGCCACTGAATACTGGATGCGGACGTTAGCTGGTCTGAATAGCACTGTCTATTAGTGTGAGTTCGCGTCGACATATAATCACGTCAGAAAAGCGCGTCGAAACCCAAATAATCAGCTGCACTGAATCGCCAGCAGAGGGCGACATTACGCCAGATAACATATGCAAGTCACACCCAAGCGCCAGCAGAGGGCGGAAAAACTCCATAAAACACAATTAACAAGTTGGCCTTTCACTGTACTGACATTTAAATCTGTCTGAGCGGGCCTAGTGCGTTAATTGCGTCAAATATTTTAACTTGATTAATTTTAAAAATTAATTAACGCCCGTTAACGCGATAATTTTGACAGCCCTAATTTATACCTCAAATTTATATTGATATTTGTCCACTTATCTTTATGTATGACTAATTTTGAACATTTTATTCATAGTCAAAATCGCTGAATTTGCCTATTTCCTGTTCAAATAAAGAAATGAAACGAGAGGTGCGCCAGCAACGAATCAAGCCTCACCTCTGAATGCGCAATCCATCACAAACTGGGTTGATACATGCAATTTGAGCGTGCTGGATGCCGTATATATACACATATACACACACATTAAGGCTGCAACTGTCAGGGAATGCGGGCGGGCAGATGGTGCGGACCCAAACGCAGGGAAATGGAGGCAAGGCAGACAGGCGGTGCAAAATGTTTGTAATAATGTAGCATAATAATATAAATACCGTATTTTTCGGACTATGAGTCACAGTTTTTTTCATAGTTTGGCTCGGGGTGCGACTTACTCTGGAACGACTTATGTGCGAAATTATTAACACATTATTATATCATTTCACATGTTATTTTGGTGTTTTGGATTGACACTGGTGGTTTGGTAAACTTGTTAGCATGTTCTTTATGCTATAGTTACTGTATCTGAATAACTCTTCATAGCTATGTTACATTAACATACCGGCCACAATCGCATTTCGTTGTTCATGCATCATGTAACATTATCATACTGTACACTTATTCAGCATGTTGTTCTCAATTGCATTTTTATTTTAAATTGCCTTTCAATATGACATATCTGTTCTATGTGTTGGATTTTATCAAGTAAATTTCCCCCAAAAATGCGACTTATACTCCGGTGCGACTTATAGTCCGAAAAATATGGTAATTTATATCAGCGCTTTGTCCAGAAGATGAACAACAACTAATTTAATTTGAAAAAAAAAAAAAAACAGGACTTTTGTCTGATTTGTGTACTGAGAATTTTTATTGTTTTTTATACTCTAAACTTTTATTAAAAACTTAATAAGTTTTATGTACTTTAAACAGTACAGTTGCAGACGAACAGTAAGGTCAGGAAGCTGAAATAAAATTGTGTTTTTGTAGAACCTGGTCATCCATTTTGTCTTCATTGTTACTTACAACATGCCTAAAACAACTTCAAGGTAAATTGTGAAGGTGATAGAAAAATGTGACATTTATTCGAATAATGGATTAATTGTTTAATTAATAGTCTGATTAATCGATTTTAAAAATCGTTACTTGCAGCACCAATACACACACCCACACACACACACCTCGATATATATGCCGAAAAACAGACAAGACTGAAAAAGCAGTCTCTGCTCTTGCAACCCTCTTTAAAATAAATTTCTGTATTTTAAGCCAAAAAAACTTGTGTTTGAAAGAACAATATGTCTATTTGCTGCCATAGCAGATTCATTGCACATTTAGCCCCAGACCTATTTTTAATTGGTCCGTTTTACCCTCAAAACCCCCATTTACAGTCGTCGCGCAACCGCTTTTGTTTCAACCCAGCCATAAAGCGCAGGTAATTAATTATATTTATTATTCAAAATGTCTGTCATTTTTAGCATAGAATCATTAATTGATGTCTAATATATCATTTAAAAAAAAAAAAAATATATATATATATATATGTATATATATATATTCACTTACATATTTTTAACTTTTAATCAAATTACGTCACAATGAAAAAAATGGTGTCTGTAAAAAAACCACGGATATCTACCTCATAACTATCGCTTAATTGTAGTTTTTTTGTTACTGTCGTATTTTTTCCGATATGTTAGATGATAAATAATCGATCCAAACAAAGAAAAATTGAAAAACAATGTTTAAAAGGGTAAATAGTATATGAAAAAGAACATCTCGACCATTCCTTGATGTCTGCGATTTCTGCATCGCGACACTTGTTGTATTACCATGTTTCACCCATAAAATCCCCCCAAAATCCAGCTGTGGCCATTCACAGCTGTGTCTAGACACTCAGTGATACATGCTACATGGAGTTTTTGGAGAGAAACAAAGTCAGTGCGCGATAATGTCTTGTTAAAGAGAATTATAATATTAAGGGGCTGTGAGATGTCAATAGAACCGTTATGTGGTAAGATAACAAATATTGATAACGTTAACAAAAAAATAAATCACATTCATGACCAATTATCGAAAATAGATCGAAAATTACGAACATTTCCAAATGTAGCCGGGAAAAAGTCGAATGGGGCTGTGACGTCACAGCCAGGAAACAGAAGGTCGAGGCAGGTGCCATCGTTGTTTATCGACGAGAGAGTTGCGTTCGTGTTTTATCAAAAAATTGCTAAAATAGTTCAAACCTGTCATGCTATGTGGTGTACAAATAGCCATTTGTCGCAATGTAGTACCCATGAGTTCCCGAACGCCAGAAAAAGAGCTGGACAATGCAGACAATGAGTAAAGTTCGTCCGTGCAAAGAGGACACGTATAAATTATCACTTGTAAAATATATACAACAAATCCTTTAATCCCATTCATATTTGTGTCTGTTGGCAGAGTGAGAACCTATGATAGCACAATAAATGATAATTATTGTATACATTACTTTATTTTGCGGTCACGGTGTATCAGATTCACAAAAAGAAATGCAAAACAAACCATTCGGTGTTTCCCACACGATCTGTTGCCGGTGTTGCATCAGTGTGATTACTCCCCTCAATGATCCTTTCATTAGGCTGCATTGGCTTTCGTTTGGGCTCAAATTGATAACCCAAAACACCAAAGAAAGGTTCATAACTCTCCTCGTCACCATTAGAAGAACGTTCGTTACGTCGGATTCTTCGCTGCAACTAGAAACAAAATTGTCCGCCATCGTCGCTGCCATTCAGTACTAAGCACTGAGCCGGTTGTTTCCTCGTAGTGATGTCACGCACACAATATGCTAGATTTCCGGGATCTCGTGGGCGGGTCCTTTTAGCTTGACAATCGATCCAAATTTCTATCATTTTCTTGGTGTTGCGATGTGTGTAATTACACGAAGTAGCATGATATGAATCCAAAAGGCGTGCGTTTATGGATAAATGATGGAATATTAGCATTTCCCAGGTGTTTTAATACTCTTTAATGTCATGCCATTGTTAATTCTGCTCTCGCGTGCTCTCACCTCCGGATAGGGTTTTGCTGTTAATTTTTTTTTTTAAATGCCCTCCTGTTCAAATTTTTTTTCCCCCCGGAAAATTTAGATTTTAAGGTTTCCAATGATGTATCACTCATGCATAGCAGACAATTTTGAAAGTTGGCCAAATTGGGGGTTTCAGAGCGGAACTTCAAGTCACCTGAGTGTTTTCCGCCATATACTTTCATATTTTCATGTATTTATCTATGTATTTATTGACTTATTTCTTCAGTTGGTATACAATTAGTCAGCATATCTAGAACCTTGATAGCTCACTTGGTTAGACATTGACCTGAAATGTTTTTTATATTTCTTTTCCATATGGGGGTACACCAGAAAAGACTGGCTATGTGGCTGTCGTTCGAAAAATCGACTTTACTGCTTTCCCTGCCTTTTGTTCTCAACTTGTGCCAGTTTCTGGACTAACGCGGGATTTTGTACATGAAAAATTACCACGAAGCTCAGCAAACATGAGCGATGGACCACTCACATTCAAAGCTAGATTGCTTTAAAAACTTTTGGAATATCAAGGATCGGTTTGGCTTTGAACGAACAGCGGAGGCTCAACGTTAGCAACCACAGTGCTAAGGTAAAGGAAAACCGAGAGATTTTGAAAGACCTCATTAATACAATCTGCATCCTAGCAAAACACTAGTTAGCATTTCGTGGTAACAATGAGAGGGCAAGCTCTTCTAACGCTGGCAATGATGTAGAACTATTACATGCTTTTGCTGAGAAAGATGAGAGGTAAACTAGACATTTGGACACATCCACTGTGTTTTCTGGCTTGTCAAATAGAATCGAGAACGATCTATGTTATGTCCCCTGGTCTTATGTTGACGCCTTTTTAAGTTTGATTTCTTTCTAAGATTGTACATTGTTCATCTATCCACAGGATGTCGCTATTGTAACTGACTCTTAAGATTTCCTTTGGTATTGCTATGTGCGCTTGGCTTCCCCTTTTGGCGACTTGCTGGAAGCAGCAGGCATAAAGAACTTATTATTTTAGTTAGAATTTGGAAAAAAGGCCTTGAGGTGTTCAGACGTTGCAAACCTCCTCTGCACCATACATCGTTGGGAACCCTTGACAAAACAAAATCTGTAAGTTTGTACGTTTTAGCAATGGATCAGATGTCATTTTGATGTATCTATTCTGTTATTTTGCTGTTATTTATGTGGCACGAACCCACACGTTTTGTGCTAAACTAAATTAGCCACTCCATTTTACTTGCTTATATTGTAGCCAGTTTTTCTTTTATTTACTTCAGCACATTGTTGTATAGAACAATTATTTTGTGTATAACATTGGTGTTTTTGAATGTTTTTAGTTTTACCGCTACACAAGGAAATAAAGGAGAGAAAGAAGATTCGGGCCTCTATTTCATTATTGGTTAGCTAGGTTGAGTAGCCATACGCTCAACTGAGGACAGAAGACTCGAATTGAAGCAATCGGTTATGTGATAAGAAATGATATTAAAAGGGAGATTAATGCATACCTGTCAACCCGAGGCCCTTGGCAATCTTACAAATAGTGACGTATGCCCTTACAAATTGGTGACTAATCTTACAACGTTGTATTTAGCGTGCAATATGAAACAAAAAAAAAACTCAATTTTTAAAATATTATGAATTTTTTGGTAATATTGTAACATACTGTATAACCTGGTGCAATCAAAGAGCAATCAAATTCTTCAGCTACATCATGATTACTAAAATTTAACAGTGACTTTTGTTATAATCTCGCAATTCAGTTTGACTTGAAGGTAGTTCGTTAGTGTGTCCAATTATAAATTAAAAAGGTCACTTGAAAAAATTAACTTACCGATGCAATCTTTGAGTCAGGGAACATTTCTTTTGCTAATTCTGAGACGTGTTAATCTTACTTTTAAAAAGCAATTCATTAGTTACAAATTACTTCTCCCAAAAAGTAATTGGGTTAGTAACTCAGTCACCTGAAGGTAAGAGTTGTTACTTGGCAAAGTAACTGGTGTTACCTTTCATATTTTTTTGTTTTTTTTAAAAAAAAAAAAAAGAAAAAAACATAGTAACCTTTGCTATGTTTGGAAATGCTGTGAGTCAACTGTTAAAGTTGTTCAAATTTAGGGGTGCACGATATCCATTTTTTGAAACCGATATCGATAACTTCCTGCTCCTCAAAGCCGATATCGATAACCGATAATAAATATTTCTTTTTAAATGTATAACCTGAGTTTTGGAACACCTGGAGGTTTAAAAAAAAAAAAAACAACTGTTGGTGGATTCAACATAGATTTGCCTTTGATCTCACCAGATTTTTCATAATGACATGAACAAAACAGTGCGTTTCACTTCTGCACTGCCCGACAGCCAGCTAAAAATGAATGCACTTCCATAAACCACAAGGCTTGGTCTTGTCTTGCTTTTATGGGAAGACACTCGTCTTAATAATATGAAAGTACAACAGAAAAATACACATTTTTAATACTAAATATTCAACAAACTGCACAATACACTTATATACACAACTATTATTTGTATAGCATAGCACACTAGCTTGAGCTACTAAAGCATTGGCTGGCTTCTATAACACAACAATTTATTAAGTTCTGTACATATGACCCTTCACACCAGAAGTAAACATATGGTGCACATCCATATTTGAAAGTAAACATTAAATACTTACAGACATATTTCCGAGGCGGAAACGTAACAGAAAGCATTCACGATTGTCAATGCGACCGCTAGACACCGCAATGTGTATGTGAATGAGCTTGTAATGTGAACAAAACTACTGTGACAAAAAACAGATGCAATTAATTATTCTGACCAGCAGGTGGGAGTAATGCCCCGCTGATGGTCAACTGCTTTCCTATACTAGTGTGTAAAGTCACTGTAAACTGTAAAGCCAGAACAATACATATTATGGGTCCTATTAATAATGTTATTGGATTTATCGGGATGACGTCATAATTCCTATTATCGGACCGATAATTGTCGGACCAATAATTATCGTGCACCAGTATTAAAATTGCTACCGTTTTTGCATTAGTTCCCTTCTGTCTACTTTCATGTTAAAATTTTAAAACTGTTTCATCATTTAAAGATAGATTCACGTCAAGATTTTGCCGATTTAGGAGTATTTTAGATAAAAAGTTACATAAGTTCGCTATGAAGGTTCACTACAACAGAGCCTTTCTGAGAAGTCTACTGCTTCAAAATGGCGGCTGTTTATTAACACCGCCGTCTGTCATTTCGCATGTAGTTCTATAAGCATTTGATATCTAGGCGTAGATTGTCGGCTACGGTCAGGAAATTTTGGAGCCGCCTAGCATCGCGTTTGTTACAGCGTCACAACACTCTTCTCTCTCAGTGTCTCTGATTTTCTCACATCATTCAACCAACGTAGTAACGCACATTGTCTCGTTGACGAAACAGAGACAAAATCTGAATGGAGAAAAAAAACATAAGGCACGAAAAACGTACAGATTTTGAACGTACGGCGTACACGTTTAAAAATCAGTGCTCACTTGTACAAATTACGTCGAAACCGTACAACTTGACAGGTACTGTATGTTAATGCTGCCCCATTTGCAGTGTTGGGAGTAACGCCGTTATAAATAACGCTGTTACGTAACGGCGTTATTTTTTTCAGTAACGGGGTAATCTAACTAATTACTTTTTCCACCGTTACGACACTGTTACCGTTACTGACTGTCAAAAGCGGTGCGTTACTTACTCTGAATAATTTGAAGAAAATACCAGCCATGTCGAGTCGACTCTGCTCTGTTGATTTGTCATCCAAGACTTAGGCTGCGCTCAGGTTCGAGAATAGCGCACGTACATCTGACTCCAAGCTGTTTGTCCCTGCTCATTCAATTAGACAATGCTTTCCAAAGTTTGGTAACGTTTCTCTGCTACACCTGATGCTAGCCTCGTTTCCATCTCCCACACTGTTAGCCAGCAATAATTCTGCTTCCATCTTGAGGACGGCAGGCGCTTTGAAGGTGACGTGAATTGTAGGGAAATGAGTCTACCTGAATGCAGCCCCTCGAGAGATGCGATGGAAGTGATTGTGATTGGCTGAGGGTTAGAGACATTTGTTGTGGTAAGCCAATCAGAGCTGGTGATTTCACAAGCAAACCGGAACAGCGCGTGCGGCAAACACACACACGCAAAACAGATGCACAGGGTCGGGATGGCAGAGCATTCAGAAGAAAAATTGTCCTTTAAGAGGTGAAGATATAGACACTATTTCAAGTTTGTCGAAATTGAAGGAAAGAACCTGCATGTAATGTGTAATTTATGTCCCAGGGTAAAGCTTTTGTCGACATCTGTGGTAAGCAATTCAAATCTGCTGAAGCACCTAACAAGTTAACTACCTGTCTGTTCTTCTCTATTCCACTGACTCGAATACTGCTCTGGAAATTTGAAGTTCTTTGACATACAACAAGTTCTTTTTAAAGTAACAGAAATAGTTACTTTCCCTGATAACTAGTTACTTTTACTATAGAGTAATTAAGTTACTAACTCAGTTACTTTTTGGAAGAAGTAGTGAGTAATGTATCTAATTACTTTTTTAAAGTAAGGTGCCCAACACTGCCCATTTGTTGCTGTAGAGCTATACGAGACAATGGATATCACAAACAAAGCGCAGATCTCTGTTACTTTGCGCTATGTAGCCAAAAGGGAAGTGGACTGTGAAGTGAAGGAGGCGTTTTTAGGATTTGATGACGTGAGTGATGATAGACAAGCCCTTGCTGTAACTATGTATGACTTGGAAGTGTTGGAGAAATACAGCTGTGTTAAAAAAGTAGTTGCTCAAACAAATGATGGAGCTGCTGCGATGGCATCAGAGCTTAATGGGGTGCAGTTTTTAATTTCAATCCTATAAAAAAAAAAAAAAAAAAAGAGATCATACTAAGAAAACTACAATAGAATATTTTAAAACTACATTTTGGCCTTAGATAAAATATTGTTGTTTTTCTTTTTATGCTTTTTATTGAGCAATCTGTATTCAATTGATTAAAGTATCACAATTAAGTTTTAAAGACAACTGAATATTTCACTAAAGGTGAAAACTGAAATCTGTGTTTTTATACACCACCACTCTATATTCTCATTTATGTGTATGAATTATAGAACTGTGACGGCCAACACATAGAGGGTGTAGAGCAAATGCACGTTATTTTCTTACCTTTACATATCTGTAATATCTACCGTGTGTGCATGTTTTGTGAAAAATGCTGATGAGATATGAAATAGCCAGTAGCCAGTTATATAAGCTACCCTTTTTGGTTTATGACGTAAAACACTCAGGTGACTGGAAGTTCCGCTCTGAGGCCCCCAATTCGGTCAAATTTCAAAATTGTCCGATACGCATGTGTGATACATCATTGGAAAGTTTAAAATCTCAATTTTATGGTTGAAGAAAAATTTTGAACAGGAGGGCATTTTTTAAAAAAGTTTTTTACACAGCAAAACCCTATCTGGAGGTGAGAACACGCGAGAGCAGAATTACAGACACCATGACTTTAACGAGATATTACCGCGTACTTACCTTGCTTCGATCCAAAATCTCCATGTAGCATGTATCACTGAGTGTCAAGCCACAGCGGTGAATGGCCACAGCTGGATTTTGGGGGGATTTTATGGGTGAAACATGGTAATATAACAAGGGTCGCAACGCAGAAATCGCAGAGGAGGAGTGGTCGAGATGTTCTTTTTCATATATTTACCCTTTTAAATGTTTTTGGGTTTTTTTCTTTGTTTGGATCGATTATCATCTAAAATATCGGAGAAAATGCGACAGTAACAAAAAAAATACAATTAAGCGATAGTCATGAGGTAGATACCCGTGACTTTTTTACAAACGCCATTTTTTCATTGTGACGCCATTTGTTTAGAAGTTTAAAATATGCAAGTGAATAATTTGTTAAAGTCGTTTGTTTTTTTAAACGAAATATTAGACATCAATTAATGATTCTAAGCTAAAAATGACAAACATTTTGAATAATAAATATAATTAATTACCTTCGTTTTATGGCTGGGTTGAAACAAAAGCAGTTGCGCGGTAAAAATTGTTCGGGGGCTTAATGTGCCATTAATCTACTATGGCAGCATATAGACATATTGTTCAATCAAACACAACAGTTGTTTTGGCTTAAAATACAGCCGTTTCTTTTAAAGACGAGTGCAAGAGCAGAAACTGCTTTTTCATTCTTGTCTGTGTTTTCCGCCTTATATATTTGTAAATCTGACACTAAAGGACTCAGTGCCTCACCAACCATGAACCTCACATTGCACGTCATTGGCTGGCAGCGATTGCTGATAGATTTGATGTCTGTAGCTGTCAATAGCAGTGAATGAGTTAAATATCAGAAAAATGAACTTGTGGTTTTTTTTCTTATTTATTTAAGAGGATTTTTTGGGCAGGATTGGCATGTTGAAGGTGTTGTCGTCCCTTTAAGAAGCTTTTGGGAAAAAGCACAGGAGGCCACGTTTTCACTCTTAGCTTTCTTTATTCAAGGTTTCAGTTGAACATGACTACTTTGTGGCCGTCACAGAATTCTGAGGGAGGAAAGAAAGGACAAACGCGTGATTGATGGGACGAGCGAATGAGCGAGCTTGCTACCAACCTTTCTTGGGGTCGAATTTGAAGACGGGTTCTCCGGAAAAGTGCAAGCACTCAGCCTGCTTCTTGAAGTGTTCCAGATCGGCGTCCTTCACCGTGTTCTCGTCGGCCGCTGAGAGTGCAAAGGCAAACAACGAGGCAACTTTATTTCCTTTCATCCTCTCTCCCTCCCTCAATCCCTTTGTTGAAGCAATCTCCCATAATATTTTGGCTCAAATTTCACAAACTGATGGCAAAAGACATCCAATCCGTTTGAAGTGAGAGGCTCGACAGCGAATGAACATTCATTTCCCAGCAAAAAAACACAGAAAGAACTAAATCTGTCATGAATTAAGCGAATATTTTAGCAGAGTCAATCATCTGCTCTTGTAGAGCCTGCCAGAGAAAGCCTGTCGCAAGATGGCCGTCGGTGACTTACGCCGTTAACCCCAGCGTAAAAGACCTGGGAAGGCGGTCCACCATCAGACGCAAGGTTGCTAGGTTTGTGCTTGTATGTGCTTTAAAAATTTTCGTTTGTGCTGCTGTCGTTTTTAAGATATTTACAATTCTTTTATAGGTCAATGTGGGGTCAACCTGCCCCCCATTTTGATTAAAAATGGCTATAAATGGTGTCAATCGTTTATGCTTTGTTTGTACTGTGAAAAATTTTTGAGATATTAATTTCGAGTGATGACGTCACACAGGCCTCCATTTATTGCAAAATGGACCCGAAATGGTGCCATCAGTTGATGCTATGTTCGTGCTCGTTTGTGCTGTAAAAAATTCCGTTTGTGCTGCTATCGTTTCATAGATATTGAAATATTAATTTTAGGGCTGTCAAAATTATCGCGTTAACGGCCGGTAATTAATTTTTTTAATTAATCATGTTAAAATATTTGACGCAATTAACGCACATGCCCCGCTCAGACAGATTAAAATGACAGCACAGAGCAATTTCAACTTGTTACTTGTGTTTTTTGGAGTTTTGTCGCCCTCTGTTGGGGCTTGGTGCGACTGATTTCATGGGCTTCAGCACCCATGAGCATTGTGTAATTATTAACCTCAACAATGGCGGGCTACTAGTTTATTTTTTTATTGAAAATTTTACAAATATTATTAAAAGAAAACATTAAGAGGGGTTTTAATACAAAATTTGTATCACTTGTACTAACATTTATCTCTTAAGAACTACAAGTCTTTCTATCCATGTATCGCTTTAACAGAATGTTAATAATGTTAATGCCATCTTGTTGATTTATTGTTATAATAAACAAATACAGTACTTATGTACCGTATGTTGAATGTATATATATCCATCTTGTGTCATATCTCTCCATTCCAACAATAATTTACAGAAAAATATGGCATATTTTATAGATGGTTTGAATTGCAATTCATTACGATTAATTAATTTTTAATTAATTTGTAATTAACTCCATTAAAATTTTTAATCGTTTGACAGCCCTAATTAATTTCAATCGCACGAATGCTATTTTTAGACCGTAACGTCGCCATCGTAACGTGGGTCGTTATAGACACGCCCTCGCATACAATCCATGTTACAGTATTTCTGCTTGTTTTCTCCGGTAATCTTTCGAAAAAGAACATGCCGATCAAACACTGCTGCTATGGAACTTGTGGAAACGACTCTCGACATTACGACATGTGAAGGATGTTTTCTTTATACATTTCCCGAAACCAAAACCACGGAGGAAAAAATTTGAAGAATGGCTCAAGTTTTAGCTACTCGATCCACCTCTAGTTATAACTAGCCCCGGTTTCAAATGGATTGGACATCTACAGTGACATTCATTTCAATTCACATCAGAAGGATGATTGGACGAGCATCGTCATCAATGGCACGCCCTAAAAATATCTTCGGTCAAAATTTGGCAGTTTTTTTATGCGTATTCTCACCAAACAAGTAAAGTGCGTGGACGTGGATTTCGTCATTGCTAATGTTGTCCAGGTGGAACCCGTACTCCTCCATGAAGTTCTTGAGGTCGTGAGCCGAGCTATTGATGTTCAGCACTAGGCAGCCGTCGCACGTGGGCAGCAGTTCAATGGTCGACGAGAAGTTAAGCACTGAGGACGAAAGAAAATGCTCACTGTCGATCGTCTTTTTCAAAGACGGCGTTGGTATTCAAAAATAACTGACTTTTGGCATTTATCACGTGGTCGTCAATGGACATGTTGATCCGGGTGCCGTAGCAGGTGCCATTTCTAGAATACAGATCATCACGATTAACTAACCCATTCGAAAGATTGGAAAATGATCCTGAAAGCGTAGGTTAGGAAATGGCTAGCTTGCGTGCCCACTTACAACAGCATCTCCTCGTAGAAGCCCAGATTTTTGTCATGATCCTTGTCGTCGCTGATGGTGATGCGCGTGCTGTCGGTGACTTTCAGGATGGCTTCGTAGGCGGCGTGGTCGGCGAAGCCACGGATAAACTTCTTTGTGCCGATCAGCTGTGCGTGACATGGGACAGTCAAAAGTCAGCCAAGATCGCAATAACAGTCCCGTCAACCAACACTTCGGCAATTCTTTCAAGTAGCTTTTAAGGGGCACTCCGGTCAGTAATCCAGAAATGACACAAAATCAAAAGTACACAGGAATTGACCCAAAAATGCCCTAAAGTCAAGAAAATACATGGTAATTCATCAAGAAGTGATGCAGCCCTCCCAATTTCAATGAACTGGACATCTGTTGTCATCAATGGCAGGCAATGAGTTACTTCTGTCACATATTTGTTGATTTTAGGGTACTTACAAGCAAGGGCGTAGGTTTGCATAGGGACGGTATGGACATAACACCACCAACTTTTCAGGATGCTCAAATTGTCACCACCAACCTTTAAGCAACCTTATATGCATTATACGGGGTGATTAAAAAACAATGTGCCAAAATCATCATGCCTGTAGTCATTTTAAAATCATTGAAACAGACTGAATTAGGGCTGCAGCTATTGAATATTTTTAGTAATCGAGTAATCGACTGAAAATTCTATCGAGTAATCGGATAAAACATTTTTTTTTTTATGTAAAGCAATTATAAATATACATGAGACAAAAAGACATTTAATCCAATATTGAACCATTTTCAGTCAATCAATGTCTTATTTTCGATGTACATTGTTGAAAACAGCCAACAATTGCATCTCAGATGTGACTAGGAAAAAAAAAAAACTGCTTTCACTCAAAAAACTTGCAGCTCTTATTAAAAAAAATATTTCTTACCTAAAAATGTAATTACGCTTGATAATACACATCACTTGAAAGCTTTGTGTTTTTCCCACGTGTTTCAATTGAATTTCCATTTGTGTCAAGCTATTTTTAAAAGTTTTAAATTAGTCTAAACTGTAAGTCCTGATGGGATTTTGAGTTTTTGTAGTGTTCAAAATAAATGTATGATAACTGCTGTATTTGAGCACATTAGGGACCAGTGCTACTTGGTGTTTTATTCAGCAATGACTACTGAGCTAAAACTGATAGTTATCTTTATTATGTTTTAATATTACACCCTCATCACTCTACAGCGCTGTGTTTTTACAGATTAAATAAAGCCTGTATGTAAGACACGTTAGCCACGCATCGACAGTGGCCATAATCAATGGAAACCTAGCCCTCCGAAGGGCTAAAGTTACATGAGTGAGTGACAGTAACTTTATATTTATTAGCGGTGAGAAGTCTATTGCTTAAAGATGGCGGCTGTTTACTAACGCTGTCCAGACGCGGCCAAGTCTGTCATTTCGCATCTAGTCCTAAATGCATGCGATATCTATGAGACGCATCGGACACTACCTGCTACCACACTAGCATCATGCTGGTATAGTTTTTAGCAAAGTTGGCGTAGTTTGTAGCGGCTGTCGGCTGAAGTAAGGTTTTTTTTTTTTTTATTGCTTCTTCCTCTACGCACGTGACGTCAGCGCGTTTTCCCGCATTAAAAGTAGTCCGGGCAAAACGGGATACTTAGGGCCGGCAAAATTAAACGATTCCTCAAGGTGAATAAAATTACCCGGATCAGTTTTTAAACTCGAGTTGCTCGAGGATTTGTTTCAGCTCTAGACTGAATTATTATTTAATGAATTGATTCATTAAAATGAATTAATAATAAGAATTAAATGTCTTTAACAGGTAAGTAGTTTTAACAAATTAAAAGTCATATCGGCTTTATGTTGTCCGTGCCGCTGGTGGTGGACATTGAGCACTTGTAAAGCATGAAATAAAAACTTACATGTTACATACAAAGTTACACAAAGTTACATACAATACTTCTGTCCAGCTAGTTATTAATTGTTTTGTTTTTTTGTTTTTTTTCCCCAAATATACCGCAATGGTTTCGGCACATTCTTTTTGAATCACTCTGTATAATGAGTTCAGTTATAGAGATTATTTAGATTCCCATATGTTGAAAGGATAGAATTGACTCTGCCATTATTTAGTGAATTATTTTCATTATGTTCAAACTTACATTTACCCCTTTTCACCCGCTGAATGTGCCAATCCATCCCCCCCACCCTCAAAGGCAAGTTTGATTAGCTGATGACTTGACCCACCCCCGACACACCCACGCAGGCACACCCTGACAGAAATACATGTCGACAACATGCTGCCCTTTCCGCCCGCTCTTGAAGAGGAGGGATATTATAAGGGTTTTTTTGGCCAGCAGCAGCAGCCACTGTAAGTAATTTAAAAAGACGTCAATGTAGTGGAGGTGGGGAACAAACTACAAATTTTGCTATTGGAAGTCTGACCTGCACCAAGAGTTAGCATAAGATTAAACTCGTGATGCACGATAATACATTTTTCAACCGATACCGATAATTTCCTCCTCATTCCAACCGATAATGTCAAGCCGATAATTCTATTAAAATATTTATGTAAAATTTTAAAGTATACACAAAAGAAAATATTACTGTGCAAAAATATAATTTATTGCTCTTTTTTCCAACATAAAATATGAACAAGTCGTCAATTCAAACATCTAAATAATGACAGCTTGTCTGACATTGTGTAATGGTAAACCTTTGGCAACAATTACTTACAGAGTAAATACCTAAGTTGCACAAAAATGCCTTTAAAAGTAAGCCATTCCTAACATATATAACATTAATACACTGCAAAACACACCTCCTTAAAACTAGTCAGTTTTAGGTGTAAATCTATTGGCAATAAGTGAAATTATCTGCCATCGCTTCAAGTGTATTTCTCTCAGATTTCTTGGAAGAAACATAGCTAGCTGAAAATAATCTTAACAGCCTTGTTTTAAGTAATACATTATTATACTTAATCCTAAAATTTAAAAAAAACTTGGAAGAAGGAAAGATTTTGAATAATATTTGAGGCTACAGAATATTGATTTAAGAATTTGATTATCTACTGTGACTGTAATTGAGCAGAGAAATAAGTTAAATAATTTGAAAAGTGATTGCTAATGTTATATGCTTTGTTGCACACTGTGAAAATGATTAACTCAAAAGAGCGAGATGTCATGTACCCATTCTGCAGCACTTTGTTTACATTTGCGGCTTTCACGACATTTGCTTTACAGCAGCTCAACTGCTACACGGCAGTACTATTTGGACGGAGTTGGAGCTCGCATCCGCGTGCGTGTTGTTTTGTGCCTGAGTTTTGTTAAGCCGAAAATAAAGGCAGCGTTACAAAGTCATCTGACCGCTCGTCATTTTACATACTGAATGTATTATTGACTGGCTGACTTCGTTTTCTCCATGTTTAAATTATCATCTAACCACTGTGCCGTCATGATAAGCTTACTTACTGGACATCACTTTTTAATGAAGAATGGTGGTCGTATAAACTGCATTATTTTTTTATCCAGGGCTTTGGTTCTCGGGTCATTTAGGTAAAAAAAATAATCTGCCCGCTCGGCCGGTTCGCCGCGGCGTATTCGGGTCCTGGCTCTGCTTGCACGCCGTGGGGGAACGCTCGAAAAACCGGGGTGTTCGCCGGAGGTCCGGAGGCCGGGGAACCGGGCTCGACCCGCCCCGCTCGTGGCGAGGCGGCGGCCTGCCGGACCGGCCAGAGCGGCAGGCTCCGTCGGAAGACGGCTACTTGCCGACTATCGGTCTCCAGTCGTGCCGGTGTTAAGCCTTAGATGCGAATTTACCACCCGCCTTCGGCTGCATTCCCAAACAGCCCGACTCTGTATCGTCACAAGCCCTGTAGTTTAACTTAGTTAGTGTTTACAATAGCTTTAGCATTCCCGCTAGCAGCAGCCTCGTATTCGTTCCAAAAATCTTTGTGATGCAGTTTTAAATGGCTGCTGGGTTAGTGGTTTTGAATAAGAACGCTTTCTTTCTGCCTCCTGGAACTTCTACGGTACATGTTTCGCAGATGGCGAGAGCGTCGTTTTTTTTAGTAACAGCCGCCATAATATTCAACTACTTCTTGTCGTGTAACTCCGCCTCCTCAACCCCTCCTCCCTCAGGGGCTTCAGAGAGGGGAGGGGTTGAGGAGGCGGTGTGCTGAATTCTTCGGTTTCGCACATTTGAAGGCTAAATCAAGTATATAATTATCGGATTGCATTATCGGTTGAATTTTTTTATTATCTGGATTATCTGTGTGATGTCATAATTGCCATTATCGGCCGATAATTATCGGTGACCGATATTATCGTGTATCTTTACATTAATCTGTGTGAATTTGCTAACCTGAAAAACTCGAGTAGGAAGCTGCTTGGAAAGAAATGTCCCTCTGTTTGTGTTTTCTACTGTTAACATTTATCAAAGTGTGAGAAATGTAGTGAACTCTGCTTGAAACTATGGAACCAGAGAAATGTGAGCAAGAAGCTGCTTAGAGAGGCGGGTGCTACATAACCTCATACGTTGCTGACACAACACAACATGCACGAAATAAAATCATAATTAACCATGCACACGAAAAAAAAAATTGGGATGCCACGAGGTACCCACACTAGCGTTGCGATCGACTGGGTGATCGTAATCAGCGTAATGAACACCCCTGATTTAGCATATGAATTAATTATGTTCATATTCATGAGAAATGTAGCCCTAACGCCCGTTCACCATATCTGTTTGGTCTTATTAATGTCCCATCCCGAGCAAAAAGTGTACATGTAGGTTATGCTGTTATATTGTCCCTACCAATGTTGAGACCAAGCCTACGCCCTTGCTTACAAGTCACCTTCTGTCGATGTTCCCTCTAATTTTTCATGTGTCTGGCCAGACACACAAGCTCTCTGAGCACACTGCAGACCACAGTGAGCAACATCAGATTGGTACACGGAGGCCCAAGGGCGTAGGTTTGGTCTCAACACTGGTCGGGACGCCAAATGATCAATGCAAAATTAATCTAACTTTCAGGTGTATTGGTTCAGGTTATAGACCATTCAATTCAAAGCTTTGCTTTGAAAAATTACTAAAGAAACATTTTGAAAACAAAATTTGAGCATAAATTATATTAGCATACACAATATATGGCGGAAAACACTCAGGTGACTTGAAGTTCCGCTCTGAGACCCTCAATTTGGCCAACTTTCAAAAATGTCCGATATGCATGTGTCATACATCATTGGAAAGCTTAAAATCCCGATTTTCTGGGGGAAGAAAAATTTTGAATTGGAGCGCATTTAAAAAAATAATAATTTGAAAGGCGAAACCCTATCTGGAGGTGAGAGCATGAAAGAGCAGAATTAAAAACGGCATGACTTTGACGAAATATTATCGCGTACTCACCTCTTTTTGATCCAAAAACTCAATGTAGCATGTATCACTGAGTGTCAAGACACAGCTGGATTTTGGGGGGATTTTATGGGTGAAACATGGTAATATAACAAGCGTTGAGATGCAGAAATCGCAGACATCAAGGTGTGTTTTTAAACTTTTTTTTTTTTTTTTCAATTTTTCTTTGTTTGGATCGACTATTTACCATCTAACATATCAGAGAAGATGCAACAGTAACAACAACAACAAAAAAATACAATTAAGCGATAGTTATGAGGTAGATATCCGAGACTTTTTTTACAGACACCATTTTTCTTCATTGTGACGTCATTTGTTTAAAAGTTTAAAATATGCGAGTGAATAAATTTTTTAAGTGGTTTTTTTTTTTAAACGAAATATTAGACATCAGTTAATGATTCTATGCTAAAAATGACAGACATTTTGAAAACTAAATATGATTAATTACCTTTGTTTTATGGCTGGGTTGAAACAAACGGTTGCGCAACGTCTTTAAACGGGGTTTTCCAGGGTAAAACGGACAAATTCAAAATAGTTCGAGGACTTATTGCGTCATGAATCTGCTATGGCAGTACTATATCGACATATCGTTCTATCAAACACAACAGTTGTTTTGGCTTAAAATACAACAGTTTCTTTTAAAGAGGAGTGCAAGAGCAGAACATTGTCTGTCTAAATAAAGAAATTAAATATAACTGTAAAAAGGTCTGAGTGAATAACAAAAATAAATAAGAATGGAGTCTTCCCTCAAGTAAAAACAAATGCTTTTGTCCACAAGCACAGCCAAAACCAACAAAAAATGAAAGCTCCTTCGGGCTGCTTTAAGACCAAATAAATAAAAACGAAAATTGGGGAGAAGGGGGTAAACCTCGGTTCACCACATTTCTCACACTTGAATTAACGTTAACTGTAGAAAACACATACAGGAGGACAATTCTCTCTAAGCAGCTTCCTACCCGAGTTTTGCAGGGTAGCAAGTTCACACAGTTTAATGTTATGCTAACTCTGATGCAGGTCAGACTTTCAGTAGCAAAATTATGGTGTGGTTCTCACCTCCACAACACTGGCGTCTTTTTACATAACTTATAGGGGCTGCTGCTAGCCGGAAAAAAAAAAAGTCTAATATCCCTCCTCTTCGAAGTAGGCTTTATTAGGTCACTTCCTGTAGATTTTTTGCTCACTTGCTATTAATTTTGGGGCATTTTCAGGTCACTTCCTTTTCAGCTCATTGATGGCGCTAGACATCCAATCCAGGAGGGGCGAATGAACATTGGACTGATATCGAACCGATATTAATATTTGCATTCATGGACTTGAATAGTGACGTCCCACAGGATGCTTTAATAATGATAAATGTAACAACTTCAATGTTTTCGAAATAACGTCCCATATAAATAAATTAAAATAGGCCAAAATGTCTGTAATTAAATAAAAGGAATAGCACAAATCGCAATGACATTAGTTGGCCCAAAGAGCCACAAGGGGGCGACCAAAGCATTACAAATACAGGTAGGCAGTCATAGGACAAGCCTATTTTGCTGGGCTTTTGAACAGATTTTTAATTTTAATTATGTTTTTTATGACTTTTCCTAGTGACTATTTCTTTGTGGTGATAAAGTAGTTGTAAATGATGAGTTTATAATTCATTATTTTTCATTTACTTTTCATTTTATTTGTGCACCATGAGTGATCAGGGTCCATACCTGTCATGTTGTACGGTTTCGGCGTAATTTGTACACGTGAGCACTGATTTTTAAATGTGTACGCCATACGTTCAAAATCTGTACTTTTTCGTGCATTACGTTCTTTTTTTTCCGTTCTGATTTTGTCACCGGTTGGGCAATGAGACAATGTGCGTAACTATGCGTTACTACGTTGGTTGAATGACGCGAGAAAAGTCACGGACACGGAGAGAGAACAGCAGGAGAGGGAAGGAGTGAAGAGTGTTGTGACGCTGTTGCAAACGCGATTCTTGGCTAGGTGGCTCCAATATTTCCTGGCTGTAGCCGACATCATACAATCTATGCCCACTTGATGCTACACTAGATATCACATGCATAGAGAACTAGCTGCGAAATGACAGACTAAGCGGCGTTAGTAAACAGCCGCCATTTTAAAGCAGTAGACTTCTCAGAAAGGCTCTGTTCAAGTGAAATGTGTACGTCGTACTTTCAAAATCTGTACGTTTTTTGTGCATTACGTTTTTTTTTCTCTGTTCGGATTTTGTCACCGTTTCAGCAACGAGACAATGTGCGTTACTATGCATTACGTTGGTTGAATGACGCGAGAAAAGTCAGAGACACGGAGAGAGAAGAGTGTTATGATGCCGTAGCAAATGGGATGCTAGGCTAGGTGGCTCCAATATTTTCTGACTGTAGCTGACAGCCTACAATCTACGCCTAGACATCACATGCATGTAGATTTTAAAACAGTAGACTTCTCAGAAAGGCTCTGTTGTAGTGAACCTTCCTTGCTGACCTAAGTACCGTAATTTCCCGAATATAACGCGCACTTTTTTTCCCCAAAATCAACTTGTAAAATCATGGTGCGCATTATAAACGGGTACATGGATGGAGACAGAAATATATATATATATTACATATGTATAAACCGATTTTTTTTTTATTGACACGACCACATTGTGTTGAAGAAACGTATGCAGCGACCCGTTGCCAACCATTACGGTACGTGACGTCACCATTTAGTTTTGGTAATACAGTACTTTACTCTAATCGGCCGAATGATTTCGTCTGTGTTAAATTCTGCCTTTTTCACTCTTCATAAAGCACAGAATTTAGTTTCTTGAACTCATTTGAGTCAACGTTTATTGCAGCTCCGCAACTCGGACTATAACAAACATAAGCACACAGACTTCCTGTGTCCGTCAACTATATTTGTCCCTCGGGAAACTCAAACCCAAATAACAATAGTTCCTATTGTTACTGTCGTGTCTACAGCGATGAGCTCTCATGGATTTCCGAATTACGTTCTCACTTTCATTTTACCGTATCAATCCATGGAAGAAACATTTATTCATTATGATGAAATGAGCAAGTTATAGCGCAGCTTTTAAAAGAAAAGTCACATTTGTTTTGTTTTCTCCTAGATTCTGGTAAGTTGGAGAAGTTGTCAAATCATATTATTACCCTAAATATTGTCAGTTTATGGTAATGTTTTGAACTACCAATGGGCCATGCTTGGGTTGTGTTTCACCAGTCATTATTCATTTCTGTATCTGTACACGAGCTCTGTTTTCTTGTATTCTTCTATTTATTGGTGCTAAAATTAGGGTGCGCGTTATAAACGGGTTCAATAATTTTCCCTAGATTTTACAAGTAAATTTGGGGTGCGCATTATACACGGATGCGCCTTATATTCGGAAAATTACGGTTATTTTAATAATCATGATTTAGCTGATGATATTGAATGTTCTTTGATTACACCAGGTTATATGTGACAATATTACCAATAAATTTATATTATTTTAAAACTTGAGTTTTATTTTTGTTTCATATTGCACGCTATATACAACATTGTAAGATTAGTCACCAGTTTGGAAGAGCATACGTCACTATTTGTAAGATTGCCAATGGCTTTGGGTTGACAGGTATGAGGGTCTCAGTTAACAATTCTCAAGTATCTTAGTTTGATGACATCTAGTGGTCACTCTAAGAACAGCTACTGGGCAAAACAGTGACCAGCCCATGCACAAGGACCTCAGGCTTTAACTTAAACCCAACAATGTTGCCAAAGTTGTGCGCTCCCTGTGGGTGTGGTATTACAGTAAAAAGAACCCTCTGTGATGAGTCATGTGCACGTGATGAGAAGCACACCGAATAAAGAAGTCCTTTCCATTCAGGTCTCGGCCTTAAATGTACTTAGATTGAGGAAGTACATAACAATCTCACCTTTGAGTGGTCGTCCAGTGACTGCGGGTGGATCAGAGGGGCGCACTCGTCGGGCGTCGGGACGGCGCCCGAGCATGCCAGCACCAACAGGAAGCAGAAACACGCGACTTTCATGATGAGCGGAGACGAGAGTGGTCAGGTGGAGAGCGTCGAGCGAAGGCGCTTTAATACACGCCGCTTCTGGTTAACGTCCTGTGTTATGCTGGCGTCACATGATGCTAGCTTTGCTCTCCCAGTTAGTCATTCACTCAGGGGCCCACGCTAGTACAAACACTTAATCAGAGAGTCAATAATATCATCACTTTCTTGTACGCTCATCGACTGCCGTTGACGCACTCAAAAGGGATCGGATGTCCAGTGCAATCAGTGGCACTGAAAGACGTGTATTACCAGCCGGTCCTACCAGTTTCAATGAATTGGTCATCTATTCTCATCAATGGCAGGCAATTAATGACTTCTCTTTCACTTCATTTTTAGATGGGGCTTTTCAAGGCAAAGGCCCATTTGGTAAAACTCCTTTTTTTGCGTTTCTGTGGCGCGCCGCACAGCCCAAACCGTTGGACCGACCGTCACTCATAGACTTCATAATGTATTGCTGGGATGCGGGGCCGATAAATAGGGGGCCGGCATTGTTGGCGAGGCCGTCAAAGCTGATGTAGCTAGCGGCCGCCTAATGTAAACAGGGCTTTTCTGGTGAAAATTCTTAATGCTTAAATCCCCAAATTCTTTTTAGATATGGTCGCAAAACAGTCTTAATTCTTGTTTAAAAGCAAAAACAAAAACGTGCAGTTAGTTTTTGTTTTTTTTACGTAAATATGTCAAAATACAGTCCTAGTCTGTTAGTGAATGTTACTAGCAGCTGCTTGATATAAATAGGGCTTTTCCAGTGAAAATTCTTGTGAACAAATGCTTCAATCCCCGAATTCTTTACAGATATGGACATAAAACAGTCTCGAATCTTGGTTAAAAGCAAAAAAACGTGCAGTTAGCGTTTTTTTTACGTAAATATGTCGGAGTACAATGCTTGTCTGTTAGTGAATGTAGCTAGCGAGCGCCTGATATAACAGAGCTTTTCCAGTGAAAATTCTTGTGAACAAATGCTTCAATCCCCGAATGCTTTGTAGATATGGACATAAAATAGTCTTGATTCTTAGTTAAAAGCAAAAAAAAAAAAAAAACGTGCAGTTAGCCTTTATTTTACGTAAATGTGTCAAAATACAGTGCTAGTCTGTTAGTGAATGTAACTAGCGGCCGCCTGATATAAATAGTGCTTTTCCAGTGAAAATTCTTGTGAACAAATGCTTCAATCCCCGAATTCTTTATAGATATGGACATAAAACAGTCTCGAATCTTGGTTAAAAGCAAAACAATGTGCAGTTAGCGGTTTTTTTTACGTGAATATGTCGGAGTACAATGCTAGTTAGTCTGTTAGTGAATATAGCTAGTGGCCGCCTGATGAAAACAGAGCTTTTCTGGTGAAAATTCTTGTGACTAAATGCTTAAATCCCTGAATTCTTTATAGATATGGACGTAAAATTGTCTCGATTCTTGGTTTAAAGCAGTTAGCGTTTATTTTACGTAAATATTGCGAACTATGATGCCAATGCAGTAACGGCTAATTTCTCCCATTAATTTTTTTTCATAATGCATGCATGGTATGAAAAATATAATAATGACCTTGCATCCTCGAACAAATCACTCCTGAGACAATCATTCCTGTTTGTATGCGGTACAGTTTTTGTAATTTTTCAGTAAAAATCCGGCATTAGATCGCCGCGTGCCTGTGTTTGTGAATAGCTCCTCTTGATGTGGGCGGCCCTTTACATGAATGTGAGGCGCAATGCATGACGGATCTGAGCCGTCAATACATTATGAAGTCTGCGTCACTTTTCAAATGTCAAAAATTTCTCACGACGCAGGGAATTTTTGAACAACCCCCCAAAATTTTCCCTTCACCCATAAACGTGATTTTTTTTTGTTTGTTTGTTTGTTTGTTTGTTTTTTAAAAATTTTCAAAATCCAACTTGTCCTACAACTGAAGAAAGTACATGTCCAAGCCCATCTGCAGTTCGCTAGAGAGCATTTGGATGATCCAGAAGAGGACTAGGAGAATGTGGTATGGCCTGATGAAACCAAAATAGAACTTTTTGGTAGAAACACAGGTTCTCGTGTTTGGAGGAGAAAGAATACTGAATTGCATCCGAAGAACACCATACCCACTGTGAAGCATGGGGGTAGAGACATCATGCTTTGGGGCTGGTTTTCTGCAAATGGACCAGGACGACTGATCTGTGTAAAGGAAAGAATTAATGGGGCCATGTATCGAGAGATTTTGAGTGAAAATCTCCTTCCATCAGCAAAGGCATTGAAGATGAGACGTTGCTGGGTCTTTCAGCATGACAATTACACACAGCCGGGGAAACAAAGGAGTGGCTTCGTAAGAAGCATTTCAAGGTCCTGGAGTGGCCTAGCCAGTCTCCAGATCTCAACCCCATAGAAAATCTGTGGACGGAGTTGAAAGTCCGTGTTGTCCAACGACAGCCCCAAAACATCACTGGTCTAGAGGAGATCTGCATGGAGGAATGGGCCAAAATACCAGCAACAGTGTGTGAAAAACTTGCGAAGAGTTACAGAAAACGTTTGGCCTCCGTTATTGCCAACAAAGGGTACATAACAAAGTATTGAGATGAACTTTTGGTATTGACCAAATACTTATTTTCCACCATGATTTGCAAATAAGTTCTTTAAAAATCAAACAATGTGATTTTCTCTTTTTTTTCTCCCCACATTCTGTCTCTCGTGGTTGAGGTTTACCCATGTTGACAATTACAGGCCTCTCTAATATTTTCAAGTGGGAGAACTTGCACAATTAGTTGTTGACTAAATACTTATTTGCCCCACTGTATGTCTTCCATTTTCTAATAATTGCTCCCACAGTTGATTTATTTACACCAAGCGTTTTGCCTATTGCAGATTCAGTCTTCCCAGCCTGGTGCAGATCTACAATTTTGTCTCTTGTGTCCTTCGACAGCTCTTTGGTCTTGGCCGTAGTAGAGTTTGGAGTGTGACTGACTGAGTTTGTGGACAGGTGTCTTTTATACCGATGAGTTAAAACAGGTGCCATTAATACAGGTGGAGCCTCGTTAGACCTCGTTAGAAGAAGTTAGACCTCTTTGACAGCCAGAAATCTTGCTTGTTTGTAGGTGACCTAATACTTATTTTCCACTTTAATTTGGAAATAAATTCTTTAAAAATCAAACAATGTGATTTTCAGTTTATTTTTTTCCACATTCTGTCTCTCATGGTTGAGGTTTACCCATGTTGACAATTACAGGCCTCTCTAATCTTTTCAAGTAGGAGAACTTGCACAATTAGTGGTTGACTAAATACTTATTTCCCCCACTGTTTAGTTATTTATTTTTATATTTCTTATATTACAGGGACTCAGGCAGCTTACGAAGCCACCTAATTCGGCAAACTTCATCAAAATTACCCAATTGGAAGATTCATTGTGGTTTTGAATAAGTGTGTAGCTGCACAGCTTAGCAGCGCCTCCTTTTTTGAAGGAGGACCTTCTTCAATGGGGTTTTTTCACCGAGGTTTGTGAATGTATTTCTCATCTCAGGAGATACAAAAACATCTGTGTCAGCCATGCCCACAACATAAAAGATTTGTCACCACCCTGAGCACCCAGATCGGAGTTGCGTGATGTCCAAGTTGCGCCAAACTGCGAGGATCCCTTCTGTCCTGCTTGCAGGCTTAGTTTTGTATTGGCATTTAATGCGCTTATGAAGGTGCAATCTTAGCAAGCCAAAATAAATAGCCAAGTGTTGCTTTAAATACTTGTTTAAAAATAAATAAATAAAAACATTTACTCTGAGATATTGTTGCAAGCATAAACACTTTTTTCTTTGTTTTACATCTACTAAAATTCTGCAACGCATTAAATGTTCGTAATCCGATTACATGATTATTTGAACTAACAAATCAATAGATTCATTTGATTACTTAAACATTGGATAGCTGCAGCCCAAGTCACTTTTACTTCGTTAGTCACTTCCTGTTGATTTTTAGTCTTTTTCAAGTCACTTCCTGTAGATTTTTGCCCTCTTATTGACGGCACTTGATGTCCAATCCATTTAGAGCAGAAGGGGCGAATGAACATTGGACCCACTGCCACTGGTGCCTTTGGGGACACGTGTATCTCATTTAGTTTTCGTGCCACTGTTTGAACTTTAGCTGCAATTTTATTTGCTTAATCAATGCATCCGTCTGATTGGCGGACGAGACTTCGCCTCCACATTTGACCTTAGTGAGATAAATAAGTGTATCGTGATACAAAGGTTGTTGATTCTGGGTGAATGTAACTGAAGTCAAAATGTCATGGGTTAGCTAAGCATGAAATTGTGTTTGCATATATTTATGTGAACATGATAGCGACCTACTGTATCTCTCTACTATGTGTACTGTACTACTACGACTACAAGTAAAAAAGATATTTTGATTTTTTTTTTTTTTTTTTTTTCCGGGGATCAGAAGCAAGTGGGACAATCCACATTTAAGAGGCAATCAGCAGTAGATGTGCCCATCATCAGTTCATCAAATCCCCCTTAACTTTTATTTTAATACATCAAACCAAACAGAACAACCAACCCAAAAAGAAAACGGAGGGGAAAAAAAAAAAAAAGCAAGCCGAAACCCACCCCCCGTCCCCCAAAACCCCCGGCACATATCTCCGACCCATGTATTGTTATTATAGTTCCCCTTTAAAGGGGAATGGAACAAAGGCTACATAACAAAAGTGTACATCTGTATTATGAGAGTTTTCAGGCCAAGATGACAATCTGTGCTCCTAACATATAACAAAAAAGAGTTCCAAGTATTTTCAAAGGACCCAGATGATCCGCCGAGTGTCAGTCTAATTTTCTCCAATTTGAGAAAATACAGCATCTCTTTAATCCAATAGCCTTGCGTAGGCGGTACTGAAGATTTCCATTGCAAGAGGATTAGCCTCCTGGCCAAAAAGGTTGAAAATGCAATGAGGTCTCTCTTCAGAGGAGGAAGAGAACGTGCAAATGGAACTACACCAAACAAGGCAGTCAAGGCATTTGCAACAATATCTAACTCAGTGACCTCGGATAAAACAGAAAAAATGTCAGACCAATATGAAGTTAATGAAGTGCATGACCAGAACATGTGGACATAATCGGCTGGAGCCTGCCTACATCGATCGCAAGTGGATGAGACTGTATCAAATAATTTGGCTATAATGGCTTGGCTTGGTATAATGGGCCCTGTGTAGGATCCGGCACTGAGTATAACTATGTTTTGCACAAATTGAAGATTTGTGTGTCCTGTGTAAAACTTATCTCCAGACCTCCTCTGATATACTCATTCCCAAGCTCGACTCCCAAACCGCCTTCAGGGTGTTTAAGGTGGGGTCTGAACTGATTTTGTAAATGTTGGAATAGACTGTCGTTATTGCCCCCTTTAATGACGGCAAAGGTGTTTAAAAGGTGTCTAACGCAGAGGCGGCAGGGAGTGTAGGGAAGTTCGGCCAAAGTGAGCGGACATAACTGCGAATTTGAAGATATCTAAAGAAATCACCATTAGGCAATGAATACTTTCCAACTAACTGTTGAAAGGAAGCAAAAGTTGAATCCAGTTATAAATCCTCAAATGTTTCTATGCCCAGCCTAGTCCAGGTAGTGAACGAATTATCCAATAGAGAGGGAGGGAAGGCATGATTAAGCGAAATTGGAGCCTGACAGGAAGGCGCCTGTAGCCCAAAGTATTCTCTGAATTGGTTCCAAATTCTGAGACACAAGAAAACCACAGAATTTCGTAAATATGGAGAGGTGGATGACAGAAGTGGTGAAAACAGGATTTCAAATGGAGTTCAATGTCACCGGTTTAACGGAGTTGGCTTCGACAGCGAGCCACAATGGGATGCTATCAGTGTTCCCACAGCGGAGCCAATATGAAAGGTTTTTAATGTTCACTGCCCAGTAATAGTATAATATATTAGGGAGAGCCATTCCACCCAGTTCTATGGGTCTCTGTAGAGTTTTATAGCGCAGCCTGGATTTCTTTTTATTCCATATAAAATCTATAATAAGGCTGTCCACAGATTTGAAAAAAGAAAGAGGGAGAAAAATCGGAATGCACTGGAACAAATAAAGAAAACGGGGGAGAATGTTCATTTTAACCGCGTTTACTCGAGCCGGAACGGAAAGATTAAGCAAGGACCATCTTTGAAAGTCCTGCTTGAGCTGCACAAGCAGCGAGTTAAAATTCATTTTACGAAGGTTACTCCACATGTCAGCCACATAGACTCCAAGATAGACAAACCCTGATTTAGATACTTTAAATGGGAAGTTCTCTAACGGATATCCTTTGGCTAGCTGATTTACAGGAAATATTTCGCTCTTCCCAAAATTCAATTTATACCCAGAGATTTCACTAAAATCACTTAAAACAGTGAGAGCTGCAGGGATGGAGCAAGATAAATCCGAAAGAAATAACAAAAGATCATCTGCATAAAGTCCGACTTTCAGCTCCACGCCATGTCGCACTGTACCATGTAAGTCAGGGTGACATTTCAGCGCAGCCGAAAGAGGTTCCATGGCCACCGCAAACAACAGCGGGCTCAAGGGACAGCCCTGCCTGGTAGATCGAGACAAGTGAAAATATTCGGAATATATATTATTGGTTCTAACTAACGCTTGTGGAGACGAGTACAGAAGCCTAATCCAGGATACAAATTTCGTTCCAAACCCAAATTTCCCCAGACAAAAAAATTTGTAATCCCATTCCACTCGGTCAAAGGCCTTCTCAGCGTCTAAGGCCAACAAGGTCTCCGACCGAGCTTCCATTGAGTGGTTGTACACAACATTAAAAACCCTTCTAAGGTTGAAAAAAGGGTGTCTCTCACGAATGAAACCAGTCTGGTCTTGAGAGATAATCAATGGCAGTACACCCTCTAGACGAAGAGCCAATAATTTAGACAGAATTTTAAAATCTACATTCAACAGGCTAAGAGGGCGATAAGAGCTGCACTTTACTGGGTCTTTGCCCTTCATAAGAATCAGGGAGATACATGCCTGGTTTAATGTTTGGGGGAGTACACCAAGCTCAAAGGACTCCGTAAACCAGGGCTTCTGCCGCTCTGTAAAGATTTCACTGCCTTTTCTAGTTCAGGTCCGGTAATAGGGCGTTCCAGCTCCTCTCTCAAGGTATAATTCAGGACTGGGAGCGGTATTTTGCTAAAAAACTGCTCTAATTGTTCAGGCCCAAAGGAGTGATCCGATGTATACAGTAATTTATAAAACTCTAAAAATGTTTTATTTATTTCTAAGGGATCTGATGTAGTTCCCGAGTCAGTCTTCACTCGTGAAATTAACTGAGAGGATGACCTTTGACCTAACTGGTGAGCTAAAAGCTTATTAGCTTTATCTCCCTGTTCATAAAATTTAGACCTTGAGAGCAGTAAGAGCCTAATAGTTTGTTGTGAAGAAATGGAATCGTATTCCGCTTAAAGAGCCATCCGCTCTCTATAAGTCTCAAGCAATTTAGAAACGGCATACTGAGCATCCAACGCTGCTATATTGCGAGAAAGTTTGGTCAGCTTTGTTATGGTTGTTCTCTTTTGATGTGCTTCACATGAAATGATTTCCCCCCTCATAAATGCCTTCATTGATTCCCATACTAAAGCAGCTGAGATACCCGGAGTTCTGTTAACTTGAAAGAAAAAATTCAATCGCTTGGTCATATGCTCGACAAAATTCATGTCAAGTAAGAGTTGGGTATTGAGGCGCCAAGGTGGACATGCATTTATGAATTTACGAAAGTATATCTTCATTGAAACTAAGGAGTGGTCGGATAGAGTTATTGCGTCATATTTACAGCCAGAGGCAGCAGTAAGCAAAGAGTCATCTATTAAGAAAAAATCAATTCGAGTAAAAGTCCGATGTACATGCGAAAAAAAGGAGTATTCTTTTTTTATACGGATTGAAAAAACGCCAAGGATCCGAGACATTAAACTCATCCATAAAGGCTCCAATTATTTTACTTGATCTCGACTGTGGCACTAAATTCAAAGAGGACCAATCTAATGGGGGATCTAGCCAACAGTTAAAATCACCGCCCAGCACTAATTTATATTCTGCCAAATCCGGTAACATTGAAAAAATCAGTTTAAAAAAACCCTCGTCATCGCAGTTTGGCGCATATACAGTGGGGAGAACAAGTATTTGATACACTGCAGATTTAGCTGGTTTTCCCACTTGCAAAGCATGTAGAGGTCTGTAATTTGTATCATAAGTTCTCTTCAACTGTGAGAGACGCATCTAACAGAAACAGAAAATCACGTTGTATGATTTTTAAATAATACATTTGCATTTAATTGCATAAAATAAGTATTTGATACATCACAAAAATCGAACTTAATATTTGGTACAGAAACCTTTGTTTGCTATTACAGATACCAAACGTTTCCTGTAGTCCTTGACAAGGTTTGCACACACTGCAGCAGGGATTTTGGCCCACTCCTCCATGCAGATCTTCTCCAGAGCCTTCAGTTTTCGGGGCTGCTGCCGGGCAACACGGACTTTCAGCTCCCTCCATACATTTTCTATCGGGTTCAGATCTGGTGACGGGCTAGGCCACTCCAGGACCTTAAGATGCTTCTTACGGAGCCACTCTTTAGTTGCCTTGGCTGTGTGCTTTGGGTCGTTGTCATGCTGGAAGACCCAGCCACGACCCATCTTCAGGGCTCTCACTGAAGGAAGGAGGTTGTCAGCCAAGATCTGGCGATACATAGCCCCATCCATCCTCCCCTCAGTACGGTGCAGTCGTCCTGTACACTTGGCAGAGAAGCGGCCCCAAAAAATGATGTTTCCTCCTCCATGTTTCACGGTTGGGATGGTGTTCTTGGGGTTGTACTCATCCTTCTTTTTCCTCCAAACACGACGAGCCAAGTTTAGACCAAAAAGTTCAATTTTGGTCTCATCTGACCACGTGACCTGCTCCCATTGCTCCTCTGGATCATCCAGATGGTCAGTGGCAAACTTCAGACGTGTCTGGACATGCACTGGCTTCAACAGCGGGACCTTGCGTGCGCTGTAGGATTTTAATCCATGACGGCGTAATGTGTTTCCGATGGTTTTCTTCGAGACTGTGGTTCCAGCTCTCTTCAGGTCATTGACCAGGTCCTGCCGTGTAGTTCTGGACTGATCCCTCACCTTCCTCATGATCAGTGATGCCCCACGAGGTGAGATCTTGCATGGAGCCCCAGAACGAGGCAGATTGACCGTCAACTTGAACTTCTTCCATTTTCTAATAATCGCTCCAACAGTTGTGACCTTCTCACCAAGCTGCTTGCTTATTTTCCTGTAGCCCATCCCAGCCTTGTGCAGGTCTATTATTTTATCCCTGATGTCCTTACACAGCTCTTTGGTCTTGGCCATTGTGGAGAGGTTGGAGTTTGTTTGTTTGAGCATGTGAACAGGTAACAAGTTCAAACAGATGCAGTTACTTCCGGTAATGAGTGGAGAACAGGAGGGGTTCTTAAAAAAGAACTGAGAGCCGAAATATTTACTAGTTGGTAATGTATCAAATACTTATTTCATGCAGTTAAATACAATTTTATTATTTAAAAATTATACAATGTGATTTTCTGGATTTTTGTATTAGATTCCGCCCCTCACAGTTGAAGAGAACTTATGATACAAATTACAGACCTCTACATGGCTTGCAAGTGGGAAAACCAGCAAAATCGGCAGTGTATCAAATACTTGTTCTCCCCACTGTATATTCACAAAGACAACCTTAACTTCATAAATGTGGCCGATTACTATAATTAACCTGCTAGTAGAGTCTGAAATGGTTTTGTATGAACAAATGGAATGTTTTTATGCAAAAGTACTGCCACCCCTCTTGCTCTACTGGTAAAAGAGGAAAGAAATATCTGGCCAACCCAACTACGTCGCAATCTGAAGGCGTCTGTATTTCTAAGGAGCGTCTCCTGTAGATAAACAACATGAGCATTAAGTTGGCCTATGTGATGCAAAATCTTACTCCGTTCAATAGGATTGTTTAGGCCTTTACAATTCCAGCTCACAAATTTCACATCTCCGCCTAGCCTGGTGTTAGCCATTGCAAGGGATGAGTGATATTGGGAAAAAATAAATCTGATGAGGCCTGTGATAAATGCCATATGCAAACAGAAGGAGATATGTGCCATCCTCCCCGTGCTGAAGAGCCCAACCCACTCTGGGCCTCCCATCCCAAAGTACACCTAAAAAGAACCCCACAAAACCAAAGGACAAGAGAAAAAAAAAAAACTTACTCTCTCCTAGCAGAAGCATCCCAAAAGGGGAGCATGCTACCTTACCTAGTGACAAACTAAACTCTGTCATACCTTAAACTATCGTTCTCTCTAACGGCCAGGGGAATGCTAGCATGAACTGTCCAAAGACCTTAAAGTACTCGTATTAAGCACACATCGCTCAAGATGAGGAATAATAACCCACTGTGTTGAGACTGTACAGTATTATATATATCAGGTGGCGCGGCTCCTCTAGATATGGTCGGTGGTCAAAAGAAACGATTATCTTCAGTATTTCAGTATCAAGAAAACATACCTCATAGGTCCGGAAGAATACACGATACTTATCTCGAGACTGAGGTGTGTCAACGTCCACCTCAGCATCCAGATGAGAGGAGGGAAAAAAAAGAAGAATATAGCGGGTGGGAACAGCCACACTCCTCCAGTGTAATCAAAGCTGCTGAAAGGTTTTTCCAATGTGGGCCTGTCATAGTAAAAAAGTTAAACAAAAGTCAGGCGGAAAAAAAAAAAGACATACGAAAAAAGTCAAGTTTCCTCTTGATCTTGGGGCTTCCTGCGAGATTTGTTGACAAATTCCAGAGCTCGATCTGGGTCTTCGAATCGATGGGTTTTACCGTTAGGCATCGTAAGGTGTAGTGTGGCCGGATATCTGAGACCGAACCGAAAAGTGGAACTCCCGCTTCACCTTGCAAAGGCCGCCCTCTGTATGGCCACCGTAGGAGTGAAGTCTTGGAAAATATGAAGCCTTTTCCCGTTGTGCAGTAAAGGCAAAGTCTCTCCAGCCCGGCGCAGAATTGTACCCTTCTCCTGGAGCATGTGGATTCTTATAGCAATCGCCCGCGGAGGTTCACCGTTCTTTGGGTTAGCACGCGACGTGCGGTGGGCCCAATCCAGCTCAGGCTCATTCTCGACGCTCAGCATGTCGGTCAGCAATTTAGCGACAAATTTGACAGGGTTGGGTCCCACGGCGCCCTCAGGTAAGCCCACAAGTCTGATATTGTTTCTCCTAGAACGGGCTTCCAGATCCTCGCACTTCGTGTCCAGGGACACCACCATTGCGGATAGCTTAACCTCCTCAGCTCGTAAACTAGTTAGCTGGCTTTCGTGGTCATTAGTCGCGCGTTCAAGGTCCGAAACTATTTCTTTCTGATCATCAACTTTCGTAACTAATGGCTTCAGAGCCCGTGCCACTTCCGTCTTGACAGATTCGGAGATTATTGCTTCGAATTTGGTATCGATTTCCGTCCAAAGCTCGTCCATCATCCCCTTGATACTGCATAGCATGTCTTCATTAGCCACGGGCCACGGCGGGGATTCAGATGCCGTGGGTAGTTCTTGCTTACCTCGACTACTTTTCGATAGATCCATTCTCGATCGAAGGTTCGCCATTGTCTCAGAAACGCGTCGCAGGCTCGCAGCAAGGTGTGTGCTAATTAACGGTGGTGGACAGTTTAATAAATTCAATCATGCGAATGAAATGCCGCATTCCCACGGAGCGCCTGCTACACACGTCCTACATGGTAGGCGGCCCCCATATCCTCATATTTAGATATTTTTAAAAGGAAATGTCAGCCCGAAGTAATTCATAAGGAATGACAATTTCTTTAACCAGTTTTCTTTTGCGGAAACCAAAATACATGTCGGTTTTTCTCACCCATGTCAAGTAAATCAAGTTGGGGAGACATTTTTCCACATTTCTTCTCCTCCAAGCAAGCTAAAACAACAAACCAGTAAAGTTTTCATATTTTCGATTACTATAGGACGTTTCCTAGCAATGGAAATGATCAGAATGTACTCTGGATGAATAGTATTGAAAATGTAAGTAGTTTTTTGAAAAATGGTATTGTGTCTTATTTTACCCCATCTAAAGTGAAAACTGAGGGTAAACTGAACCAATCAAGGGTAAACTGATTCACTAGGGCGTCACTTGGTTTTAAGAACAGGGGGGCACAAAACTACACCAAGAGCTACCAAAGACTGATCATTTATTCATTATTATTATTTTTATTATTGTTGTTGTTTCAGTCTATTTTAACACAGCAGAACAACACGAAAAAAATGGCTACAATTGCAAGCTACTTGCTGGATGGAACCATCAAAGAATACCGTCTGTTTTTAAGGGTGGCAAATCGCTCTATCGCTCTGCTCTGACTCCTACAGGTCAATAAAGGTAGTGGAGTGATAATTATTAGTGTATTATTATAACTATACACCAGTGGTTCTTAACCGGCGTTCGATTGAACCCTAGGGGGTTCGATGAGTCAGTCTCAGGGGTTCGGTGGAGCCTCTGCCGCTGAGGTCAAGACACACCGACTCATCATGTCAATACGCGATGGCATGCTCCGCTCGGCCATCACTGCTGCAGATGATCACGTTGACGACATTGCTTGGCCAATCAGTGCTGCGAAGAATTTAGTGCACTCAGGTGTGATACAACTTTTGAAAGTCATCGTAGTACGTCGTATGATTACTTTATTCATATTTTAAGCCATACTAACTATCACGGAACGGGATGGGAGTCAGCATCCTAGCTGCATGATTGGCAATGCCAAGTTGAGCAACTCTAGCCTCGCACCGGCAAAACTAAAGGAACACTTTGAGAAGCTGTATGGAGATGGGCAATACTTTCATATATTTTAGATTAATTACACACAACTGAAGTAGTTCAAGCCTTATATTGTTTTAATATTGATGATTTTGGCAAAAAAAAGTTCAGGAAAACCAAAAATCACGATCTCAAAAAGTTTGCATATTTCATCCGACCAATACAATAAACTTTTTTAATACGAAAAAGTCAACCTTCAGTTAATTATATCAGCTATGCACTCAATACTTGGTCGGGAATCCTTTTGCAGAAATGAGTGCTTCAATGCGGCGTGGCATGGAGGCAATCAGCCTGTGGCACTGATGAGGTGTTATAGATGCTTCGATAGCGGCCTTATCCATAGTGTTGGGTCTGGTGTGTCTCAACTTCCTCTTCACAATATTCTTCTGGTTGTGCAGCGTTTCCTGCCACACTTTTTCATTCCCACATACATCCGACTGAGGTGCCTTGATACAGCACTCTGGGAACAGCCTAATCGCTCAGAAATTTCTTTCTGTCTCTTAGCCTCTTGCTTGAAGGTGTCAATGATGGCCTTCCCGACAGCAGTCAGGTCGGCATTCTTGCCCATGATTGCGGTTTTGAGTAATCAACCAGGCTTGGAGTTTTTAAAAGCCTCAGGAATGTTTCGCAGGGGTTTTGAGTTAATTCGTTGATTCAGATGATTAGGTTAGTAGCTTCTTTACAGTACCTTTTCATGATATGCAAATTTTTTGAGACAGGGATTTTTGGTTTATCTTGACTTTTTTGCCAAAACCATCAATATTTAAACAATAAAAGGCTTGAACTACTTCAGGTGTGTAATGAATCTAAAATATATGAAAGTCTAATGTTTATCAGTGCATTATAGAAAATAATGAACTTTATCACAATATGCTAATTTTTATAGAAGGACCAGTATAAGAACACAACATTTGCCGAATTCAAGGTGAACAGAGCCAAATTCAAAGATAAGGCCACTCTGCCTGGTCTTTTACTTGTACCCATTAACACACCGATCCTCACAACATCAAATGAAATTGCGTACCTGATCGCAAAGCAGGTATGTAATTTGTTGTGAGTTCATGCACTATGTTGGTTTTGTTCTGTACTGTTAATTTCGTGCACCAGTAGAAAAACTATATGTATGCACCTCGCCTAATGCAATCATGTCCATAAATTGAGTTGTTTTTCACGGACAACCGCCGACAGTTAGTTTTGCCTCAGATAATCATGGACTTTAACTGCCAACAAACAATGCTCATGACCTATTTTGCAAGATGAGTTAATCACCAAACAGGCACACCTCCTTATTTGTACATCATATAAGCAAGGCCGAGCTCTCTGTTCAGTGTGCATGTCTCAACACAGCTTTCGTTCTGTTATTGAATGCACCTGGAAATTTCTGAAATTAAAACTGCGCAGTAATGATCTCTTGCCTCCAGTCTTTTATTTAGCAATCTAGTCTAGCTGTCTCACCTGAATTGAAAATGAACACACGGAGGACCTGAAAGACTGCCTCCAACATGCTCCAGAGTCCAGAAGGAAGTCACCACAAAGACAGATAATGCTCAATTTCCCCCAGAAAATGACTGCAATTACAAATGCTTTGGTAGTAATACTGTATCTTCATTTATTTTGCTTGCAATGAAAAAGAAAACACAAAAGAGAATGGGAAAAAAAATTAAATCATCATCATTGTACACAAAACTCCAAAAATGGTCCGGACAAAAGTATTGGCAGCCTTTGAAAAATCATGTGATGCTTTTTTAATTTGTGTAATTAACAGCACCTGCTCCTTACCAGTGGCACATAACAGGTGGTGGCAATAACTAAATCACACTTGCGCCAGTTAAAATGGATTAAAGTTGACTCAACCTCTGTCCTGTGTCCTTGTGTGTACCACATTGAACATGGAGAAAAGAAAGAAGACTAAAGAACTGTCTGAGGGTTAGGGTTTAGGACCTTCACAATGCATATCAGAGTAACTAGCTAGCAGCAGCTAAGTAGCAGCATTATTTTAGAGCTGGGATGTAACTTTTGACCGCAAAACAACAAAAGTAAGACGTGCGCAGAGATTGTCTGTAGTGTGCAAGCCAGGTTTTTATTTGTGAAACACGGAGCAGTTGGTTTATCAATTACATGGGACTTTCTGCTTTTAGTCAGGGGCTGGAGCTAACTGTTACTACCAGCCTAAAAATGCAAATGCTGATTCAGTTACTTTTTCCCATCTTAATATCAAAAATCATCACAGCAAATGTTGTGAAAGTTAGAATCCTAAGAGGTAGTTTGAACTTTGTAACAATTGAGAATGAATGTCAGAATAGTAAGGGCATCCTCAGGTTTCGTCGATGAAACACGTTTATTAAACACCTGAACGCAACTCAAGATCTACTACACCATAATAGGATATCACATACATCATAACATAATATGACAAAATTACCCATGGCCAGATCTATATTTGCTGGATCACTTCTTTCATCTTCAGAACTCTCTTTAGGTGGGACAAGGATAACAATCTCCTCAGAACTCCAATTTTCTTTTTGCTTGTTTTCTTTTTCAGTTTGGTCTTTTCTTTGCAACTTTGCCTTTTCCGAAACAATTTCTGACTGGGACGATGTGGCGCAACTGAGTCAGCTGACCAGGCTTATCCAGTTGGACCATGGACAGTGGATGGATTAGTATCAGTTACTGTATTGTCTGAACCGTAGTTAATCTGCATGGGTGGGCCATCCAGATCTTCTGCAGCTCAGGGTTTGACCTTTCTGACACCATGGATGGTACAAATGCTTAATCAGAGAAAAATCAGTAAATCTAAATCCAGAAGTGATGTTGTGTAGTGTCACTGCTGCACACAGCAGGGGGTGCTAAAGGATCTTTTTTTTTTTTTTTTTAGTTTTTCCCATTCAAGAACAGCCGTTTCAGTCCAAATTTGTCTTGCTCACGCGTTTTCTCCACACTAGGCGTGTACACATGCATGCTGGATAGTTTATGTACTACTAGTAGGTTACTACAAAGACAGCGTTCTATTTTACCTACAGTGTGTGTTGGTGTTTTAGTATTAGAAATAAAAGCTCCCGTGTATTATAATCCAAATCTCCGCGCCTAGATGGTGCAATGACACATAAACACATTTGAAAACTAAAAGCGCCAATAAACCTCGGTTCAACACCCCCTTTTCACAACACTATAATAAATTGCACACAAATATCCAACAGCGCTCTGCATGGCGGCAGCTCAACAGCAGCAACAAACAATAATATGGCTACTACGCAAGCGTGTCTTACATATTTGAAGACACCAAAGGACAATCACCTTCATTTTCTACCTCAAATTTGAGAAAATTTTGCTGCTTTTGGAGAGAGGGGGGTCGCTAAATTGTTTTTGTGCAATGTTAATGCCTCCTCTGTCAAAAGTTTACTTTTATGTTCCTATAGCGCCTAATTCAACGTGACCCGGTAGCAAGCAAAAACATATTTAATCCCCCAAGTTAAATACACTATTGTTTCAATGTTTTATTTATTTGAAGAAAAAAAACATACATTCACTAACAGACTAGCATTGCACTTCGACATATTTACGTAAAATAAATGCAAACTGCAAGGGATTTTTTTGCTGTTAACCAAGAATCGAGACTGTTTTACGTCCATATTCATAAAGAATTCTGGGATTGAAGCATTTATTCACAAGAAACTTCGTGGGAAAAGCTCTGTTTACATAAGGTGGCTGCTAGCTACATTCACTAACAGACTAGCATTGTACTTCGACATATTTATGTAAAAGAAAGGCTAACTACACGCATTTTTTGTTTTGTTTTTGTTTTTGCTTTTAACCAAGAATCGAGACGATTCAGGGATTTAAGCTTTTATTCACCAGAATTTTAACTGGAAAAGCTCTGTTTACATAAGGCGGCTGCTAACTACATTCACTAACAGACTAGCATTGTACTTCGACATATTTACGTGAAATAAATGCTAACTGCACGTTTTTATGCTTTTAACCAAGAATCGAGACGGTTTTACGTCCATATCTATGAATAATTCAGCAATTTAAGCATTTATTCACAAGAATTTTCACCGGAATACCGCTGTTTACATAAGGCGGCTGCCAGCTACATTCACTAAGAGAGGAGCATTGTACTTTGATATATATAAGTAATATAGATGCTAACTGCACAGTTGTTGGGGTTGTTTTTGGGGTGGGGGGGTTGCTTTTAACCAAGGATTAAGACTGTTTTACGTCCATATCTATAAAGAATTTGGGGATTTAAGCATTTATTCACAAGAATTTTTACCGGAAAAGCTCTGTATACATAAGGCGGCCGCTGGCTACATTCAGACTAACAGACTAGCATTGTACTACGACATATTTATGTCACGATTTACGTAAAAGAAATGCTAACTGCACTTTTTTTTTTTTTTTTTTTTTTTTTTTTTTTTTTTTTTTTTTTTTTGCTTTTAACCAAGAATCGAGACTGTTTTACGTCCATATCTATAATAGAATTCTGGGATTTAAGCATTCATTCACAAGAATTTTCAACGAAAAAATCTTTGTGATTCCACTCGGTCAGATTTGACGACCTCGCCAACAATGCAGGCCCCCTATTTATCGGCCCCGCGCCCGTGTCCTGTCAATACATTATAAAGTCTATGGTTCACATAATTTAAAGATATGGAATAATGCAATATGAATGCAAAGACTTAAATGATTTTATTTGACATGCTAGGTCATCAACTCAAGTGTCAAGTGGGTGGCCTGCAGGGAATTTTGATGATCAGCAGGTGTCAGTATTTAATGACATAGTGTCAACACAGTGTGTCATTGTGTCGACACGCTTCATGAGGCCTCACAGGCCCATCACTGGTGATGACAAAAAACACAACCATAAGCAGCCAAGAGATCTCGAGATGACACACACAGCAGTAGTAAGCAAGCAGTAGTCCACACTCGCAGATGGTGACAGGCGTCCTTAAATGTTGAGCATTCCTAATGCGCCGCAGGTGTGTTGCGTGGCCACGCCCATCTGACTCAATCAGGTGCTGAATGAAAAAAAAGGTACTGAGAACGCACACAAACGTAACAATACGAAAAGAAGAAAAAAAAAAAGAAAACAAATAACGTCCTATTTTTCGCAGTTTTGATTTTGTTTTTCATTCATTCATTCATTTTCCATGCCGCTTTTCCTCACGATTAAAAATAGAATATGAGAGAATTGAATTATCATGTTATTTTTGTTCGTTTTGCATCATATTTTATGTGTTGTGACATGGAGTTTGTTGACCCTTTAAGCCTTTTTTTTCTTAGCAAGGTCAGTCTGTCTCTACCGGGTGATTCCAACGGGTGAATTGAGCAGCATGATAGATAGTTATTATTACTACACGTTTTTGTCAAAGATGGTGGACGTGTACATGCTTTTCAAAGAGGGGGAGCGTGTCACAATTAGGGTTAAAGTGCGGTGAAATACTGGCCTCACTGAAAAAAAGTCAAAACTTCTCGGTCACATCACATCGAAAATGATACAAACCTAACAAAAATACAAGGGCTGTCAAATTTATCGCTTTAACGGGCAGTAATTAATTTTTTTAATTAATCACGTTAAAATACTTGACGCAATTAACGCACATGCCCCGCTCAAACAGATTAAAATGACAGCACAGTGCAATGTCCACTTGTTACTTGTGTTTTTTGGAGTTTTGTCGCCCTCAGCTGGCACTTGGGTGCGACTGATTTTATGGTCTTCAGCACCCATGAGCATTGTGTAATTATTGACATCAACAATGGCGGGCTACTAGTTCATTTTTTGATTGAAAATTTTACAAATTTTATTAAAACGAATACATTAAGAGGGGTTTTAATATAAAATTTCTTTAACTTGTACAAACATTTATCTTTTAAGAGCTACAAGTCTTTCTATCCATGGATCGCTTTAACACAGTACTTCTCAATTATCTTCTGTTACGCCCCCCCCAAGGAAGGCGTAAATGTTTCACGCCCCCCCAAACTCTGCCGCCACTGTAAATAGTATCATTTGTCTATAATTTTACTATAAGTGCGCCTCTGCCTCACATTGTATCCTTTTTTTCTATTAGAGAAAATAACAGAGATCAACTTATAAAGTATAACTTTATTAACATTGTTTTGTTTGTAATAGAATAGAATTAACGCGCATCATTTTGCCTGAATTAAAAAAAAGTCATATCCAAACTGTAAAAATACACTCAAGGTACATTTTTTACCATTTGTTACTGAAAAATAAAATCTGTAAATAATAACAAATTCAAATTGATTAGAAACATTAACTCATGAGGACAATATGCCAAAAAATTTGACCGAAAAAACAAAACTGAATTGAAGAAAAAATAGTGTCTTTGGATAGAAGGAGAGTTTTTATTTTCGCTGCTCGCTGCTCACAATATCACCTCCAGTTTGCAATGGTATGGGGTTATTTTGCACTGAGCATGCTAACAGTGCTCACTGGTTTACTGATATAACACTGACAAAGCGCGACGATTATTGGCAATATTCGGCACGTTTTCGCTGAAAAACAACCAAGCGGCTTATCATTGAGATTGGGGTTTAATGTCTTTAAATGGCGTCTTAATTTATTTGGCTTCCGGCTGTCTGCTATAATCATTTTTAGACACAGTAAACAGTGGTCTTTCCTCTCCTACCACTGTATTAAATGTCAAAGCCAGAAGGCAAACGGCCCGAAAAAAGTGCATTCTCGGCGGCCGAGGGAGAACCATTGGTGAGGGCGGTCGTCGTGACGATCCCAAGCCGAAAATGGCACTTCTCGGGCGGACACGTGAGAACCGGAGAAGACAGTGGGTCGCTGCGTGAGTCCGGCTGGAAAACGGCCTTCGAAAACGGCGCACAGCTCTCCAGATCTTCGTGAGTCTCTTCCGTGTGCTCTTGCTTACTTCAAAAATACTGCGCGCACTTTGAAAATGAGAGCGCCACTGCCACCCACTGAGTGGATGTGCAAGTACACTATATTCTAGTACGGCAAAAAAAAAAAAATGTTCCCCGAGGTCACACGCGCCACTCCTGGCATCGCTCTGCGCCCCCTGGGGGGGCGCGCCCCACTATTTGAGAAGTACTGCTTTAACAGAATGTTAATAATGTCAATGCCATCTTGTTGATTTATTGTTATAATAAACAAATACAGTACTTATATACCGTATGTTGAATGTATATATCCATCTTCTGTCTTATCTTTCCATTCCAACAATAATTTACAGAAAAATATGGCATATTTTATAGATGGTTTGAATTGGGATTAATTACAATTAATTAATTTCTAAGCTGTAATTAACTTGATTAAAATTTTTAATCGTTTGACAGCCCTAAAAAATGCCATAGTAATTCCTTTCTCTCATATTCTAATTTTAATTTACAAAACGATATGGAATGAAAGAATGATACAGTGATAGTTTCCGCACCCGAAAACTGCTTCCAAAAATTCCTTAAGAATTGCTCAGGAAACCAAAATTCATGTCGTTTTTTCTTAACCATGTCAAGTAAATCAAGTATTGTGTTTTTCAAAATTTTGAAGAAAATCATTCAAACAAGCACGTTTGTGATACTGCAGGCTGATGGCTGCCCCCTACTGGCTAACACGTAACCTGCGGGCAACACAGGCACTAATAAATCCATGTACTGTGCACGCATGCTCCCCTACTGGCAAATTGCTTACCTAGAGAAGGCTGCCCTCTACCGTCTAACTATCTAACTTGCAAAAATAAATACATCAAAGAGCGATAAGATTCTGGCTCATGCTACACAGCTAGCTACCAAGTTTCAAAACAAAACAACCAAAATTGAGTTTCCCTTTGCAAATTTAAAACGAGACAGTGTATTCGAGTTAATAAATCCCAAATGGCGACTGTAAAGACGTTGACGTGATTTGTCCAAGTGCGGTATAGTGTGGCTGGCGGCCATTTTCAACACATGCCGTCTCAAACTGCAGAAGAGATGTTTTCCTCAAGTGACGAGCGAGCGATCTTTGCCCTAAAACATGCAGGCGTTCGCCATGTGACATGCCGGCCGGCTGGCCCGCGTCCTTGAACAATCAGTCAAAAGTCCGGCAGATGCGGGGGGTCGCCGTGGCGTCTGGGATGGCTGATTCACTCAGTCCTGTAAACAGTCGGGTCAGTGTTCTGTTGTGAGTGGAAAAGTATTGATCGGCATTACTAAGAGCTTACAAAATACTTTTAAAATGTGCTACCAGCGTGAATAAATATTTATAATTAGCCATTAACTCATTTTCTGCCATTGACGGCGATCAACATTCGATCCATTTGGGAAGAAAATGTCCAAGAGCTTGTAATATGCACTCTTCAGCCATAAGTACTAATAGCTACACCGATGAAGTACTCACTTTTTTAAAGTTAAAGTGCAGATACAGGTGCAAAAAGTCACTCATGTAAAAGTACAAAATTTTTTTTTTAGATTTACAAGTAAAATGTATTTTCTCCCGATGCAAAAATGCAAAATGCAAAAATGTGATGTGATGTGATGTGATGTGTGAGGACAGGTAGTCCCCGGGTTACGACATTTCCAACTTACGCGATTTCAACTTTACAACACCGGAGTCTCATTTTATATAGGACGTGTAGAGCAGGTAGTACTAATGCCACGCGAGTAAGAGCGCATATACTGTACATATGAAGAAGAATGCATACACAAAGAAGAGCGCACGGGCACGCGTGTCGCAACCCAATGGGAGTACCGACAGGATGTGAGTGTCACATGTGCGGTACATGCACAAGTCAAACGCGCATGGGCACTTTACAGCAGGCGACCGATGTGTCTTGAACCGGAAGCATAAGCGAAATTGTGTTGAACTGCTAATAAATTGTGCTTGCATGTATGGGATTACGAACACTTTTTCGAACAATATAAACAATCAAGTACACCCCTTACATTTCTGCAGGTATTTAATTATATCTTTTCATGGGACAACACTGAAAATATGACATATGACATACACATGTAAGGGTAGCCAGTGTACAGCTTATACTTATATAGCAGTGTAAATTTATTTTTCCCTTAAAATAACTCAAAATACAGCCATTATTATTAGTACTAATTAGTATTAATAGACATTGTTTCAAAAAAATCCCCGAAACATATCACAACCAAACTGTTGTAAAAAGGTTGCAAATCAATGCATGCACATTTAGCTTGTGCATGCACTACGCATGTGCCATCCACATCCGGTCGGTACTCACACTGGGTTGCGACAATGCGCACACACGAGGAAGACCACATTTGTTCTGTCCCACGAAGAAGTCGCGCAGCCGAGTGAGAGAGAGAGGGGAAAGGAAGCCTGCGCGCACATTTGTTGCTTGTGTAGCACCCACGGAGGTAACACCTGCATACAACCCCTTTTAGTATGTTTTCAATCATAGTCGAATACTTGGAGCGAGTTTATGTGATTGATTTTGATGATGTGCGAACGCTAACTGATACATGCTAATCGTTTGTGTGGATTGTTATTGCTGCTAGCAAAAAAACGCAAATTTGAACTGCTGTTACTGAACATGAAACTGGTTTAATTTTATTTTTATTTTAGTTTCATTCTGCAAGTGTTGATGTATTGAGCAGCTGAATAAATTCAGCGAACCACATGGACGTCTGACATCGTAATTTCGGAGCTTAGCTCGCTATCTAGCTAGGCCTTAAAGCTCCAACATTTTGGCGAGGACGGTACAATGACGTATAAGACATGTTTTGGGATAGTTATTTTGAGATTTGGAGGGTATTTAGGGGTCTTTAAAGGGTTAATTCAGACTTAGGGGGAAATTCGGGTTACTTCGCCAGCGTAGGAACGGAACTCGTTCGTAACCCGGGGACAACCTGTATTATTTTTAAATGCTTTTATCCTCCGATATTATCGAGTAGCTGATAAAATCGGATAACTCTAGATCAGGGGTGGGCAAACCGGTCCTCGAGGGCTGCAGTGGGTCCTGGTCTTTGTTCCAACTGACCCAGCACAGATAGTTTAACCAATGCGGTTTCAGCAGAAATGAGAAGCACCTGACTGCAATCGACTGATTGCACTTGTAAAACAGCAGATTGGTGAAAAAGTGTCCTCTTAATGGGTTGCAACAAAAACCCGCACCCACTGCGGCCCTTTGTGGAATAGTTTGCCCACCCCTGCTCTAGATAATATTATTGTTGAACTGACACCTGTATCGCTTTCGGAACCTATAGTCAAGGGCGTAGGTTTGCATAGGGACATAACACTGCCAACTTTTCAGGATGCTCAAATTGTCCCCCTCAACTTTTAAGCTACCTTATTTGCATTATATAATGAGTTCAGCTATAAAGGTAATTTAGATTGTTTTCCCATGTGTTATTAGAATAGAATTGACCCTACCATTATCAAGTGAATGAATTTCATTAAGTTCAGGCTTACATTTACCCCTTTTCACTTGATATTTAGAAGTGCCGGTCCATTTTTTCCCCTCAAACACACGTTTGATTGGCTGATGACTAGAACCCCCACATTCACATAATCCCGACAGAAATGCATGTCAATATGTCGCCTCCTCCGCCGCCTTTGAAGCGAAGGGATATTAAGAGGTTTTTTGTTTTTTGTTTTTTTTTTTGGCCAGCAGCAGCAGCCACTGTAAGTAATGTAAAAAGATGTCAATGTTGTGGAGGTGGGAAACACACAACTAATTTTGCTATTGAAATCCCCCCCCCCCCCCAAAAGCACAACCACTCTAAATTTCCTTTATATAAAGCAGTACTTCTCAAATGGTGGGGCGCGCCCCCCCAGGGGGGCGCAGAGCGATGCCAGGGGGGGCGCGAGTGACCTCGGGGAACATGCTTTTTTTTTTTTTTTTTTTTTTGCCGTACTAGAATAAAGTGTACTTGCACATCCACTCCGTGGGTGGCAGTGGCGCTCTCATTTTCAAAGTGCGTGCAGTATTTTTGAAGTAAGCAAGAGCACACGGAAGAGACTCATGCAGAGCTGGACTCACGCAGCGACCCACTGTCTTTCTCACGTGTCCGGCCGAGAAGTGCCGTTTTCGGCTTGGGATCGTCACGACCACCGCCCTCACCTACGGTTCTCCCTCGGCCGCCGAGAATGCGCTTTTTTTCGGGCCGTTTGCCTTTGACTTTTAATATAGTGGGAAATGAGGAAAGACCACTGTTTACTGAGTCTAAAAATGATTATAGCGGAGAAGCCAAATCAGTTAAGACGCCACTTAAAGACATTAGACCTCAATCTCATTGACAAGCCGCTTGATTGTTTTTCAGCGAAAATGTGCCGAATATTGCCAATTGTCACAATCGTCCCGCTTTGTCAGTGTTATATCAGTAAACCAGTGAGCACTGTGGTGAATCAGCGAAAATAAAAACTTTCCTTCTGTCCAGAGACCTTTTTCCCCCCTTCTATTCAGTTTTGTTTTTTTTCGGTCAAATTTTTTGGCATGTTGTCCTGAAGAGTAAATGTTTCTAATCAATTTGAATTTGTTATTATTTACTGATTTTAATACATTTTATTTTTCAGTATCAAATGGTCAAAAATGTACCTTGAGTGTATTTTTACAGTTTGGATGTGACATTTTTTTTTTTTTTTTTTTTTAACTTCAGGCAAATTGATGCGCATTAAGTCTTTTCTGTTACAAGCAACACAATGTTAAAAAAGTTATACTTTATTATAAGTTGATCTATGTTACTTTTTTTCTTTAATAGAAAAAAAAGGACACAATGTTAGGCTGAGGCGTACTTATAATAGTAATATAGACGAATGATACTATTTACAGTGGCGGCAGAGAGTTGGGGGGGCGCGAAACATTTACGTCTTCCTTGGGGGGGCGTAACAGAAAATAATTGAGAAGCACTGATATAAAGCAAGCATTTTGGGAAATGACTTTCTTCCTATGAAAATAACTTTTTTCATTTTTATGTAGAAACCAGCCATTTTTGAGAAATGTACCCAATCTGTTTGGTCTTATTAATGCCCCGTCCCCATCAAAAAGTGTACATGCAGGTTATGCTGTTATGGCGTCCCTACCAATTTTGAGACCTAACCTACACCCTTGCCTATTGCACACTAAAATGATATCTCTGGTATCGGGGAGTACTAATAAATAACATTGAGCCCATATGGCCTTTTCCAGATTTAGTTTCCAACCGCTGGTCGCCCTACCCAAGTTGGCCACCAGCTGCACGCACCACCATTAAAAAAGAGCGTGTCACCCAAGATTATGATAGATGTCTAATTGCGTTGCATCCAGTCATAATTTTGTTGTCCATTTCAATGAGTTTATCACTAGTACACATCCAATCCATTGGAACGAAGAGAATCGGCAGTGAATGAACGTTCATTCAACCCTCCCGCTTCATGCTGATTTGACGGCTAGGGCTGAGAGTGGCATTTGTTTGGCGCAACTCATTCCGAGTCTCGGTTGAGTCGATTCCGACGTTCGGTCCAAAAAATCCAATTAACGTTCAGTTAGTAAGACTTTAGGGGCGTGGCTCAAGTCACTTCAGAGTGCCTCGTTGTCCAATATGGATGCCCCAAAGAGAAAAGGAGAATTTTGCTTGGCCAGCTCGCAGAGAGAAGGGGTACCTTCTCTCAGACCGCCTGTCAGGAGACGATGCGGTAGTCCAAGGCGTCCTTATCTGTGCAGTCAGTCCAGTTGGAAGATGGCATGCTCCGGTACGGGTCCAAGAGGATCCGGAAGCAGCGCACCATCAGCATGCCGAGGAAGAGCAGAAGAACCAGGACTAGAACCACGGCGGCCCGCTGCTCCACTGCCAGGAAAGAGGAGGACAAGGAATCGGGCTCCGGGGATGGCACGGCGCCGTACGTCGGCTCTGCCATGTCGGAGCGCTGTGTGAAAAAATACTGATGCGAGCGGCAAAAGTGGCGAGAGCCGTCAAAGTCTCACTCGTGGATCCAAAAATAAGACCACTTCAAGAAGCCGGCTAAAATTAGTTTGACGGCTTGTCAGCTTCCCATTCTGCAGTTTAACACTTTTGCCACCATTGATGACGATAGAAATCCAATTAGTGGTTGCAAACAGTGGCTCCACAGCCGGATGTGGCGCTACTATGAATAAAAATTAGTTTTGTCATCATGATAGACATAGACTTCATAACCTATTGGCATGACATGGGAAACTGGCCCGATTCGTAGGGGGCCTATTTTCAAAAACTTCAAATTCAAATATTTTCAAAACCAAAGCTGCTAGCAACCTAAAACCAAAACAGGCACCTACCTTAGCCGTATACTGTATGGGTCTCCATGAGCAGCAGCATCAAAAAATTCAAAGTCATTCCCTAATGAAATCCCAATTAATTGTTTTTTACATAAGTATAACAAAACATAAAAATGGCTATAAATTTTTTAGTGTAAATAAGATTTTACACTAGATGCAAAAATATCACCAAATGCAGAGATAATCAGCTCTATTTAACATATATATATATATATATATATATATATACCAACTTACTTTTCTTTTATTTACTGCATGTTTTCAACAGCTAATAAATCACTCAATTTTTACATCAGAAACTTAATACTTGAGGAAAGCATGCAGAATCAGCTATAATACATAAATAGATTAATAATAAATTATATATACAATCACAACTTTTTATAGAATAAAATAGCCCTTTATTGTCATTATACAGTTGTACAATGAAATTGGGGAGCATTTCCATTTGCAGTGCATGATAAGTTAAAATTTCAAAAGTGACTTGCAGGTATAAAATCTAAATAAACAAGTATAAAATGCGTATGAGATAGCCAATACCTTTATAGATACCGACGTAAAACAGTCTTGATTCTTGGTTAAAAGCAAAAGAAACCATCCAGGTAGTATTTATTTTACGTACGGTAAATATGGCGAATGTGCAGCCCGTCTTTAAGTTAACTGTGGCGCCGCCTTACCACAAGTCCACAGCAAAGAGCTTTTTACGTTGAAATTCTTGTGAATAAATGCTTAAATCCCTGAATTCTTTATAGATATGGATGTAAAACAGTCTCCATTCTTGGTTGCAAGCAAAAAAAAAAAAAAAGGGCAGTTTGATTTTACTTTACTTAAATCTGTCTGTCTGATGCTAGTTTGTTAGCTCTTTGTTATGATAAGGGGGCTGCCACAATGGCTTTTTCCGTTCAAAATGCTTGTGAATAAATGCTTAAATCACTGAATTCTTTATAGATATGGACGTAAAACTGTCTTGATTCTTTGTTAAAAGAGCAAAAAGCCGGGCAGTTACACATCTATTTTACGTATATACTTATGTCATAAAATGACGCCAATGCCGTAGCGGTTCCCATTCTCCCATTGATTTTTTCAGGTTTCAAAATGCATGCATGGTACGAAAAATATAATATTTACCTTGAATCCTCGAACAAAACACTCCTGAGACAATCGTTCCAATTTGTGTGCGGTGCAGCTTTCGTAGTTCTTCAAAAATCCAAAGCTTAAATCCGACATGAGTGTGTGCCGTCTTCGGCTATTACTAAATGAAGCTCAGCCCCCTGTGATAAGGCGTGATGCAAAGAATTACGAAGTGTCAGGTCAATAGGTAATGAAGTCTATGTGACTGACAAACCCAAATGCGGTTCTTTACGCGGGCGGGTTGGGCGGTCGCCCGGGGCGGCAAATTGCTAGGGGCGCATACAGCAGCACTTTTATTTTGGAAATTGCTCAAACGTTTATTTCTAGTTCTGCGTTTCTTTGTTCATATGTCGTCTCTGTCATGATGATGTAAAATATGCCTTTTAAAGTAAATTTGAGGCGCTCCACATACAGTAAATCGTGAACATTTCTCACAATACTAGGTGGAGGAATAGTTATATGTGTTTTTGTGTCCGTTTTTTTTTTTTTTTTTTTTTTTTTCAATTATTCACACTAGTAATTTCGTAGTTGCTAGCTTGTTTTTATTGGCTACGACGATTAGCATCATATCGAAATACATAATGTGAGCAGTGAATGTAGTGGTTTGAAGAGAGATAGCGTGCAAATGTTCACTATTGTTGGTTTATAGTTAAAATTATTTGGTTTAATGTTTAATGCCCTAAAACAATTGAAAGTGCACAACAATAAATATGTGCAAGAATTATTAATTTAACATCACAAATATTTATAATATATTGTAGAAGTAATAAAGAAAGTCATAGACTTCATTACCTATTGACGAGACACTTCGTCATTCTTTCTTCTTGTAACGCCTTATCAGAGGGGACCGAGCTTCATTTAGTAATAGCCGAAGACTGCACACGCTCATGTCGGATTTCAGCTTGGATTTCTGAAGAACTACGAAAGCTGTACCACATACAAACAGGAAGGACTGTCTCAAGAGTGGTTGTTCGAGGATTCAAGGTAAATATTATATTTTTCCATGCATGCATGATTGAAGCATTTATTCGCAGGAATTTTCTTCTTTATTTTCACATGGAGGCGGCTAATTTTCGTAACTGACTAGCCTCATAGTTGGCAATATTTACGCGAAATAAATGCTACCTGCACATTTTTTTGCTTTTAATCAAGAATCGAGACTGTTTTACGTCCATATCGAAAAAGAATTCAGGGATTTAAGCATTTATTCACAACAATTTTCGCCACTATAATGATTATAAAGGGCTATTCTATTCTATAATAAGTTGTGCTTATATATAGAATTTACTAATGAGTAGCATTGTAATCCGACAATATACGTAAAATAAACGCTAACTGCACGGTTCCTTTGCTTTTAACCAATCTAACTGTTTTACGTCCATAGCTATGAAGAATCGGTTCTTACTTTTGCTTTTATTGCCTAGTATGGAGGAATTAACCTGAAGGAGAAAAATAACATCAACCATATTGTTAAGATGGCTGGTAAGATAATAGGCAGTCCACAGGTCTCCTTAACAGATATTTATGAGAGGCAGGTCATGAGGAAGGCAAAACACATACTGAATTGTGTACATCATCCCCTTCATTGCTCGTTTGAGGTCAGGCAGGACATTCAGAGTCCCTTGTTTTAAGGCTGGTAAGATAATAGGCAGTCCACAGGTCTCCTTAACAGATATTTATGAGAGGCAGGTCATGAGGAAGGCAAAAAACATACTGAATTGTGTACATCATCCCCTTCATTGCTCGTTTGAGGTCAGGCAGGAGATTTAGAGTCCCTTGTTTTAAGTTAAATAGGACAAAGAACTCCTTACCAAGTGCAATTCAGTTGCTAAATTTGCACAATTCTTGCACTTAGATGCAAAACTGTCTCTTGCATTTTAAATTTGTAGTCTGTGTTATTTTATTGTGTGTGTATGAGTTGTTGTGTTATCTGTATGCTTAACTGCTGTAAGATAAGTTTCCCCTTCTTAGGGGACAATAAACTGAACTGATTTGAATTCGGGGATTTAAGCATTTATTCACAAGAATTTTCACCAGACAAGCTTTGTCACCAGGCGGCCGCTAGCTTCATTCACTAAATGAGTAGCATTGTACTTCGACAATATACGTAAAATAAACGCTAGCTGCACAGTTTCTTTGCTTTTAACCAAGAATCGAGACTGTTTTACGTCCATATCTATGAAAAATTTGGGGATTCTAGCATTTATTCACAAGAATTTTTGCCAGAAAAGCACTGTTTACTGCTAGCCTCATTCGCTAACAGTATATATAGTGTGTAATGATTTTAAAGGGCCATTCTATTCTATAATAAGTTGTGATTGTATATAGAATTTACTAATAATCTATTTACATATTATTTATAATTGATTCTGCATGTTTTCCTCAAGTATTAGGTTTCTGATGTTAAATTGAGTGATTTATTAGCTGTTGAAAACTTGTAGTATATAAAAAAAAAATTAAGTTGCTATTTTGGTCAAAAACTTATATGATACGTTAGATATTGCTATTGTTCCTGAAAATAGTGTCAGATTGTCTCTGCATTTGGTGATTTTTGTACATCTAGTTTAAAATCTGAGACTCTTATCGCCATTTTAAGTTGTGTTATACTTATATAAAAAATAATTAATCGGGATTTTATAAGGGAACGACTTTGAATTTTTTGATGCCACTGCTCATGGAGACTCATATATGGCTAAGGTAGGTGCCTGTTTCGGTTTTAGGTCGGTAACAGCTTTGGTTTAGAAAATATTTGAAGTTTTTGAAAATGGGCCCCCTACGAATCGGCCCCATTTCCCGTGTCATGTAAATAGTTTATGAAGTCTATGAGAAAGTGTAGAACATTCTACTTGTGACTAGTTGGCTCAGAGGTGTTGACCACTACAGGGGCTCCAGTTAAAGAGCAGAGGAGATGAATTCAAACACTGTATTGGGCTCACGTGCAGGTTTGCATTCATGTACACACATTTAGCATCTGGTGAATAACATACAGACAAATAATCAACGTTCACAAACCTCTTATTAATAATTATTAATAAATGTAACATTCCTAACAAATAATGTGCTTTGGTTGTTGGGGTTGTGCTGGGTACACGTCACGCGCTGTATTTTGTGGGTCTACTGTTGTTGTTGGGGTTTTTTGTGTGTTTTTTTGGGGGGGGTGGGGGGTTGTCGCCCAGAGCACCATGTAGGCTATGAACGCCACTGGACAAACCGGAGTTGCTTAAAAAAAAAGAAAGAAAACAACTCGACCACATTCAAACTTTCGCGTTTTTCCACTTTAAATAGTGACACTAAGGAAACACGTTAACTTCTTCCTTCTGTCCCAACGGCTTTAATGATATTTCATAAATGCCACAGATGGCAATAGACATTCAATTCATTTTGACTGGGAGTGGGAGACTGGTAGCAATCAGCGAGTCACATATCAGCATATTTATAGGCTGCATGACAAAGGTGAGTTTAACACCTATGTCGTAACGTGTGCCCTGAGTCACTGACAGTGACATCTCACAACAGCGCATCATCGAAGCCAAGGACCGCATGCCTCAACATGCTGATGCACGCCACTCGGGCTTCCTCTTTGGATGGAACGGATGTAATGCAGTTAAACCACAAAAAACAAAAACTTTCCCCCGCAAATTTGTTTTGTTGTTGTGTTTTTGATCTTGTATAAATCAGTTAAGATAATTTTTAGTTTTTCAGTTTCAACATGCAATAGACGTCTGATAGATTTGAACTTTTTGTTTTATGTGGCCTAATTGCATGCTGCATTTGAGGAAGGTTGAAAGTAAGAGTTTTCCAACCTCCGACCAGGTAAAATATCATTGGAATGCCACTCCAACTGGAAGGTCCAAGTCGCCAAGTCGAGGGAAAAAAAAAAAAAGTAAAAAGTACTCTTTTCACGTCCAAAACTGGGCCACACAAAAGTATTGGCACCCTCAGTCTAATACTTGGTAGAACAACCGTTAGACAAATTAACTGCGAACAACCGCTTCCGGGATCCAGCAATGACTTTCTTGCAATGCTCTGCTCGAATTTTAGATTTTTGGAGCCAAGTGCTCCAGGTCTCTCTCCACAGGTGTTGTATGGGATTCAGGTCTGGACTCATTGCTGGCCACTTTAAAGGTCTCCAGTGCTTTCTCTCAAACCATTTTCTAGTGGTTTTTGTCCTGGTGGAAGAACCATGACCCAGACCCAGCTTTCTCACACTGAGACCTACATTATAATGCAAAATTTCATTTTTATTCCCTGTAAACTCTATGTTGATGCCTTTTCCCAAAAAGCTCTACTTTTCACTCATCTGACCAGAGAATATTCTTCCAAAACATTTTTGGCTTTCTCAGGTAAGTTATGGCAAACTCCAGCCTGGCTTTTTTGTTTCTGGGTCAGAAGTAGGGTCTTCCTGGGTATCCTACCATCGAGTCCCTTTTCATTCAGACACTGACGGATCGTACGGGTTGACACTGTACCCTCGGACTGCAGGACAGCTTGAACTTGTTTGGATGTTCTTTATCCACCATCCGCACAAACTTTCGTTGAAATCTCTCGTCAATTTTCCTTTTCCGTCCACATCTAGGGAGGTTAGCCACAGTGCCACGGGCACAGTAACATTCAGGTCTTTCAAGATGGACTTGTAGCCTTGAGATTGCCTATGCTTCCTCACAATTTTGCTTCTGAAGTCTTTAGACAGTTCTTTGGTCTTCATTATTTTCTCCATGCTCAATGTGGTACACACAAGGACACAGGACAGAGGTTGAGTCAACTTTAATCCATTTTAACTGGCTGCAAGTGTGATCTAGTTATTACCACCACCTGTTATGTGCTACAGGCAAGTAACAGGTGCTGTTAATTACACAAATTAGAGAAGCGTCACACGCTTTTTCAAAGGGTGCCAATACTTTTGTCTGGCCCATTTTTGGGAGATTTGTGCAAAATGATAATGATTCAATTTTTTCTTCCATTCTCTTTTGTGTTATTTCATTGCAAGCAAAATAAATGGAGATATTACCACCAAGGCATTTGTAATTGCAATAATTTTCTGGGAGAAATTGAGCATTAACTGACAGAATTGCAGGGGTGCCAATACTTTTGGCCAGCACTGGATATATATATGTAATATGGTGAGGGTGTAGCCCCGAATTCGCCCCCACAATGGTTCACAAAATTCACAAGAAAGGACTGGTGTAGGAAAAATAACAATTTATTGAACAAAATAAAATTAAACAAGCGGCATTAAAGTAATGGCTTCCTCAAAAGTCGTCCTGGACCCCCCATTATAGACCATTCTAGGGTTCAACTTGTCTTTTACAATGTAGGCAAAGATCACTTTACATCAATTAAAACACCTCACTTCAATAAAGTAATTCACTGCACTCCAATAGAACGATTCACGGCACAGCAAACTCAAAACAAGGATGTACACAAATGATCCGCCACGAAGCCCCCTTTTTTTTGTAGGCTCTATTGGATACAGACGTGAGGGGCGACTATCGGTTTACCAATACCATAATTCCCGCTGTCGTACCTATTTAAAAAAATCTAAAACCCACAAACGACTTTAGGAACTGCTAATCTGGCTTGGAGGTGTGTAATTGAGAAGCAGTAGGAAAAAGCGGCACATACACTCGAGAAAACAGCTGAAATACACCACAGCAATCCATTAACATACAAAATAAACATTACAACATAAAACATTATTTTACAAACTTCCTCCAAATTATGGGTTGTTCATCATATGGTTTAGCTCAGACGCTATGTAGCATTTCTGGATGGCAATCATTAAGTATCAGGTGTATCTAATTGTGATGAGTGAGTAGCTAATACCTTGAGCAGAATATTCCTGTTCGTCGTGCTTTGTGATAGTTTGACAACGGACTGCCGTCGCGGACACGGAGATCTGTTTCATAAAAAGTAGTGCAACATGGATCACATACAACTGTTAATTTGTCACACCTGCCGACCCATTTAAATATGTGCTTACCATTGGTTAAACTTGTAATCACACACACGATGAGTCCTCTGCATCCGCAGCTCTCACTTAAAATTTACGCGACCGGCGTTGCTGCCGAGATCGCCGTCTTTAATGTCTCTGCACTGCCGTGCAGGTAACTTTTCCAAAGCACGCGTCCATTTAAACTCGTGGCATGCTCTTTTATACACTTCCCTTTCTCACCACTCCCACACGCTTCCACGGGGGTAATAAATTCAGTCTAAATGGGCTTCTAGCTCCTCCTGTTGGCAGGAGTCGACACTACGCCCCATCACACCCACCCCAGCTCTCGAACTCGCCGTCCCGGTGAGGCCATGAATCAATTACGCCCAAGGACGGAAGAAACTGTACATGGGGATTCTGGGTAATCTAGCTTCAAACTCGATTATATTGGTATGGCCTACATTAACAAGAGCTGTTCTTGGTAGGTGAAATGGATTGCTATGCCGCCCAGCTGTAGCCCGTGTAGTGCGCCTAACGTCCATCGTGGCCTTCGGTGGGTAGGTTTGTTTGCTCTCAACTGATGTTGTCTGCAGAGGTGCAGTTGGTTCCACATCCACTACTGGACCGGTAGTTGTTACCACTCGTTCAGGTAGGACCGACGTGCCTGGACTTCCTGGACACGGCCCACCATCATTTTCTATGGGAATTGCTGGCTCCACCACCAGCCAACAGCAACACTCCTGACAATGGTTTTCTATGTCGAGAGTCATGCCAGGCCAAAAACACTTCTCCCGAATGAGCTCAGTGGTACGCTCAATGCCCTGGTGCCCTTTATCATCATGAAGACTGGTTAAGACTTCCTGCTTTAGACATTGTGGCAATAGGAGCTGAAGGGTCTCTTTACGGTCCCCGGGCAACCGGATACTGCGGTACAGTACTCCATCCTGGCAACGAATTCTTGGCCACTCCCGCAGAAGTCGTTGGGTCGGTGGTGGCAAGCTTATCCGTTCCTCCTTAGTTGGCAATATTCCTCTCCTCCACAGATGCCGAAAAGGTCCAATGACTGTGTCACTAATTTGCAGGGCTTGTAGATCCACTTTCTGCCGTAGTGGAAGTGGAAGGGCAGTAGTCTCTTGACAGGCAACTTCAGTTGAAGGTCTGACAGCCCCATGGGGACGTGGAGAGACAGCCAAGCCAGAGGCCACCATCGAAAGTGGAGCTGGATCAGGGAGCCTAGAAAGGGCATCCACGTTTTTATTAGCCGTGCCTGGGTGATACTTAATATCAAAGTCGAACATTGCCAGCTCCGACGCCCAGCGATGTTCTGTCGCGCCCAATTTAGCTGCCTGGAGATAGCTTAGTGGGTTGTTGTCTGTGAAGACCACAAATTTTGAGCCTAGGAGATATTCCCTAAACTTGTTGGTCACCGCCCACTTAAGGGCTAGCAGCTCTAGCTTCCGAGAGCTGTAATTTGACATATTTCTCTCAGTCGGGCGCAGACTTCTGCTGGCAAAAGCAATAGGCTTCCTCTGTCCGTCATGATCTTGGGCGAGCACTGCTCCTAGTCCCGCATGGCTTGCGTCGATTTCCAAAATGAAAGGTTTGGTGAAGTCTGCATAAGCTAGAACTGGTGTTTTGATAAGATTGTCTTTTAAGGTTTGGAAGCTCTGTTGACATTCTGGAGTCCAATGGCTCTTGAGAGTGGACGCTTTGCCTTTGTTTTTCTTTTCCTTGGCCTCCACTGTAGCAATCAATCTATGTAATGGTGCTGCCATCTTTGCGAAGCCCTCCACGAACCGACGGTAATAGGAGGCGAATCCCAAGAATGATCTCAGCTCTTTTGGAGTTGTTGGCTGCTTCCATTCCTCGACCGCATTCACTTTATCCGGATCAGTTGCTACCCCTGCAGCAGAAACTACATGTCCGAGGTATTTGACTTCATTGCAGAAGAAATAACATTTTGACAGCTTCAACTTAAGGTGGTTATTCTGTAAGCGAATCAAAACAAGTTCTAGACGTTGTAAATGTTCTTCAAAGGAGGAGGAGAAAATGATGATATCGTCTAAATACAGAAGGAGCGATTGAAGGCTTTGATCTCCAAAAAGTCTCTCCATCAGCCTCTGGAACGTGCTGGGTGCATTACATAGGCCAAAGGGCATGCGATTGAATTCGAAGAGTCCGAATGGTGTACAAAATGCCGTCTTTGCCTTATCTGCTTCTGCTACTGGCACTTGGTTGTAGCCGCTTGCCAGGTCAAGAGTAGAGAACCACTTTGCTCCCGTCAGTGCGTCTAGGGACTCTTCTATTCTAGGTAACGGGTAAGCATCCTTTCTCGTCTTTGCGTTCAAGAGGCGGTAGTCTACACAAAGTCTCATATCACCATCTTTCTTTTGCACAATAACAATAGGTGACGAGTACGGGCTACAGCTGGGTTTTACAATTCCCGACTCTAGTAATTGCTGGATGTGAGCCTTTACTTGTTCGTACTGTGATGGGGGCAGTCGACGGTATCGCTGTCGAATGGGGATGTCATCTATGAGCGGAATTTGATGCTCAACCACTGTGGTGCACCCCACGTCCCCTTCCCCCCGACTGAAGACAGCACTGTATTTCTGTAACAGGGCTTTTGCTTGGTTCTCTTGCTCGCTTGATAACATAGGCCACGATAGAGTAGAAAAGTCAATGGAAGGCGTAGCCTGGGCCTCCGCTAACTGAACTGTGGCAATTCTTTCTCTACCGCTGCCCTCCACAATACTTACGGCTCGCTTTGCCGACCACACTTGAGCTACATGAAGTCCCCCTAAAGGGGTGTGTGGTTGTAACCACACCTCCTGTGAACTCACGTTGACCACTGGCACCTCCACCACCCCGTTATTCACCGACAATAGTGCCTTGGATATCAACAAGCCCGCGGGCCACTGGGCGTAGTCTAATGGAGGCTCCAATAGCACCGAATGGAGGGAGAGTTTAGCAGCACTCGGGCAGACAAGGGAGATAAACTTCATGGAGCTTGGGGGAATGCGCACCGCACCATGCTGGACTCTGGCCATACCCAAGTACCCTTTACTGCCAAGACTCTCCAGGGATTGACATGTAGTAAACACTTGCTGCCAGGTCTTTCTGTCTGTATCTTTAGATGATTGAATTGATGTTAAAGATAAGTCAGTGAACAGCTCTCGATAGCAACTTTGAATAACATTCATCCCCAATAATCCTGGCACTACTTGCTTTTGTCGTCGGGTGAAAGGGTCAACCGGATCACGTACCACCAAAATACCCATATTGTGGAAGGTCTTACCTAGGACAGTAATATCCAACTCTACGTAGCCCGAATATGGAATCTCGTATCCATTAGCAGCCCGTAACTGCAACCAATTACAAGGCTTAAGTGATTCATCACTTATGTTAAAGTTTTCCACGAAAAATTCTTCGGTTATGGTAGATACCATGGAGCCGGTGTCCAGAAGGCATGCCACCAATTTGCCCCCCATGGACACCTGAACCACTGGACAGCGGCCCATGAGTTTTGATACAGGGCCAACGTCACTACACATCGAGTCATATGAGCCTGAGACTGTCCCTCCTGGTGTTTGGCTCTCTACACCAGGGGGCATTAGTTTCCCTGTGGCTGCACAGGGAGGGGCTGCTCCACCACTTGGGTGTGGGTAGTAACTATCTGAGGCAATCCACGGGTCGTAATATTTGTCGGTTCCACCTCTACTCGACAATATTTAGCAATATGACCCACTCGATCGCAGCGCATACAAATTGGTTTGCCATCTCGTTGGAAGTGATAGTTTTTAGGTGTGCTCCCCCCCCCCTTTTGACTTGCTTGTGGGCCGGATGTTTTCAATTGTGTCAGGATGGCATCCAATTGTGCCTGCTGGCGACGAAGCCACTCCTTAAGCTCGGCCAACTCACTACTAGAAGCAACAATTGCATTGGGCTCTATCCTTGGGCCAACCCCCGTGGAAGCGTGTGTGTCAAAGGAATATGCTCTAATCCTGGGCTTTAACCCTTGTCTTCCTTCTTCTGACCACTTAATTGCCACTCCTCTAAGTGTGAGAAAGTCAACATCGGGATTCAGCGCCAACTGTCTTTTAAGTTCTCTTCTTAGCATATCGTCATTCACGCTTTCGACAAACTGATCGCGTAATACACGGTCTGAGTTTAAGAGCCCCTCTGGGGTTTTCTTTACGACTATATCCATTAATGTCTTTAGTGCATAAGAAAAGTCCCGAAGCGTCTCCCCCTCTTTTTGATGACGCTGAAAAAAAGACAACTGTGCGGCTACATAGGATTTCGAACAGCTAAAATTATCTGTTAAGATTTTAAAAATTTTCTCTGCTGTATTTCTATGTGAAATATCATGAAACTCCACTTCAGCCTTTGCACCTCCATCCAAATGATCATATAAAAACAAAATCCGCTCTGCTTCGGACATTAGCCGAGTGTCCAAACATCTGCGGGCCTCTTCTACCCACTGGTCGACTGTAAGTAAGTCCATTGATAATTTACCAGTGAATTTAGCGCATTTACGTTCACGTGGGACGTAGACATAATGTGTGGGAATTCGAGTGTCTGTCACATTCGCTGATGGCGGTTGTTCTGAAGTACCCGTTATGCCTGATGCGCTGGACTCACTGTTGGATGTTGAAGCATTGGTTGTGCTGTGTTGGCCATTTCCTTGTTCCTTCAAAAGTTCATTTTCAGTCCGAAGCCGTCGAATCTCGTCCATCAGGGCCTGCAGCTCCTCCATCCCCTCTGGTGTGGACATAGCCGTCAAGGTGGTCGCTGGACTTGAGACCTTCGTTGATGGACGTCTCTACGATGTCCCGCGATGAAAGTGTGCTGCCGCTTTTCCCCCCTCCACACACAACCTCCAAGCCTTAAAAAAACTTTCCCTTATCACCAGTCCTTTTATCCTGCCAGCAACGCCAAATGTAATATGGTGAGGGTGTAGCCCCGAATTCGCCCCCACAATGGTTCACAAAATTCACAAGAAAGGACTGGTGTAGGAAAAATAACAATTTATTGAACAAAATAAAATTAAACAAGCGGCATTAAAGTAATGGCTTCCTCAAAAGTCGTCCTGGACCCCCCATTATAGACCATTCTAGGGTTCAACTTGTCTTTTACAATGTAGGCAAAGATCACTTTACATCAATTAAAACACCTCACTTCAATAAAGTAATTCACTGCACTCCAATAGAACGATTCACGGCACAGCAAACTCAAAACAAGGATGTACACAAATGATCCGCCACGAAGCCCCCTTTTTTTTGTAGGCTCTATTGGATACAGACGTGAGGGGCGACTATCGGTTTACCAATACCATAATTCCCGCTGTCGTACCTATTTAAAAAAATCTAAAACCCACAAACGACTTTAGGAACTGCTAATCTGGCTTGGAGGTGTGTAATTGAGAAGCAGTAGGAAAAAGCGGCACATACACTCGAGAAAACAGCTGAAATACACCACAGCAATCCATTAACATACAAAATAAACATTACAACATAAAACATTATTTTACAAACTTCCTCCAAATTATGGGTTGTTCATCATATGGTTTAGCTCAGACGCTATGTAGCATTTCTGGATGGCAATCATTAAGTATCAGGTGTATCTAATTGTGATGAGTGAGTAGCTAATACCTTGAGCAGAATATTCCTGTTCGTCGTGCTTTGTGATAGTTTGACAACGGACTGCCGTCGCGGACACGGAGATCTGTTTCATAAAAAGTAGTGCAACATGGATCACATACAACTGTTAATTTGTCACACCTGCCGACCCATTTAAATATGTGCTTACCATTGGTTAAACTTGTAATCACACACACGATGAGTCCTCTGCATCCGCAGCTCTCACTTAAAATTTACGCGACCGGCGTTGCTGCCGAGATCGCCGTCTTTAATGTCTCTGCACTGCCGTGCAGGCAACTTTTCCAAAGCACGCGTCCATTTAAACTCGTGGCATGCTCTTTTATACACTTCCCTTTCTCACCACTCCCACACGCTTCCACGGGGGTAATAAATTCAGTCTAAATGGGCTTCTAGCTCCTCCTGTTGGCAGGAGTCGACACTACGCCCCATCACATATATATATATATAAAGTAAAAGTATTTTCTCCTATATACATATGGCGGACAACACTCAGCTCTGAGACCCCCATTTGGCCAAATTTTAAACTTGTCCGATATGCATGTGTGACAGTGTGATATATCATTGGAAAGCTTAAAATCTCAATTTTCTGGGGGTAGAAATATTTTGAACAGGACGGCATTTTGAAAAAAAAAATTTTTTTTAAACAGCAAAACCCTACCTGGAGGTGAGAGCATGCAACAGCAGAATTAAAGATGCCACGATTTTAGTAAGATATTATCGCGTACTTACATCTTTTCGATCCAAAAACTCCATGTAGCATGTATCACCGGGTGTCAAGACACAGCTGTGAATGGCCAGAGCTGCATTTTTGGGGGATTTCATGGGGGAAACATGGTACTATAACAAGTGTCGCGATGCAGAAATCGCAGACATCAAGGAGTGGTCGAGATTTTCTTTTTTATATATTTACCCTTTTAAACTTTTTTTTTTCAAATTTTTTTTGTATCGATTATCAACTAACATATCGGGGAAAATGCGACATTAACAAAAAAATATATATATATAATTAAGCGGTAGTTATGAGGTAGATATCCGTGACTTTTTTACAGACACCATTTTTTTCATTGTAACGTAATTTGTTTAAAAGTTTAAAAATGCAGTGGCAGAAGGCAACAGTGGTGCCAGTAGTGATCGGGACACTCGGGGCAGTAACCCCCAAGCTAGGTGCATGGCTCCAACAGATACCAGGAACAACGTCCGACGTCTCCGTTCAGAAGAGCGCAATCCTAGGGACAGCTAAGATCCTGCGCAGAACCCTCAAGCTCCCAGGCCTCTGGTAGAGGACCCAAGCTTGAAAGGAGAGACCATACCGCCCGACGATTTATATATATATACATATATATACAGTGGGGAGAACAAGTATTTGATACACTGCCAATGGGAAAACCCATTAACAGTGTATCAAATACTTGTTCTCCCCACTGTATATATATGTGTGTATATATATATGTGTATATATATGTGTGTGTATATATATATATATATATATATATACTGTATGTGTATGTATACATATATATGTGTGTATATATATATATATATATATATATATATATATATATATATATATATATATATATATATATATATATATACAGTATATACAGTATATATACATTTTTATTTATTTTTAATACATACATAAAGAGATCTGAGTCAGTATTCAGAGAAAGAACCAGAAAAATCATTGCTGAGTTTTATTCAAAACTGCAGAATGGAAAAAAACAAGCAATAACATTGACTAAAGAAGCTTAACAAGCTCAAAAACTATAAGGTGCATACTGCCACCTACTGTACAAGAGTGTGCACCACCCGTTTGAAAGTGTGATGTGTTCATTGTTGGTTTTATTGGTCAATATCCTGTTCACCTGTCTAATCTCGGTTGTACTCGTGTTGTTGCCTCTAGTGCTCGATAACAGTAAACATTAGTTGTGCCGGGCTTATCGATGCGCCGGAGGCATGAAAACGAAACAATCAAGTCAAAATTTGTTTGTTTGTTACAAATTAACGTTTAATTCAGCCGACAATTTAAAGAGTAGTGGAGTAAAAAGTATAGATGTGTTCTGTAAAATGTAGTGAAGTAACAGTGCCACTTCATATTTTTACTCAACTTCAATACTGATACACAAAAATGTACCGAAGTTACATTCCACCACAGATTTTTACTGATTTTACGTGAGGATATGCTGCTATCTCTTTGCATGAAGTTATCCAATGATTCGTGCAAAAGATATTTCTTTATTTATAGAAATATAGCAAATCATACAAATATATTTGTCTGTACTTGATCGCTAACGAGAAGGCAAGTTTGCTGGAGGTCAAAATGTCTTTTGATTGCCAAAATTAAAAATAAAAAAAACTTGTCGCGGTCAGCCAATCTTTGCCGTTTACATTCGCCTGCAACGCTTTGACGTTGCAACTGGTACCATCCGAGTGGGATAAGTGCGACTTCCCACGTTCCTCGAATGCAGCAGAAGCCCAAATCGTGCGCATGCGCGTTGAAGCCTGGGGTCCTTGGCTTCGACGACGTGTTGTTGTGAGACGTCAGCGGCGGCGATGGCGGGCACCGCGTTAAAGAGACTTATGGCCGAATACAAACGTGAGCATTACACTAACATCTTGGACAACGACATAATTCGGCTTTTAACACGAGTACGGACGCGCACGCGCAGTGTGAGTTTAAGCTTCCAGAAGCTTCTGACGAAGTGGAAAAAGTTGAGTGTTTCGTTTAATGTTCAAACTTCGGTTGCCTGCTTAGAAAAGCTGGAGCCGCATCAGTTAAAAAAAAATCTTTGTTGGTTGTCGCGGTATCTAAGGGTGAACGTGGCTTCTCTGTCGATTTAAGACGCCTGGTTGTGATTTTTGTCGCTAGCTAGCAGTTACCAACCACTGGGCCTCTAGGCGTTTGTTTTTTCTCAAAACTATTGAACATACCCTTAAAAATGTTATATTTGCACATTTATTTGCATTATTAGGACGCCGGTTCGTGGAAGAAGGGACAAATAAATTCAGCTTGAAGTTGCTTAACCTGTATCAAGTATTATACTTGGCTTTTTAGTGTGTTAGCTTGCATTAACGTGTGTGCGCATGCGTGTGTTTACAGAGCTGACACTCAACCCTCCTGAAGGAATTGTCGCAGGTAGGTCGAATGTGCTTTTGTATAAAAAAAAAAAAAAAGTCACTTATAGCGAGGAAAAAGCAGAAAAGCATCTTTGTTGCTATTGTAATTTCATCAGATCCCGCAAGATGACGGCAAAGCATCACACAATGCCAAACTGCTGAAGTCACTTAGGGGCTGTTTACATGGTGACGCTCTGAGAATACCACATTCAATGCTTGCATTTACATGGTTCCATCTCCATTAGTGCTGCAACAATTAATCGATTAAGTCGAGTAATTAAATTAGAAAAAACCTTCGAAACAAAATTTGCTGCTTTTAGGATTCGTTTAGAGTGACGTTATAATGGTTTGTTTTGAAAGTGTTTACATTTGGTTTTATTGGTTTGGGTGGATACACTGCCCTGTAGTGGCAACAGTTAATACGACATAACTGATTTAACATAGCTCAATCCAGCCGCTCCCTGTCAAGACCAACTTAAAGTAAGCTTTTGTTTGAGCTAATGTTTTTTTTTTATGCTTTCGTAATTTTAATTTATAAGTATTTTTAGCTGTCTTTTTTTGTGTGTGTGTGTGTGTGGGAAGACGTGTTTTAACGATTAACACCATTGTGTGGGGGGGGGGGATAGCATTTTATAGCCTTTAAGCTAGCAGACTTTTGCTATGCATGATACTCAATAGTTTTTTTGTTGTTGTACTTAGATCCTCATTTATTTATTTTTTCATACTGTTTGAGGCTAAGCCCAGTTAGTTTAATTTATTTTTAAATTAAAGTTCAATTCTGCATAGTTTGAAGAAACACTCGGGAAATGTATTTTATATTCGCATTTATTGCTTCTGTGAAAGGGCAATCTTAGCAAGCCTTTGTTTTGCATCTCCTAAAATTTTCTCTGCAAGGCATTAAATGTTCCTAATCCAATCATTTGAACTAACTAGTTAATAGATCATTCGATTACTAAAATAATCGAAAGCTGCAGCCCTAGTCTCCATTCGAATGATGTCACACTTCCGGGTAAAAACAATGTAGTATTCATGCCAGGCCTTATAGGGCAGTGCAGTTTAAAAGGCGACAGCCAATGATGCACTTCCTTGACAACTACCTCCTCAGCCCGGAAGACAACTTATCGCCCACTCGAAGCAATGGCTTCCAAACATTTTTTTCTTTGGCTTCAACAGACACGAAAACGTGAACATAAAATATATTTAAATTAAAAACATTATAAAAACATTCAATTAAAGCTGACGTTGCACCATGTTTGCTATTTTGAATATTTACTAGCAGCAACTGCACATACCCAAGGTGATGTGTGCAAGTGCTGACGTCATCGGAGTGAGGGTGTTCCATTCTTAGTTGCTAATAGAATAGAATAGCCCTTTATTGTCATGATACAGTTGTACAATAAAATTGTGGCGCATCTCCCTTTACAATGCAGGACAAGTAAAAATCTCGAAAGTGGCTTGCAAGAATAAACGTATAAAATCTAAATAATATAAAATATGAATGAGGTAGTCCTATATTCAGGCAGTGCAAATAATTGAAGTAGCAGCAGTTTACAGTGAAGGCATTGAATATTAGCACATTAATATTGCACGTAAATAAGTATTGCACATACAATATGTGTGAATTGAAGTTAAGTAGCAGAAGTTGACAGTGCTACTTCTATTCACACATACACTATATCACAAAAGTGAGTACACCTCTAACATTTCTGCAGACATTTATGTATCTTCATGGAACAACACTGACAAAATGACACTTTGACACAATGAAAAGTAGTCTGTGTGCACCTTATATGATAAAGTTAATTTATTTTCCCCTCAAAATATACCCATTAATATCTAAACCCCTGGCAACAAAAGTGAGTACACCGCATGGGAACTACGTAGATCCCTAAATGTCCAAATTGGAGGGAAAATTACAAGCAGTACTCAAAATGTCATGTGACTCGTTACAGGAGTGCTGTCAGCATTGCTGCAGAGATTGAAGAGGAGGGGGGGTCAGCCTGCTAGTGCTCAGACCATACGCCGCACTCTACATCAAATTGGTGTGCATGTCTGTCATCCCAGGAGGAAGCCTCTTCTGAAGACGAAAGCCCACAAACATTTTGCTGAAGACATGTCAACAAAGCACATGGATTACATGTCTTATGTTCTAATGAGACGGGCAGGCTTTCTTGTGTAACGTCTTTAGAAGAGGCTTCCTCCTGGGGTGACAGCCATGCACACCAATTTGATGTAGAGTGCGGCGTATGGTCTGAGCACTAACAAGCTCGCAGCGTCACCATGTAAACGGCCCCTTAGTCATTTCTTGTCCCAGTTTCTTGTTCCTCTGCCAGAGTAAAAGCAAACTAGCCAGACTTGTTGACATGTTGTATATTTTAGGTCCCGCCAATGAGGAGAACTTTTTTGAGTGGGAGGCGTTGATCATGTAAGTCGTTTTCCTTATAAGTCCTTGCAGGAACCTCTGTGAAGTTGGCCCCCACCAGATGCAAATTTATCGAAATGTTATGGCATTCGTTTGCCCCATTCACTGAACAATGGACCCGAAGGGATGACATTCGTTTGTGCTACATTTGCGCTAGTTGTTGGGACACCTCTCTCTTATTGGAAAGTTGATATGCTTCATCAGCCGCGACAGAGGTGCTGCAGTTGAAATCATTACTCAAAAGTATACACACAGAGATCTCATAACTAAAGAATGATAATGAAATTATTGATACTGAGATATTAATTTCAAGTGATGACGTTAATCGCGGCACCTCCATCGTGGCTGACGAAGCATACCAACTCTCAATAACAGAGGGGTGTCACAAATACTAGCACAAACGAAGAGCACCATTTTGGGTCCATTTTGCAATAAATGGGGGGCTTCGTGACGTCATCACTCGAAATCAATATCTCAAAAAATACAGCAGCACAAACGGAAAATTTTTACAGCGCAAATGATCGACACCTTTTTTTTTTTTTTTTATTTATTTTATTTTTTTTTTATTTTTATTATTTTTTTTTTTTTCATTTTTAGTCAAAATGGGGGGGGCTTGTTGACCTAAGAATGACCCATAAAAGAATTGTAAATACCTCATTAGTGACAGCACAAACGAAAAAATGTTCAGCACAAATGAATGACATAATTTTTCTATAAATTTGTGTCTGATGGGGGGCCAACTTCACGGAGGTCTTGCAGGAAACGTGTTGACAGATAGGTAGACATTGTCGTTCTACTCTTTTCAGGGGCCCGCAGGACACGTGTTTCGAAGGAGGCGTCTTTCCCGCCGTCCTTACCTTCCCCTCCGATTATCCTCTCAGCCCCCCCAAGATGAGGTTCACCTGCGACATGTTTCACCCCAACAGTAGGTCATCTGTTTTGGATGCATGAAGTAGCTTTTTTTTTTTTTTTTTAAATATATGGCGCAAAACACTCAGGTGACCTGAAGTTCCACTCTGAGACCCCCAATTTGGCCATATTTCAACATTGTCGTATATGCATGTGGGATACATCATTGGGAAGCTTAAAATCTCCATTTTCTGGGGGAAGAAAAATTTTGAACCGGACGGCATTTAAAATTTTTTTTTTTTTTTTTTTTAAACAGCAAAACCCTAACTAGAGGTGAAAGCACGCGAGAGCATAATTAAAAACGCCACGATTTTAACGAGATATTATCGCGTACTTACCTCTTTTCGATCCAAAAACTCCATGTAGCATGTATCACAGAGTGTCGAGACACAGCTGTGAATGGCCACAGCCGGATTTTGGGGGGGATTTTATGGGTGAAACATGGTAATATAACAAGGGTCGTGATGCAGACATCAAGGAGTGGTCGAGATTTTCATTTTCATATAATTATAATTACCCTCTTAAACTTTTTTTTTTTTTCTTCACTTTTTCTTTATTTGTATCGATTATCATCTAAAATATTGGGGAAAATGCAACAATAACGAAAAAAATACAATTAAGTGATAGTTTATGAGGTAGCTAGCCGTGACATTTTTACAGACCCTAATTTTTTCATTGTGACGTCATTTGTTTAAAAGTTTAAAATATGCGAGTGAATAAGTTTTTTTTTTTTTTAACTAATTATTAGACATCAATTAATGAATCTAAGCTAAAAATGACAGACATTTCGGATAACAAATACGATTACTTTTTATGGCTGGGTTGGAACAAAAGCGGTTGCGCGACGTCTGCAAACGGGGGTTTCCAGGGTAAAACGGACAAATTAAAAATAGTTCAGGGGCTTAATTTCTCCATGAATCTGCTATTGCAACATATAGACATTCTATCAAACACAACAGTTCTTTTCACTTAAAATGCTTCAGTTTATTTGAAAGAGGGGTGCAAGAACAGAAACTTTTTCAGTCTTGTCTGTGTCTTCCACCATACATATAAAATTTATTTTGAAATTAAATTTAAAAATATCGGGAAATGTGCTGTAGTTTACCCAGATGGCCGCGTGTGTATCTCCATCCTGCACGCGCCGGGAGACGACCCCATGGGCTACGAGAGCAGCGCTGAGCGCTGGAGTCCGGTACAGAGCGTGGAGAAAATCTTGCTCTCCGTTGTTAGCATGCTAGCAGGTGTGTATATACACAGTCCAAATGCCACTTGAAGAGATGTTATGTGATGGCCCTCATGTCTCAAAACACTCCGGCAGAACCAAACGACGAAAGCGGCGCCAACGTGGATGCCTCCAAAATGTGGCGGGAGGACCGAGATCACTTTTACAAACTGGCTCAGAAGATCGTGCGCAAGTCCCTGGGCCTTTAGCGATGATGTCATCACCGGCGCCGCGAGTGTGTGTGTGAGTGTGTATGAGGACAGCGGTCACGACGGCGTGAGTTGCTCGGCCACCGCCGAGCGCGCCACCGCAGGACCCCGAGTCCCCACGACAGGATGTGACGTCACAGTCGACCGCTGTTGGCCATGTAGGACAATCACGCAACTGGTCGGCCGGTCAATCAGTTGCCGACAACGGCACTGTCTACAAAACCCTCACTTCGGGCCGTTTATTCTGTCTCCGTCCCATCTGGCTTCAGAACCAAGTAGTACTAGTGCCACTTTTGGTGTACAAGTACAAGCTTAAGATGGATACAGAAGAAATGTTCAAACAGCTCGTGAGGTAGCCCGAGTTCATTGTGTATGAATAGTGTTTGCTAATTAAACCATCTTTGGTGCAATCAGCTCGCCGAAGAGTAGGTAAACGCATCATGACGTGAAGTGACTCCTGTTGAATAAACATCAGACAATGCAAAAGTGCTTCCGATACTTGATATAATCAAAGTATAATTGAAATCCTTCGCTGTCATTGACAGTGATAAACATCTAATCCTTTTAAATTAATTCACCAAAGACGTAAACACGTTTAATGATGTTGATCTGCTCATAATTTAAGAATGAAAAAGAAGCTCACCCCGCCCCCCAAGATGGGAATCTAATCTCTCCCAGGTCAAAATGGATTGGATGTCTATCGCCGTCTGAGTTAAAAGTACAGTGAGAAAAGCATGCAGCCTAACATACTGTAACCACCTTGGGAAATAACCCCATATAAGATGATACCAACACATGCCCAGCTCAAAAGGAATGGAGTTGGACGTCTTATCGATGTCAAAGGCAGCCAATGTTGATTTATGACATGACAATAAAGACCTTATAACAATAGGAAGGTTGTTGATGTGTTTCATGATTTTGAGTGCTGCAAGTTGTAATATACCAAAGATTTTTTTTTTTTTTTGTCTGGTCTGGTCCATCTGTTAGCCTTCCGTCAACGGCAGCCAATGAGTTAATCATCACTGAAGACATTGACCATTGAAGGTTATGCTAAGTTGTCTAATACTTCATAGTTTTATACTTATATATATATAGTTTTAATCTTTGTGGATAAATACACTGGAAATATTCGATTTATACATTTTTTAAAAGCTGTCATCTTGGTAGCTAAATACACTGGAAACATTCGATCTATACATTTTTTAACATAGCTGTAATCTTTGTGGATATATACACTGGAACTATTCGATCTATACATTTTTAACAGGGCTGTCAACAGACTTGCAGGGGCCGTGGGACAAAAGACCATTATAGCCCCATTATAGCCCCCCCCCCCCCCCCCCCCCCCTCCAACCCTGCCACCGGCTTGTCACGACAACATACGCAAGCAATGACAGTCTTAAGTTTTAAAATGATTTCATTCGAGATGGACAGTTAAATTTAACACACCGTAATGTGATGTGACACAATATAAAGAAACTATGATATTCATCTTTTTTACTTTTCTTTTCTGCGCACCCGATTTATGACGACTCGCCATGTTTAGACTTTATAATAATGACATTTTAATTTCCCGCTTCAGGGAACGTATGTAGTCTTGCCTTGAGTGCGCCAGAGCGGGGTCAAACCATTCTCTGCAAAGACAGATGGGGTGGGTGGGGGCGTTGTGCAAAAAAAGGAAAAGATAAATGTTTGAAATATTTAATATGTTAAAAGTTTTTAAATATACATATATCGAGTAAAACATAATATTTAATCAGACAATGATTTAAATAAAAAAAGAAATATGTGAATGTAAAGTAAAATAAATTAAGGGTCATTCAGGGGCCCCTATGGTCCTGAGGCCCGGGACCACATACATGATTGGACCAAACCACCCCCCCCCCCCACCCTCTTGCATTTCAATGTAAAAATCGATTTCCCGTGCTAATGCTAACACAAACATGAAACTTTCGCTCCACAACATGGGAAAGTTCCCTTCTGCGTAAAAGTTTACATCGTTTTCAGTTGTCGCTGTACCACTTCAAATGTAAAACTAGCACTTACATATATGTCATAATGCAATGACATAATCAAACAAGTACTTAGATACGTGATTTTATCCATTTTCCTATAAATGTTACTATCACCGCTGTCAGTTCCATTAAAAACCACGACAGCGCTGCTTGTGCTTGGAACTACTCACGACTACATGAACCACGTGACCACCCGCGGCGAGATCAGAAAGTGTCGCAACTCTCTTTCTACATGGCTCTGATGTATACCAAATGCAAGGATCACTGCAGACGTCATTGCTGGATAGAGAAAGTGCATTTATCATCAATGGCCATGAACTTGTCAATCGTGCTATTACAGGGATAGATGTGGTAGCAGTCGCTTGTGTTAAAAACAGTTCCTAACACGTCATCATTCTGCGTCGTCAGTTAAGTTGAAAGTTCACGTTACCCGCCTCATTTGAACAAGTTCCCGTCACAAAAGCAACAACTGGAAACTGGAGCCGCAGAAAGAGCGCTCAGCGGGACGAAGCGAGACGGCACACCGACAACTTGGGGTTGCTGAGCCGAATTTAACTGCGCTTTTGACGAGTAAATGCTCTTGAATCAACACTGCCGTACTTCCGGTGATCTGGCTGCTAATCCTGTTAGCCGACTGCTGCTAACTTCTCTTAGCTTACAAACTTTTTGCTTCTTCTAAACGCATTTATTCTAAGACCGTTTGGGTATTGTAAGAGTTAAGTGAATGAAAACCGTGTCAAGACCGGGTTCACAAACATTTTTAAAGCAATGACAAGGTTTGAACAGTTGTACAGCATAAATGCATTTGACTAGAAAAAAACTTTTAAGCACAACATGCAAAAAATGTCTAAACTACAGCCAAGTAACTGCCATCGCGTCTGCCATGTTTAATGTGAAAATAAGAGTTTTTTTTTTCTTTTTTTAAATAAATATTTACCACCGCTACTTTCAACCATTACTGTATTAAGAATGAAGCTGGAATCCCCTGTTATACTGCCCCCGTGTGGACAGGGCGAGCAAAGCTGTTCCGAGCATATTATGGCGGTAGATTCGTGTCTTTACTATTCAATCCAAGAAAGTTTCTTCAATTACCAAAATATATATTTTCAATCAAAAAAAGTAACTTCAGCCCCAAAAAGTTTTTGGATGCAAAAATGAATTTGAAACTCAAAAAAATGAATTTGAAAACTAGATTTATCAGTTTTTTTTTTTTTGGGGGGGGGGGGGGGGGGGGGGGGATTGAAGTCAAGTTTTAAAATTTTTTTGATTGACGTAATATTGTTTTGCATTTGGGCAACATTTTGGCTCAGACATTTGTGCCTTTATTCAATAAAAACTAAGTTTCTTCAAACATAACATATTTTCAAAATTAAAATCACTTCAATCAAAAAAAGAAAAAATTCAATCACAGGACAAAAGTTTTTGACTGTGAAAAAATATTTGAGACTCAAAAATTTGCATTCGAACAGTTAATTTTTCATTTTAAATGTTTTCTTTTAACTAATTGAGAGAATCCATTTTATGTTCGGGCCATATTATGTTTTTTTTTTGTTTTTTTTTTAATTTGAAACTATTTTTTATTGAAGTGTCAGTAATTGCGTGAAGGAAAGTCATCCATTTTATATTAATTGTTACATACAACATGACTAAAACAACTTCAAGTTAAATTGTAAAGGTAATTGAAAAAGTGACATTTATCCGATAAATTGATCATCTGATTAATCGATTATAAAAGTAATTGTTAGTTGTAGCCCGATAGAGATAAAATCGCAATTGACTGGGAGGACTAGGCCATGAGTTAAAAATTCTAAATACATTTTCTTTGTTCAACAGGTGGCCTATGCTTTGTGAAGAAGATGATGTTATCAAAGATGAAGATGTGCCCGAAGTGTGTCTTGTAAGTCGCTCGGCAGCCTTGAGATATGACTGACTTGGCTTGCTGATTTTTACAGTAAGTTACAAGATGATGCGTGCCCCCCCCCCCCCCCCCCTCCCACAAATATGTAGAGACTAGGGATGGGAATTTTGATAAATTTCCCTGCCTACTGGTCTCAGATTTTATTTGCCATTAGTCTCAAGGCAAGAAAACTCTTTTTTTACACACATTAAATAAGAAGTTTAAAATGCAGAAGTATTTCGAGCTATTTTACCCCAAACATTAAAGACGTGTGGATGGGGGGCATTTCTCTTCCTGGCTGCTTAGACTGTTTTAAAAGTGGCAGAGGCGCGAAGACCAAAGCTAATTTCAGACTTATATCCCGCTAAATTCCCGTGTAATGTGACACGGGATTTACCCGTGTCATGGCTTTCAGACATAAGGAGATGTACCATGAATTACCTGGGTTGTACCGTGTTGGCCATTCTGTGCATGAAGGGTAAGGGACGGGATTTTATAACCCAGACATTGTCATTTTTGGTCTGCATCGGCAACAAAACAGACCACACATTTCCAAAGATGGACGATGGGCTGTCTCTTCTTCGGTTCTAAGATTCAGTAGCCAATTCATTTCATTATGTCTCCAGTTGAATTTTGCTATCTTTTCAGTTTACCATGTTGATAATTGCGATGTTTGTTTACTGCTTTTCGTCTTACTGCAAAGAAAGAGGAAATGACGATCGACCCGCCATGATACTTACGTCATCAGCCTTCCCGCTGTGACTGGTTAATTATCTGGCTGCTTTCATGCATGCCGCGTCCTGGTGAAGTATTATGCCACGACATTGGGCTGGGCGATACTGCCTTAAGTACGTATCACGGTAAATTGAGCAGTTTTACTTCAACAACGAAAAATGACTAGAGGTGTACATCGGCACTGCCCTCACGATTCGATTCGATTACGATTCGGAGGGCCACGATTCGATTCGGTTCGATTCGGCAATGCATCGCGGTGCCTTAAAGCCTGGGATGCATTAAAATTCTAAAGCAAAGCATATTTTTCGTGAAACATGAGGCAACACAAGCGGTCAGACATTAAACAACTTTTTTTGGGCTCTTGTGTCACTCCTGGTTGAAGTCAAATGAAAATACTTTCAGATGTATATATTAAAAAAAAAAAAAAAAGATCACAGTTTTAATTGGTGCTTTGAATGAGACCAGGGCTTTCTCTTTTCTTTTTTTTTTGCACACAGTAACAGCCTTTCACACAGTGCAACATCTGAACTCCTGTGCAAAATCAGTAATAACAGTCACTGTATTTTAGTCACAACGACCCATCAATAAAAATATTCAAGTAAATATTAAAGAAAACAAAGAAAATATTGTAGTGCAGCAGCATTTTTATCGCAATATCAATCCAGGGATCAGTTCAGTTGCAAACAAAACATCAACTAAATTGCAATGTAGAAGTAAAATGTAGGCCTAGCCCACTACTGGACTGTCTCAGAAAATTAGAATACACAATATTCTAATTTTTTGAGACAGTCCTGTGTATATATACAGGACTGTCTCAGGAAATTAGAATACACAATATTCTAATTTCCTGACTGTCTCAGGAAATTAGAATATTGTGTATTCTAATTTCCTGAGACAGTCCAGTATATATGTGCAATCAACTTAGAAATGCAATCAGTAACTACCACATAACAATAAAAAATACTGAATTAAAATGAAGTGCAGCAGCATTTTAGCAGCCATGACAATCTGTTTCAACATGAGGAAATATCAGTTTTTTGCAATCGAGAGAGCAGAGAAATAGTAGAGGTTAGATCGGCCCTAAAAAATCCAGTCCGACCCGACACGGCCCGCTGGTATTGAAGCCCGACCCGGCTTGGAGTGACGCGGGGGAAAAAAAACGTAGCAGCAGCAATTTATTTTCCTTTCTTCGAGTTGGCCGAAAAAACGCAAGTTTTCTTAATGTTTAAATAGTCTACATATTTTTATGATCATTATAAAAGCATTTACACAACGAAATAACGCTGGGAAAGTTTAATATTAAAAAAACATGTGATTTTGCAGACACACAGAGGAGAAGATTCAAAAGGATCACATTTGTGTTGCCTTTGTGTGCATAAAAAGTGTCTTAACGAATTCTCAGTTGGCAGAAAAAAAACGCAAGTTTTCTTAATGTTTAAATAGTCTACATGTTTTTATGATCATTATAAAAGCATTTACACAACGAAATAACGCTGGGAAAGTTTAATATAAAAATTTTTTTTAAAAATTTTAAATGCGATTTTGCAGACACACAGAGGAGAAGATTCAAAAGGATCAGATTCGTGTTGCCTTTGTGTACATAAATAAAAGTGTCTTTCATAACGAATTGCAAGCGCCACAGCGGAGGAGAAGAAAAAGCGGGCGGCGACACTGCATTCATGTGCGTGCACAAGCAAATGCACAATACAGAGAGCCTGCTCTCGGTTTTATCCCATTTTTTAAAAATAATTTATTAGTCCGGCGCAGCGGCCCGACGCGACCCGAACGTGAATGCTTAACATTTTGGGCCTGACCAGACCTGTTCAGGTTCGGGCACAAGATCTAACCTCTAAGAGATAGGACATAACATAACAATGGCTGAAGCGGAGAAAGAGGGAGCAAGAAAGATTATTGATGCACCTAATACATTGAAAGCAGACATCTGGAGACATTTTGGCTTCTACGAGGTTGGTGGGAAACTTGACCAGAGTTATGCAGTGTGTAAAAAATGAAACATGAGAATAATATTACAAATGGGGAAACCAAATCCGTTGCATCACTGGAATTGCACAGGGAAGATTTTTGAACGTACTTATATATTTTAAAATTCGCTGAATCGATTCAGCTTGTTGCCCGCATCGAATCACATCGTCCATGCCCCGCATCGGGATGCATCGCCGCATCGATTATTGTTGACACCACTGTTAATGACAATAAATCTGCTCAAGCAGACTGTTATATAATTGGAAAATCTGAATCAATGCATAAAATACAAATTAACCGTTTCCCGATGATTTATTTTCCAGCTTTCAATTTAACATATTTGACAACTGTACATGCAGTGTAAACATTAAGTAAATAAAAATTAGGGCTGTCAAAATTATTGCGTTAACGGGCGGTAATTAATTTTTTAAGATTAATCACGTTAAAATATTTGACGCAATTAACGCATGCACGGAATGACCCGTTCATGCTTTGCCTCAAACAGTTTACAATAAGACCGTTTTAGCACACTAAGAGTGAAAAGGCAGAGAAATGCGAGTGGACACTGGCGCTCATTGGACCGCACCTTTTATTGGCTTAAGCTTTGGCAGCCACTACTAACAGTCATGGTTGCCCGACTTCCCATAATGCATTTGGACGGAGCAAGAGACAAACTTTTTCTTAACACGCCTAATTGAACACAACGCACAACATATTGTATACCATTTGCAGCCACCACTGACTGTCATGGTTTCCTAACTTCCCAATGTAAAATTACTGTAACTTGTACTCAAATTTATCTTTTAAGAACTACAAGTCTTTCTATCCGTGGATCTCTTTGATTTGTGGATCTCTCTTTTTATTGTTATAATAGACAAATACAGTACTTATGTACAGTATGTTGAATGTTTATGTCCGTCTTGTCTTGTCTTTGCGATGAATTACGATTAACTAATTTTTAAGCTGTGATTAACTCAATAGACTGCAATCACCAACGTCACACAATCACGTGATCGCTGTATTGTGCCGCCATATTGTCTGTCATTGTGTGTCCGTATTGTCATTGATCGTAGTTTCTAAAGGTGGATTCACTTGCAAATTATGGAAGCCCCGGTGCTTTCAGACGCTGTAAACTCATTGGATGAGTTGCATAAAAGCCGTTATTTGGAAAGGCTTCGGTCGATCCAGTCGCAGATCCATATTTGATGCCCAAACCGATGTTTTCTCCCGTCCGGTCCCGTCCCGTGCGTCAGATATCGTCCTGAGACCACAAAATTTCCAATCATACTCCAGTTTATGTCACGATGAGGAGTCGGGTACCCAAAATCGGCACCGGCCCGAATATAAACCAACATTTGGTCACCTGAGCGTCACCGTTGTCACAATTGTAAAATGAAACTTGATCGACAATGGGCCGGTGTGTGCCGAAAAATAGCCGCAACGCGTGCAATGTCCCTCCGAGGGGAGCGCCTATTTACAACGCTTTATTGACGTGAAAACATCAAATGTTTTAATGGATGCCTTACAGTAATGGATTTACGACTGTAAGATCAGTTTTAAATAATTAAATTACACAAAATATTAGTACTGTATTTTAGTAACAAATCGTAGACTGGGCCACATAACCATCTTTGAACAGAAATGTATTAGTCTACAGGTTTTCACGACCATATCCCAATGACAGTCACACAGGTATGCCATTTATTAGTTCAAGCAGAGTAAAATAATACATATTCACGGTACAGGAAAGTCGTTTCCGTGTTGGCGTTCCCGTCAGGGGGCACATTTCACGCAGGGCGGCTATTTTTCGGTACAACACCTGTTGTTGCGCTCACCCTCTTGCTGCGCGACCGTGGCGACGAGCTTCATAGTCTCCGTCTGATGATGTCTGCGATCGTGTTGGCATCATATTGATGTTTTCGCCGCTGTCTAATGGCTGTCGACACAAACGCATCATGGACAGAGATAAACAAACCGTGCTGCTTTAGAGATTTGCCCTTTTAACAATGGGCACACAGCAACTACTAAAATGACTGCTTATCTTCTCTTTTACTGCAACCAACCGCCACACATGCCTTCACCATTTTGATTAATCAATGTTAATGATTGTCAGGAAGGTTTATGGGTTCGTCTACCAGGCAGTGATTCCTTAGACAAGCAGAAAAACACGCAGTAATAGGGGAATGTACGTAGCGGTAATATGTAAACACGATGAGCTGACGGACAATATGGCGGCACCAGTCAGGGGGGCGGAGTTGTGATGTCACGTGATTGGGGTCTATAAGGTATTTTAATCGTTTGACAGCCCTGATAAAGATATCTTGTAAACAATAAACATTCAAGTATGAACATATATAACAGCTTGTATGACTTGAACAATGTGCATTATAAATATCAATACGACCACTGTGCAAAAATGTCAATGTAACACAAATGACTTAGAGCTTGAACAGTACACTTCAAACACAACGTACACTCTATGGCTGCTGTGACATAATGACTCAAAACAAGTGTTTACTACAAGGTTTCAGGTTTTTTTTTTCCCAGAGCATTTTTTCAAAATACATGCAACCCCACCACCACACACACATTAAGCTATACTCCTCTTATGCCAATGACACATTTAAGATTTTATGATGGCAGTAATGACACTGAATAAAGCAAGCACATACAGAAAAATAGCTGTGGCATTTAAACGGTCATATTATAGGCTACACTGTTGGATTATACTTTATGCTGAATGCTTTACCATCATAAAAACTATCAGAGAAATCACACACACAAATAGATCAAAAATAATGCGACATACCGATTGCTAGATGCAGTCTGTGCACAATCCACTCATTAAGTTCAGCAGTTTCCAAAAGGTTCGAGCCGCAGTCACAGGTGCGGATGGCACCACGCTATGAGCGTCTATACTCGAAATGCCTGTGGCATGTCTACTGGTAGTTTCACTATTATCAGACTCCATCACGTTCATTTGTAGCGTTAGCCGCTAGCATTAGCACACCGGGCTTCTGTTTATTTGATTTCCTGATATCCTCGTGACTTCATACGTAAGCACACTAGAGCTGAAACGAATACTCGAGCAACTCGAGTAACTCGAGTTTAAAAACTGATCCGAGTAATTTTATTCACCTCGAGTAATCGTTTATTTTGACAGCTCTAAGCATCACGTTTTGCTCGGACTACTTTTAATGCGGGACAACGCGCTGATGTCACGTGCGTAGAGGAAGAAGCAAAAAAAAAAAAAAAAAAAAACTTACTGCAGCCGACAACCGCTACAAACGACGCCGACGTTGCTAAATACTAGCCCGCACATGCTACGTTAGTTGCAGGTAGCGTCCAATGAGTCTCATAGAGATCACATGTATGTTGAACTAGATGCACAATGACAGACTAGGCCGCGTCTGGGCAGCGTTACGCTAAGCGCTAATAAAGAGCGCTAAGCGCTAATATATAAGATTAACGTTACTGTCACTACTAGCTCACCTTACGTTAGCCCTGCGGAGGGCTAGGTTTAAATTAATTAAGACCACTTTCGATGCGTGGCTAAAGTGTCTTACATACAGGCTTTAACATAACATAGCGTTGTGGAGTGATGAGGGTGTCAAATAAAAACTCAATAATGCTAACTATCAATTTTAGCTCAGTAGTCATTGCTGGATAAAACGCCAAGTAGCACTAGTCCCTAATGTGCTCCAATACAGCCTGTATCATACATTTATTTTGAACAGTGCAAAAACTCAAAATCCTATCAGGACTTACAGTTTAGACTAACTTAAAACTTAACTAGAACTTAAAAATGGCTTGACACAAATAGAAATTCAATTGAAAAACGTGGAAAAAAATCCTAACTTTTAAGTGATGTGTGTTATCAAGCGTAAAGGCATTTTTAGGTGTGTTTATATATATATATATATATATATATATATATATATATATATATATATATATATATATATATATATATATATATATATATATACTTTTTAAAAATAAGATCTAAAGGTTTTTGGAGTGAAAGCAGTGAATTAGTCATTTTTTAATTCTAGTTACATCTGAGATGCAATTGTTGGCTGTTTTCAACAATATACATCAAAAATAAAGACATTGATTGACTGAAAATGATAAAATGTCTTGTTTTCTCATGTATATCTATAATTGCTCTTCACCTGAAAATATATTTGTTTTATCCGATTACTCGATTAATCGATAGAATTTTCAGTCGATTACTCGATTACTAAAATATTCGATAGCTGCAGCCCTAAAGCACACTGAGTGCTTTCTTAAAGGTGAAAGAACATATCCAATTATCCATTTTTTTCCCCATTTCATTAAAATACCGGATTTACCGACATGGTCAAAATTACGTCGGTCATCGTGAACCATCTTGGTCACGGTAAATTTTGTTAAATTGCCCTGCTCTACTAGGACGCGACCCGGTTTTGTTATCTCCATGTCAAGTAGACCCAGGAAATTGCTTTCAGACATAAGCCCTACCAGTTTAAATCTAGGGACTTAACCAGAGTTCAGCGTATGTTTAAAAGGGGTCAAAGATGCATGATGCTGCGTTTTACCGACTAGTAAAATGCAAAACGGTTAATTATGAGCAGTGTTGGGAATAACGCCATTATAAATAATGCCGTTACATAACGGCGTTATTTTTTCAGTAACGGGGTAATCTAACTAATTATTTTTTCCGCTGTTACAACGCCGTTGCCGTTACTGACGGTCAAAACGGCGCGTTACTTACTTTGAATAAATTGAAGAAACTACCAGCCGTAGCAAGTGTACTCTGCTCTGTTTATTTGTCATCCAAGACTGTGTTCAGGTTCACGGCAATGAAAATAGTAAACACACATAGCCCACCTTTGCAAGAATGATGGATTTGCCGTTTGATACGGTCATAATGCACACCCATCCACAGCAAAACTGTTTGTAGCTTTGTAGCGATTTGTAATTTCGTTATCGCTGATGAGTTTAGTAACAGACACACAACAATAAATATAGCAGTATGTCCATTTCGCGTAATTGTGGAAGCCTGTCGACATCTTTACTCCATTTGTCTTCGGCTTGCTCGTAAGGGTCAACATTGTTCACATTCTTAAGTTTGATCAAATATCTATTCTTCGCCTTAGTAATGAGTTTGTCTCTTTATCAAACTGGCAAGGTAAAGTTTAATGTCCCGCGAGCCAGACCTGCTTCCAATATGGCTGCGTTGTTGTCAAATCTCACGTGATCCCCCATTCTGTGACGTAAACGCTCGAGCCGCGCACGTACTTCAGAGCCGGTTGTCAATATGTGAATTGTCTCGGCCTATGTTTGTATATGTGTATTTATTGTTCATAAAGTTCGTTTGAAAAAAAAAACAAAAAAACTTCAGGGCCGGTGTTTTCACACAAACCGGAACAGCGCGTGCGGCAAACATACACACGCAAAACAGATGCACAGGGATATGATGGCAGAGCATTTAGAGGAAACTTTGTCCTTTACGAGGTGGAGATATAAACACTATTTCAAGTTGGTCGAAATTAAAGGAAAGAACGTGCATGTAAAGTGTAATTTATGTCCCGGGGCAAAGCTTTTGTTGACATCTGTGGTAAGCAATTCAAATCTGTTTATTTTTGTTGCACTTCAAGTGTAGGATAAATCTGTTGTTGGTAAGATGCAATAAATATTACAATGTTCTATAACACAACTACCTGTCTGTTCTTCTCTATTCTACTGACTCGAATACTGCTCAGAAAATTTCAAATTCTTTGACATACAACTTCTTTTTAAAGTAACGGAAATAGTGACTTTCCCTGGTAACTAGTTACCTTTACTATAGAGTAATTCAGTTCCTAACTCAGTTACTTTTTGGAAGAAGTAGTGAGTAACTGTAACTAATAACTTTTTTAAAGTAACGTGCCCACCACTGATTATGAGTAGGTGGTTAAGCGACTAGTCGCACTCATCCCTAGGAGAGATGCTGGTGAGAGTTAGAGATATGGATGCAATTTAGAATTGTGCAGCCACATAGTAACAACAAATTTAGCTCCTTTCCAAACGAGATTTTTGTGTCATGTTACATGTACACACTTGGTTTTGAGACACTTTCCCATTCGACTGAATGGTGTCGTCTCAAAACATTTGACCGCAGTAATAAATTCAGACATCAAAGGGGTTAAATATCTTCATTTTAAAATGTTAAAGGGATTTGAGATAGTCAAGGCTTAGCAAATTACAAACCTTCTTGGTTTCTAGCTAACGCTGCCACTGCCATCATGGAGTCCCATCTGCTGGTCGGCTCTGAGCAGGAGAGGGCAGAGCTTCAAGAGGAAGTACGCCTTCTTCAGGAAGAGCTGGCCGAGAGCCGCGCCGAGAGAGAGGAGCTCGCGTCCAGGGCCAGGGCGCTCAACGAGAGGGTGAGCTCTACTGCCGCCAGGCTCTCCCAATTCCCATCTCATATTCTCTCTCTCTCTCTCTCCAGCTGGAGCAGTCGGTGTCTCCCTCGCTCGTCCACGCCCATCACTCCGAGGAGGAGCGGCAAGAGAGGAGGCGTCGCGAACGGGAGATGAGAGAAAGGGAAGCCCGACAGGCGCTGCTTGTCCACCGGTTGCAGAACAAGGTGAGCTGTCGGCGCACACTAGTGTGCGCGCCTAATTGCTAACACTTTCACCGCGCAGGTGATGGAGTACCGTGAGAGATGTCAAAGTTTGGAACTTCAACTCAAAGCGGGACACAGTCAGCTCATTGATGCACAGGTAAAGATATTTATCCCATTTGCCTCTACCAACATGGATGCCCCTAGGCACCTTGCCGGCCATCTTTTGCTTTATGTATCTCCTTATAGGAGATATTGGTTAACCAGTTCGCTGCCGTTGTCACGGCAAAAACAGTTCTTTCATTCACCACCTACCAGTGAAAATAAATTAGATATCTAGAGCTGTCAGCGGCTGTCAGTATTTGCAGCCATTCCTCTCAGTTTAAATGAATTGGACGTCTATTGTTATCAATCGCATGCAATGAGTGAAGAAAGAATGTCGCAATATTATAGTGTCCTGTGTCGTTTTCATCGACGATAACGAAAATATTTCGTCGACGAACAAGTTTTTTTTATGACATGATGAAGATGAGCTAAAACGTGTCTTGGGACCAGTTTTGTATATGGCTGCCCTTTTAGTGTATGATTTTGTCTTAGTCTTCTGGACGAAAATACTTATTAGTCTTAGTCATATTTTAGTCATTTTAACTAGTTTTAGTCGACAAAGTCTCATACAATTTGGGGTTTTAGTTTCAGCACATACTGTAGCATAAATAAGAACAACGCCAACTTTGTGACGGTAATACATTTGGCAGGAAAAACGGTACATTTCTTTCAATTAAACCTACTTACAAGCCACAAACTTTATGTAAAAAAATTGTCCGAGCGTTTAACATCCTCTAGACTTCCTGACCAGAAAGACTGATCAGTGTTTTAAGAGGACGATCGCCATTCTGAAGCTAATGCAAAAGCCAATTCTACACTAAAGCTAGTAGTTGCATTTAGCGTCTGATGATCACTCACTACAGACCTTTAAAGGCTAAAGCAACATTGCATATTCTCTCTTGCCAAGATAAGAACTCAAATCTTACCGTGTTTCCAAACAAGCAAGATTGAACGCAGCCTAGCTCGAGATACTTCCGAAACATGAGTGACAAGATCCAAACACTACTACGATGCAAGCTGACATAATCCACGGACAATATGAAAATGGGTTAGGATTGCATTGTGAACATGACAGAAATGATGTCGCATTTTCGTCTCTTCAGATGAAAACTGGCATTCTTCCCGTTATGTTCTAGTTTCCCAAGCAACGTTTTTAGCTCATCATGTCATCGTCATGAAAAAATAGTTTGTCGACGAAATATTTTCATTATCGTCATTGTTCACAAAAACAATACTGCCTTGAACAATTACATATCTATCAGTTTGATCTTGACTTATCTTGGTTTACTCATCTGAAACACCCATGGCATAGTTATTATAAGATGTGTGAAACACCTGGCCAGTCCATCGATTCACACATTATGGTCTTAAGCTGTCGAGTGGGATTCTTGAAAAAACACAATTCCAGATTTAAGATTTTTCACTCTGTTTTTAATTAGTTTCAATTTGCTGAGTTGTCGCAAACCTCTGACTTTCCATCTAGTTACCTGTATATTTTTAAGGCTAGATGGGTTTTGTCTGACCATGTAGCCTATGTTGGTTGTAAAATGACAAATACCTTTCCTGCACTTTCTTGTGGAATGAAAAAGAATCTTGATTTTAAAAATACAAAATTGAACAAAATGATACTGCATATATGATGGTTTCCCTCATCCGAGACTTCGAATGGGCTTTGCCTCCGTGCCCGAGAGAGTGCTGCCTTACCAACCATCTAGGGCTGCAGCTATCGAATATTTTAGTAAAATTCTATCGATTAATCGAGTAATCGGATAAAACATATTTTTTAGGTAAAGAGCAATTATAAATATACATGAGAAATCAATACATTTTATCCAATATTGAACCACTTTCAGTCAATCAATGTCTTTATTTTCCATGTACATTAGAGGTGCACGATATCCATTTTTTGAAACCGATACCAATATTGATAACTTCCTGCTCCTCAAAGCCAATACCGATATGGATAACCGATAATAAATATATAATTTTTAAAATGTATATTCACCCGAGTTTTTGAACACCTGGAGGTTTAAAAAAAAAAAAAAAAAAATGGTGGATTCAATATACATTTGCCTTTGACCTCACCAGAATTTTCATAATGACATGAACATTATTATAATGAACAAAACAAAGACAACAACAGTCTTGACTTCAAATAAAGTGCCAAAAGTGGTGACCTTTTATTTTGGAACATAATTCACCCACGGAAGTTGTGTGTATGTTTGGCCGAGCGCGTTACCGGCTACGTCAGTCACATGACATATACTTAATAGCCGTGCGCGTTCCGGCTGAGTTGAGAGTTCACAGAGAGCAGCAGAGTTACAGCGGCTGGACACAGCAATTCGAACTAACAACGCTCATAACATTGCATACCGCTTCACAATATTTATTTTTTCAAATGAATATAATTTGAGTCAATCACAATCAGTTAGTCAGTATAATTGACAGGCATGAAAATCACTCACCTTTCGGCGAAATTCGCCGTTTTGAAGTCAAAAAGACCTACGTGAATTGTGTAGATCCGAGGAGAACATTTTTGGGGTGGGGGGGTCATAAGTCCATCTAACTAACTAATGACAAGTTTTATTGAAATTGCTAAGCCTGTCGCCATATGCAATGAGTCCATTTATCGCAAGGTAAATAAAAATGAAGGCGGTACTTTTCACGGCTGCGTTTTATCACCGCGTGCGTATGTACATTTGTGCGTGCGTGTAGATGAAATATGAGACTCCAGTTGTTGTGTCCAGATGTTTATTGGTCGCCGTAGAATTACAGTTCACACATGCCAAATAAGGAAACACATCTATATTAAACACTAAACGTTAGCATTGCTACACTGAGAAAATGGGGAAAAAGACAATTTACTTTAGCCTGCTATAAAACATTGGCAGTCTTTTCCAAAACGCAAACTTGCGGTTAAAAGGTAACACTTCAAACATGAAAAAATGCTGGTTAACAGCATTTGCAAGCACAAAATACCCCCCCAAAAAACGAAAAGTGCTTTTTGCGGAGTGTATAGTTGTTAACGGTTTAGCGAACGTACTACTTCCGGTGAACATTTCAAAATAAAAGCGCGTCACGTTTCTCATAAATAACGATTTCTGGAGTTAATCCCACATACTTCAGAATTAATACTATAATATGTAAATACTATAATACTACAGAATTCAGATTTTACACTAAGAATAACTTTAAAATGACACCCTTTTTAAAAAAAAATATGACTGGCAATTAATATTATAATTATTATAATACTATTATATATATATAGTAGTCTACTATAATAATAATGCTAGACATTTTTTTTTTATAAGAATTGTTTTGAATCATGTTGGAAAGGCGAAGTCAATGTTCTGAATCTGTTTACATTCCATTCTTTCGCACTAGTAAATGCTAATATCAGCATTTGACCTTAGTGTTCATGTGTGATTAATTATTGTTATTTACATGTTTATTTGTACTTTAATAAAGAATTTAAGTGTTCCAAAATGTTTTTGTGAATTAATAAACGTCAACAAAAGTTTAATTGCTAAATTACTTTGAAAAAATAAATGAATAAATAAATTGTCGACTAATTGTAAAAATAGTTGGCTGACTAATCGGGAGAAAATTAGTCGTTTGGGACAGCCCTACCAGAACATATTTCCTCCACACCCTTCTCACCTTTTTAATCCCTGACCCATTTTCATGCCTGAATTGAAGATGTGTTTCCTGAACAATGAGCACTGAACTAAAACATAAACCCAACAGGTATTGTGCTTTGTCATCAGATAAAAATATTTGGTGCTACAGGAGACTGTTGTGGTCTTGGTCCATGAAACAACTTTCTTAACCTGGGAGACAGGTTAGGACAGCAAGCCTATCAATAACCAAAAGGCCTCTCAACAACTTACTAACTTATAACTAACACTGTAAAATGCAAACATTATATAGTAAGGTTTATCACTCATTCCTCGTAACAAAAATATGGTAAAACAAAATGGATTAATGGCTTGCCTTATAATAATCAATATAAACGGCAGTGAGTGAACCCATATTCAATAAAGTATGAGGTTTCTCTGCATAGTATAAAATCCTACCAAGCATGCTGACAGGACTAACATTACACGACAACTATTATGTGTATGCATAGCATAGCACACTAGCTTGTGCTACTAGCCTTAAAGAGCATATGACACGAGAAAAAAAGTCTTAAATGGCATTATTATGTGAATTAGAATCATATTTTGCGACGATTCGACTATATACAACAATTTAGCAAAGCACAGATGACGAGAAATTAGTCTTTTAATCTGCCGGTTAGCCACGCCTACCATTATAGGGCTTTAGCGTCCCCAACAGGTGGATGACGTCAGCGGTAGACTGGGCTCATCGGTTTTACGATTCAGCCCATTGAGGGGGAATTATTCAGAACGAGGAAAACGCGACGAAGAGAGCCGCAAAATGTCATTGTTTCAGTCTCTCTACTCCAATATTTTTACAGGATATTCTTTTTATCCAAGTATTTTTCCCCAACAGCTATGTAAATGGCTTGAGAAGGACCAGTCAGCCCGTCGAGGGGGAACTATTCACAACGAGGAAAACGCGACGAAGAGAGCGGCAAAATGTCATTGTTTCTGTCTCTTTACTTCAATATTTTTACAGAATATTCTTTTTATCCAAGTATTTTCCCCAATCGCTAAATAAATGGCATGGTCATGACAAATAACAGTCTTGTGCTGAATGGAATATGAAATAATAAAAATGCATTTATTCAAGACAACATGGCAAAATTACTCCATAATGGTCAAAACTGTCGACTTCACCTTTACTGTTGCACCTCCCGAATGATATTTTATGACACCTAAATCGGACATATGTCATTTCCCTTCCCCGGCTTCGGAGAATGTAAACAAACCAGAAGGCGTGACAGCTAGCCGACATGCTAACCCGAACCGAGTGATGTTTCAAAGTCTTCGAAGCGAAAAATCACACATAAATATCCTGGATTATTTGACATGACGACCCGGTTGTTGATTGTCTTCCCGGATCGGCAAACCGCCCGGCGGAGAGCAATTTACAGTTCGTTCCCCGGAGGAGGGTGGCTGGAGTTGTTGTGCAGCTAACGTGCTGCTGCTAATAGGAGAGCTTTTTACATGCCTATCAATGATCAAACGTAAGTAGTCCTTCATTTAAAGAAAGTTTTTAGTGTTTACTTTGTAATCGCTGTATTTGTATTTGACATAATACAAAACAAGATGTTTACTCGCTTCCTCGTAAGTCCAATGGTCCCACAGTAAATATCCACGGTGAATGGGAACCTTTTGAAACTCCAAAAAGGGGCATGCGCCTCTCCCTCATACAGAATGATTTTTCTGTAGCCGTTTGGCTGGCGTGATGCGAAAAATAAACGTATTAATCCGCAAAATCAGCTGAATCCTTCGTCCTCATACACAACAGTACACTGTAGCGTGAAGAGGACGTCTTCTACCGTACACGTCACAGCGCCCTCCTCAATGCAAGACCGAAGCCGGAAGTCACTCATTTTCATGGCGCGGGATTCAAAAAACTAAATAAAAATAGCGATCGCTTCCACACACATCCAAGCGGCCCATATCATTCAGGGGCATAAAATACCGCGTGTATTATGAAATAAACATGCTTTTTCGTGTCACAGGCACTTTAAGCATTGGCTGGCTTCTATAGACCCTACTCACATGACGTCACAACCACGCCTCCGCGCCATATTGTCCGTCAACTCGTCGTGTCGATGCATTACCGCTATGTAAATTCCTTCTATTATGGCGTGTTTTTCTGCTCGTTAACATTAATAATCAAAATGGTGAAGGCGTGTGTGGCGGTTGGTTGCAATAACAGAGAAGATAGACGGAGAGACTTGAAGTTCTACCGTATTCCGAGAGACTCGGAGAGGAGAGCGAGATGGACTGCTGCAATTCGACGAGAAAACTGGGCTCCAAACGATTACCACAGATTATGTAGTAGTCATTTTATATCTGGTAAGATGCATTTAATATATATTTAGAGGGTTTTGGGCTGACAACCACGACTAAGATCATTGCGAGGCTAATCGTCGACAATATACAGTTTCAAATTCAAGATGCTTAGTTCTTCCACCATCATTACATCTTGAATAATATTTAGCTGGTACCAAGTGAAAGAAGCTGGCCTCATCTACGGATCATCAGTTAAACAGGTGTGTCCAAACCTTTTGCAAAAGGGGCCAGATTTGGTGTGGTAAAAATGCGGGGGGCTACCTTGGCTGATTTACATAGAACAATATATTTAAACAAATTTTAGCAAGCCCTTCTGTGTGTCACATTTGCTTCATTATTTTTTTAAATTCATAATTTCAACAGTCTCGTCTTTGTGGCGTTCTCTTTTGACACTTGGGCTCTTGCGAAATACTGCTGCTGTGAAATGAAACTAGCTTAAAGTTGTTATAATTTCTCGCTGCGTATCTTCTCTGTAAGGTCGTACATGTCAAGCGTGTCTTGTTCGGTAATATCATTATCGTGTCACATCGAACTCTTTGAAAACAGCGTCTGTCTCTTTGCAAATGAGGCAGACACAGTTGTTGCATGTTTTATTGAAGAAATAGTCCCAATATCCACCTATCCTTGAAGCGTCGGCCATCGCAGTCAACTTTTTTTTTTTTATTGATTGTCGCCATTTTAGAAAATTGGAAGGGTCACACGGGCTAATGTTGCTTAGAGTGCTGCTAGTTTTTCAAACTTTCGTGAGAATAGGCTGATTTTGTGTGGACAAGATAGTTGTAGATATCAGGGTAGCAGAGGTCAGGCAGAGAGGGCGAAGACAGCAGGTCGAAAAATATCGATTTAGGCATCAAATATGGATCTGGCGAATGGATAGACTGAAGTTTTTCCACATAACGCCTTTTATGCAAGGCATCCAATGAGTTTACAGCGTCTGAAAGCACCGGGGCTTCCATGAATTGCACTATAAATTGCACGACAAATTGAAACCATTGAGAATACGGATAAACAATGACGGACAATATAGCGGCCGGATACAGCGACACGTCATTCTGTGACGTTGGTGAGTAGGGTCTATAACACAACAACTTATGAAGTTCTGTACATATGACCCTTCACCACCAAAGTAAACATATATTGCACATCCATATGTTAGAGTAAACAAATACTTACAGACATATAATTCCGAGGCGGAAACGTAAGAAACAGAAAGCATTCACGATTGTCAATGTGTGTAAAGTGAATGAGTTTGTTGAACAAATTATAGATGCAGCGAATTATTCTGACCAGCAGGTGGCAGTAATGCCCTGCAAATGGTCAACTGATTTCCAGGCCAGCCAGCACAGTACATATTATCGGTCCTATTAATAATATTATTGGATTTATTGGGATGACGTTATAATTCCTATTATCGGACGGATAATTATCAGACCAATAAATATCGTGCACCAGTAATGTACATTGTTGAAAACAGCCAACAATTGCATATCAGATGTGACTTGAATAAAAAAATTAAAAAAAAGACTAATTCACTGTTTTCACTCAAAAAACTTTTAGATCTTATAAAAACACACACACACACACACACACACACACACACACACACACACACACACATATATATATATATATATATATATATATATATATATATATATATATATATATTTCTTACCTAAAAATGCCATTACGCTTGATAACACACATCACTTAAAAGTTAGATGTTTTTCCCCACGTGTTTCAATTGAATTTGCATTTGTGTCAAGCTATTTTTAAGTTCTAGTTAAGTTTTAACTTAATCTAAACTGTAAGTCCTGATAGGATTTTGAGTTTTTGTAGTGTTCAAAATCAATGTATTTTTACATATCAGTTATAACATGGCGGGGATATTTGCATGCGTTCCTGAATGCACCGCTTGATGTGCAGAGGTGAGGGAGGTGCGGGAGAGCGAGAAATGTGGTTCCTGTTGTTGTCCTTCTGGCACTGGCAGGTGCGCGTGCGTCGGCTGTGCAGACAGCAGTCGTGTGTTGGTTGCTCCACAAGTTCCCAAAATATAAATAGTAATTGAAACCTAACGAAGCGTGTGACTCTTTGTCAACGTTACAGTATGATACCTGCTGTATTGGAGCACATTAGGGACCAGTGCTACTTGGTGTTTTATCCAGCAATGACTACTGAGCTAAAATTGACAGTTAGCATTATTAAGTTTTTATTTTACACCCTCATCACTCTACAGCTCTTTGTTTTCACAGATTAAATAAAACCTGTACGTCAGACACGTTAGATAGCATCGACAATGGTCAAAATGAATAGAAACCTAGCCCTCCGCAGGGCTAACGTTACGTGAGCGAGTGACAGTAATGTTAATCATATTTATTAGTGCTGAGAGGTCTACTGCTTTAAGATGGCGGCTGTTTACTAACGCTGCTGACTCTGTCATTTCACATCTAGTTCAACATACACGTGATATCTCTAAGACAATTCAGACGCTACCTGCTACCACCATAGCATGCTCTGCGTAGCATCATGCGGGCTAGTTTTTAGCAACGTCGGTGTAGTTTGTAGCGGCTGTCGGCTGCAGTAGGGTTTTTTTTTATTTTTTTAAATTGCTTCTTCTTCTACGCTAGTGACATCAGCGGGTTGTCCCGCATTAAAAAGTAGTCCGGGCAAAACGTGATGCTTAGAGCAAAATTAAACGATTCCTCGAGGTGAATAACATTACTCGGATTAGTTTTTAAACTCGAGTTACTCAAGTTGCTCGAGTATTCGTTTCCGCTCTACAACCATCATTATTAGGGGTGTGACAAAATATCGAAATGGTGATATATCGTGATACTTTGTATCCCAAAAGGTTATCGATATGCTCCTGCCAAGAATCGAAATATTGTTTAAAAAGGTGTACATGTCTAAAAAATAAAAATACAAAGGAACCAACAAGTTGCTACCAAAAATCTTCCACCATAATAGTCTCGCAGTTAACTCTAAGGCTGCATTGACGGTGCACAACGCCCAATCCATTTAGACTGGGAACGCTCATTCATTCGAAACCAGCATTCACTGTCATTCTGTCCGATTGTCAGGGCATTTACAGGTAACTTGCGGTTCATTTTAGGGCATTTACAGTTCATTTCCTGTCGCGTTTGAGTCGCTGCCTATAGACCCTACCCACGTGACGTCACAACTCCGCTCTCCTGAATGGTACCGCCCAATTGTCCGTCAAAACATAGTGTTAACCTGTTACAGCTACGTACATTCTTCCTATTTACGGCGTGTTTTTCTGCTCCTTAACATTAATAATCAAAATGGTGAAGGCGTGTGTGGCTGTTGGTTGCACTAACAGAGAAGATGGAAGGAGAGACTTGAAGTTTTACCGTATTCCGAGGGATCCAAAGAGGAGAGCGAAATGGACGGCTGCAATTCGACGTGAAAACTGGGCACCAAAAAATCACCACAGACTATGTAGTAGTCATTTTATATCCGGTAAGATGCATTTAAGATATACTTAGAGGGTTTTGGGCTGACAAATAACCACAATTAAGATCATTGCTAGGCTAATCGCCGACAACATACACGTATGTATGTAGTGAGAGTGCTATCGCTAAACCATATAAACTTTAAAAGCCTTAACTCCATTGACAAACGACATGAAATACATTAGACTTGACAGTGGATGTTAGCAATAACAAAAGATTTTGAATTGAAAATTTCGTAACTCACCTTTCCAAGCACAAGATAGATTCCTGCCGAATTTTCGTGGACGAGGACCTGTTTCACCCAACCAGCAACGAAGTATTTATAAGCCTCCAAGCTCTTGAAGTTTTTCAAATTTTCGTGAGAATAGGCTGATTTTGTGTGGACAAGATAATTGTAAATATCAGCGTAGCAGATGTCAGGCAGACAGGGCGAAGACAGTGGGTCGAAAAACATCGATTTGGGCATCAAATATGGATCTGGCGACTGTATAGAACGAAGCTTTTCCACATAACGCCTTTTATGCAACACATCCAGTGAGTTTACGGCATCAGAAAGCACCGGGTCTTCCATGAAATGCATTATAAATACCTCGATCAATTGAAACCAATGCTAATACAGAGACAAAATGACGGACAAGTGGGCGGAACCATACAGCGAGCACGTGGTTTTGTGACGTCGGTGGGTAGGGTCTATTCATTTGGGTGATTCCCAGGTCACTTCCTGTTCTGTAATTCAAAATAAACCCGAAGTGACCCATAAAATACCCCCTAAATCAACAGGAAGTAACTGAACATCAACAGGTAAATGACCTTAAATGGCCCAAAATTACCTCATCGCCTGGCATTGGCTGCCATAGATGTTCAATCAAACATTCGTTCATTCGCTGCCATCCCTCCCACTTTAAACGGATTGGATGTCTACTATTAATAAACTCACTCCAATTCACAGTAGAAGCTTGTTTTTCTGTTTATTAGTTTTTTTTTAGAATATCCTAGAATGATTTCCTGACCAATGTATCGATAATCGTTGCATCGCCATATTGTCAGATCATCGTTATCGTGAGCTTTGTATCGCAAATCGTATCGTATCATGAGGTACCAAGAGGTTCCCACTCCTAATCATTATCATGTAAAAGCGCTGTCCAGATTGATGATCGTCCTGCCGGTGTTCTCAGATTTTGCGCCCTTGTCAGATGTTGCCCCTAAGGTTTTGTGGCGGTGAATAAGCACGCTTTTACATTCAGCGTAAAAGCTGAATGTAACCCAAAGGGGCTAAATAAACAATTTACATCATAAACATACATATGCATAAACATACATTTGCAACATGAATACAGAGTAAATAAGTGCTCGGGACGGATAAGCAACAAGCAAAACGAATGAATGTATTAAACTCAATTTGTAAAAGAGAATGAATGAATGAATGCTTTATTTGGACATGAGAAAAAAAATAAAAATAATAGACAAAAAAAAAACGAAAAACAAAATGATTTTTTTTTTTTTCAGACAGAACCAATGATATTCTCGAGATAACAGAAACAATAGTTAAGACGATAATAATAATGATTAGAGCTGTCCCGACTAGTCGACATAGTCGACGTCATCGATGACGTAAATCCGTCGACGAGCACAACATCCCGTCGACGGTTAATGAAGGGTTAAAAAAATATATGCGTGGAAAGTTCAGAATGTCGGACGCTTTGGATGCAACCGGGGAAAGCGGCACAAAGCCAAAAAAGCGCACCAGAGTGTCCAAAACATTGACTTATTTCAAAGAAACAAAGGAGGGTACACTCTTGTGTCCTGTCTCTTCAATGCCAAGCTTGGCTGCACGTCGGCCGTGAATAAACACCTAAAGCGCCGTCACCCAGTTTGTAAGTCCATCTAACTAACTAACGACATGTTTTATTGAAGTTGCTGAGCCTATCTCGATATGCAGTGAGTCCATTTATCGCACGTCAAATAAAAATGAGGACGTTAATTTTCACGGCTGCCTTTTATCGCTGCGCAGGTGCGTGCGTGCGTCCATACATTGGTGCGTGCGTGCTGATGGCATGAGACTCCAGTTCCTTTCTCTTATCAACACGCTGTAGAATTAAAGTTCAGACATACGAAATAAGAAAACAAATCTATATTAAACACTGTAACGTTAGCACTGCTAAACTGAGGTGAATGGGGGGGAAAGCAACTTACTTTAGCCTGCTATAAAACACTGGCAGTAGTCTCGTGAAAGCAAACTAAAAGGTTAAAAGGTGACACTTCAAACATGAAAAATCGCTGGTTAACAGCATTTGCAAACGAAAAAAATGACCCAAAAAATCCATTACTGACACTACATCTACATGCAATGACAAAAAGTGCTTTTTTTGCGGAGTGTAAAGCTGAAGTTAGCGGTTTAGCGAACGTACTTCCGGTCAACATTTCAAAATAAAAGCATGTCATGTTCGTCATATAAATAGCGATTTCTGGAGTTAATCCCATATACTTCAGAATTCAGATTCTACACTAAGAATACCTTTAAAATGGCACCCTTTATGAAAAATCTGATTGGCAATGAATAATTATTATAATTATTATAATACTATTATATATAGTACTATACTATAATATTAATGCTAGGTGTTTTTTTAAGAATTGTTTTGAATCATGTTGGAAAGGCGAAGTCAGTGTTCTGAATCTGTTTACATTCTTTTGCACTAGTTAATTCTAACAGCATTTGAACTCATTGTTTATTTGTGATTTATTATTGTTATTTATGTGTTTATTTGTACTTAAATAAATAATTTAAGTGTTCCAACATGTTTTTGTGAATTGATAAGCGTCGACAAAAATTTCATTGCTAAATTAGTTTAAAAATAAATAAATAATTAATTAATTATTAGATTAGTCGACTAATCGTAAAAATAGTCGGCTGACTAATCGGGAGAAAATTTGTCGTTTGGGACAGCCCTAATAATGATAATACTAAACAAGATCAGAATTTATTCATTGTGTCCAAAAAGGAGTAGGATGAAGCATTTGCTTATTAAAATCTACCCCCCATTTCTATTCCTTAATTATATATGTCCGCCCTATGTAACTAGTCCTCATATTAACAATGAAATAAACTAAATAACCATATACATAAGATGCAAGATAAACAGGATTTAGCCAATAACATATATGTGAATACCCCCTATATTTTAACCCCTTCCTCTTCCCTGTACCCAGTGAAAACCATGTGCTTGTACCACTTCCTAAACTGGGTCATGCTTGGACATTGCTTGAGCCCCTCATCTAGTTTATTCCACAGCTTCACTCCACAAACTGACACACAAAAACTTTTTAGTGTAGTTCGTACCCTCTGATGCTGTAAGTGAAGCTCCCCCCTCAAACTGTATTGTCTTTCTCTGTTAAAAAATAATTTCTGTATATTGCCAGGAAGTGACCTGTGTGAAGCCCTATACATTAGCTGAGCAGTTTGAAAATGAACCAAGTCCATGAATTTTAATGTTCCGGAATTTAAAAATAATGTATTTGTATGATCCCTATAACCAGCGTTATTTACTATTCTTATGGCTCTTTTTGTAAAATGGATAGTGAATTTATTGTACATTTATAAGTATTACCCAAGACTTCTGCACAGTAGTGTAAATATGGCAGGATTAAAAAACAGTAAAGTATGTGGAGTGATTTATGGTCAAGACTGTGTTTTGCTTTACCCAGGACTGAAATGCTTCTTGATAATTTACTTTGTATATGTTTAATATGAGCTTTCCAGTTAATCTTCTCATCAATAACTACCCCAAGAAACTTGTTTTCATAGACCCTTTCAATAATTACCCCATCTATCTGTACTTGTACTTCACTGTTTTTATTGTATCTGCTAAATAACATGAATTTTGTTTTACTTAAGTTTAATGATAATTTGTTTCTGTCAAACCATGTTTTTAATTTACAAATTTCATCAGAAACCCTACCCAGGAGCTCATGTAAATCCCCCCCAGAACAAAAGATACTTGTGTCATCTGCAAATAAAACTAATTTTAGTATTCTTGAAACTTTGCATATATCATTTATATAAAGAATAAACAGTTTTGGACCTAACACTGAACCCTGGGGGACACCACAAGCAATGTCCGAGCATGATGATGAGTAGTCACCCAACTTCACAATTTGTTTTCTGTTACTTAAATAACTCTTCACCCAGTGTAGTGCCACTCCCCTGATCCCATACTTTTCAAGTTTATTGATTAAAATGTCTTGATTAATGGTGTCAAATGCTTTCTTAAGATCAATGAATATTCCAACTGAGTGTAATTTTTTATCAATAGCGTTAGTGATCTCCTCAACTGATTCTATTAATGCTAGTGATGTTGAACTGTTTGCCCTAAATCCATATTGAACAATTGTTGATTAATAGAGCCTACAAGTCTTAAAGTCCGTGGTACTCTTTAAAGCTGTTTTGTTGCATTACAGTCTTGGCAGAGAGATTGTCTATAAAGAAGAGAATGTCCCCATCAGGAATGCTCTCGTGTTCTTTGGCCAAGCTGAAAACTAGCGCTCGATCTTCATGTTTCAGGAATCAAATAATGAACGCTCTATTTTGGCCCAGTCGGGGGGGCAAGGTTAAGTGAGCTGTCTCGAGGGTGAATGCTTGATTCGCATCCAACTTTAGCCAGTCCGGTAACATCTCCTGTGTATAAGCCAATGTTGAACGGCTTCCCTCTGCGCCCTACCGGAGTCCAAACAGTCGTAAGTTTAGTTTCTGCTTGTCTTAGCCTGTGCTTGTTTTAATCATATTTCGCTGTGGGTTACGGACGTGAATGTGGATTTTAAAGTCTATTTTGTGCCGGGTATTCCAGAGAGACAAATCTAAGTTACCATCTTGGATTGCAGCTACACAGCGCCCCCTTTACCGATTCTTACCATTCCAACTTTGTAATGTTCCAAAAATTCATGCAGCGTAAGCTATGTTTTGATCTCGCCCTTAACATTTATGGTTGCGGCAAAAATGCGTGTTTTTCGATAAAACAACAACCAAAAAAAAAAAAACGGATTCATTTCCAATGGCAAAAACATTTAAAATTCAAATTTTCAAAATGTATCTCTTCCTACATTTTTCATACCCGATTCACATAATAAACACATGAAAATATTCAAGAAATCAATTTTGGCAAAAATGTATGGTTGCACTAACCTGGCACGCCAGATTGGTTGTTCCATGTATACGCTAGAAATATATTCCACATATCAATCTAGAAAAAAATCCAATCAAGATGTTTTTTTCATGGGAGGAACCTTCAAAAAATATATATACGGCTGCTTTTATATATGACTGCTATTCCTGTCACACTCGCGAAAATGTCATTTTTCGTCCCAATTTTTTTTTGTGATGTTCTTTGCTCCTCTTTTCACGGGGAAATGAAATGTGTTTTACAAAAAACTTGGGAAAGTGACTTATCTACAAGAACCGCTTTGCATTCCGCCATGGCATTCAAGCAGAGAGTTAAGATCGGAAAAATTGAATCGGAAATCAAAAATCCCAATCAGGACATCCCTGTTTTAATCCGCATTTAGCGACAGTATGATGTCTTGGTTCACAGAAGTATAAAAACATCGCTCACGTCTATAAAAGCTTTTTGTGACGTTCTTTGTTCTTTTTTTTTTTTTTTTTTTTTTTTTTTTTGATAAGGAAATTAAGTGTATTTCTGACCTATCTATTAAAACTGCTTTGCACTACAACATTGTATTCAAGCAGATTGTTACTTCGTGGTCAGGTCTTTAGCTCCCACCTATTTCTTCTGATTGGCTCCAACATTAGATGAACGGGGAAGTAGTTAGACAGAATGAATCAAGAAGTACTAGCTTGCTTGCAAGGCTATAGTTTCACCAAAATTTGACGAAAACGTCCTCATTCATTTCCAGTAGGTGGAAAAATATAACACAATATCAACTGGAAGTGACCTGGCTGATTTTTCAGTTCATTCGCCCCTCCCACTCAAAATAGATTAGTGTTAGAATAGTCTAGTGCCGTCAGTGGCAGCCAATGAGTTAAAAGTGTCCCTAAAATAAAATGCCACAAAATGCATGAAACGAATGGACTCAAAATTCAAAGGAAATAACCCATGGGAGAGGGAGCAAAGCATTGCAATGCATTTTCTCTCGAAATTGCATGTTCTAGTTGTATGTTAGAATGACCTGCGTATCGATAACTGTAATATCGCCATATTGTGAGATCGTCATTATCGTGAACTTTGTATCGCTAAACGCATTGGGAGGTAGCCAGAGATTCTCACTCCTCCTGGGCGGTCCCCAGAGAAGGGGGCTCCAATATTTTAGTGATGTGACCTTGACTTTGTTTAGTGTGAGTCCAAGGAAAGTGTTTTTCCTTAAGAGCTGGAACATACTTGGCTGCAATGAAAGAAGAAAAGCAAAGACTCAGTGACCAGTAGCACCAAAATTGTTGACAGAGGAAACGTCCCTCACCTCGTTTACGTTTGACGATAAGGAAGACGAGGGCGACAACCAAAATTAGGACCGCCAATGGTATGGCGGCAGCCACTGCCATCTCTCTCAACTCTTTCTCTTCAAAAAGCAGAAGACTTAATGTCATACAGACGTTTGACACGTACAGAAGCATGCAGCTCACCTCAGATTCACTCGTTGCTCAGGACGTACTCTGAGTCCAGCGTGACAATGATGTCGTCCCGGCCGCTGGACAGCTGGAAGACGCATTCGAAGTGAGCGTGGGGTTCAACCGCTTTGAGGTGGGCGGTGGTCTGGAAGGTTCCATCGTGGTTGGGGAGGGTCTCGCCCATTTCCACGTCCTCATAGAGCTCCTTGCCGTCCTTTCTCCAAAAAAGGAAGGCATTTCTGGGATAGAAACCTGTGGCGTGGCAGGTCACTGGCAACTGGGATGTCTTCTGCAGCAGGGACACATGTGGAAGCGCTGTCGCGTGTGAGAGAGACAGAGTGCCATCAAGGGGACTATCTAGTATGTGTGAAAGGTAGCGTTGTATCGGTCGCGAACGATTCGTTCTTTTTGAACGAATTGTTTGGGTGAACGAGACCGAACTAATCACCATCTGCACTGATTCGTTCTATGAAGTTGGTGGCGCTTGTTCGCTGCGTGGGAGGGCGTTGAGCAAGCGGCAGCGTCTTCTGACATCGCACACGACCAATCAGACGCCAGCTTCATCGCGGGCAGGGGAGGGAGCGGAAACAGAATCAAGGCGTCTGTCACTCATTTCCATGTGTGGCCAATAAGCAGCCACCGTGCAGGCAGGGGGGAAAGACTGAGTTTTGTCACTTCCCGTTCAGTGATTCGGTCCTCCGGTTCCTGACCTAGCTTGCTGCTAACTTGACTTTCCAGTAATGACTATGCGGTGTACGAGTCATAAAATGAAAGGAAATGACTTTGTCACATATTTGTTAACGTGGAGCCTATCAAATGCTGCTCAAACAGACAAAAACACCACACAAATCTAGCGAGCATGGTTTAGTGTTCTACTTTTCTTAATAGACTCGGGACTGCACCTATGACTATATACTATCAAATTTACAGTAATTTAAAACACGCGTAGCTACGAGGCAAGCAAAAGCTGAGCTGCGGTCGCGTGACGGCAGTGAAGCGGGCAGAGAACTGTCACTAATGGAGGCTTCATGGCAGCGATATTTACCTCATATGTGCACAGAAAAAAAAAAGAATATTTAGTATGATAACCATAATACTGATTTGCAATGAAACTGTATATACATGTAAATTTTTTCCGTTTTTTTTTTTTTTTTTTTTTTTTTTTTTTCGTGTCAGAGGGTGTCGGTTGATTTGACAAATTATGTCAATCCGTCCATCATGAGGGAGGGAGACGAGGCTGTCTGTGAAAGCAGAATGATATCGCCTGTCACTCATTTCTGAAACTACGACGAGTGGTCAATGTGCAAGAGAGGGAGGGACCAAGCAATGTCACTTCCCGTTCAGTTATACTGCGAAGCGGTCTTTGGTGATTCGTTCGGCAACGTCACTTCCCGTTCACTAACCGAACGATTCATTTGGGCGGGGAGGGAGATGAGGGGGGCGAACGATTCGTTGAACGATTCGTTTGAACGAATCTTTTTACTGAACGAACCGGAATGGATTCGTTTACTCAAGTGAACGACAGATCCCGTCACTAGTGAAAGGTTGACCGATATGGGGTTTTACAAAAATTCAGCCAATTGCTGATGTCTAAAGCCAATATTTAAGGCCAATATCCTTTTTTTTTTTTTTTTTTTTTTTTTTTTTTTTAAAGTGTCTGTGACACAAAAAACATGTTTACTTCATATTACACGCTGTATTTTATGCTCCTGGATAAAATACACCACTTGGATGTGTGCTGAAGCGATTCATATACTTTATTCAAATTTTTGAATCCCGCGCTATGAAAATGAGAGACTTTAATTCCACGGTCTCGGACTGAGGAAGAAGGCTGATGTGACGTTAACGGGTTAGAGCGTCTTCACTATACAGCCATACTATTGTATGCAAAAGGACAGCTGATTTTGCAGGTTAATTTTTTTATTTTTTTGTGTCACGCCAGCCCAATGTGCTGCAGGTTTCTGTTTGCTACACTAGGGAGAGTGGTGTAAGCCCAAAGGATCTTGTTCACAGCGAAAAATGGGTCAAAGAAGTCCGACAATCTAGGGACCATTGGATGGACGAGGAAGTGAGTAAGCTACGTGTTTTATGTTATGTCAAATACTGGGATCGTGGCACACGTTTAATTAGGAGGTTGCTTGCATTTTGTGGGTGAGCATGATCCCTGTTCTCCGAGAAGAAGGGAGTGGCCGCCTCCGTAGGCCGACGACCGGCAGCTTGTCGCATAGCATGGTCGCCTGCCGATGAAAGCAACCGCGGTCTTGCTCGGGCAGCCACGCGCTCTCTTCTCCGGTTCTCGATTGTGTCGAGACTTCCACTCTCGCTTGCCCTCTTCGCGTGCCCGCCGAGCGAGTGCTATCCTCGGCTTGGGCTCGGGCAGCTACGCGCTACAACATTTTCGGCCGGTTTGTCCACCGATAATATGCCATTTTCGGTGTTCATGCCCCTGCTGTGTCCCTGGCGACGAGCTGGGGCCACAGCAAGGGAACAACGAGCCGAAACTTGCTCGCTGCCAGGGAATGGCCAATCGGTGAAGACAATCACCCCAGCCACAATGTGTGACATGAGTCAGGGTAGTTTTGTGTGATTCTTTTGTGTGATTTTTCGTGTTCGAAAGGTGAGGAAGAGACTTGGAAGCTCGGGGGGGTTAAAAAGTTTTTTAAAGTTTTAAAGGCATTTTTGACCTTTATGCAGTAATCTAGCCCTGTCGTACTGAATAAATGCCTTTTTAATATTTCATATTCCACTTAGCACAAGACTGTTATATGTTATGACCATACAATTTATTTAGCATTTGGGGAAAAATACTTAGATACAAAGAATATCCTGTAAAAATATTGATGTAGAGAGATAAAAACAATTATGATATTTTGCTCCTCTGTCGCCTTTTTCTCGTATAAATCTTTCTTTTCCATTGGGCTGAATTCTAAATCCGCTGAAATTGCTACTATGCTGACGTCATCACTCAGATCGCGGCGCCAGAGTGCTATAATGACAGGAGGAGCTAAACGGCAGATTGAAAGACTCCATTCTTGTCAACTGCACTTTGCCAAATTGTTGTATATAGTCGAATCCTCTCAAAATATTATTTTAAATCACATAATGATGCTATTTAAGATTTTTTTTATGGTGTCACATGCACTTATTGAAGCACGTTCATTTTGAAAGGCAAGTGAAACATTATCTAAATGTACAGTATATATTTTCAAGTTTTTTCATTTGCCACTTATAGCTAGGTGCAAAAAGACAGAGTTGTTAACCAGTGGTCATTTTAAAGCAGCGGGCTCATTAGTAGTTAACTTTAGGTGACCAAATTTCTCCACGAAAGTCATCAGCAAAACCTTGGTGGGTTTTCAAACAACCATGGCTATTAAGTACGCAGTTAATTTACTGCATCTCTGACATTTATGAAAAGCAAGCTGTTTGAAAATGAGCCATTTCTAGTTATTTCCATTGACTGTAAAAACTAATCGAATGGCACTAACATAAAATGGCCATCCCTATTGGCTCATGGCAACATTATGCATCTTACTCTCCATATGTGAGAGATTGTACCTCTTCTCAAGAGGAATTTAGGGCTGTCCCAAACGACAAATTTTCTCCCGATTAGTCAGCCGACTATTTTTACGATTAGTCGACTAATCTAATAATTAATTAATTAATTAATTATTTTTAAACTAATTTAGCAATGAAATTTTTGTCGACGCTTATCAATTCACAAAAACATATTGGAACACTTAAATTATTTATTAAAGTAGAAATAAACACATAAATAACAATAATAAATCACAAATAAACAATGAGTTCAAATGCTGATAGAATTAACTAGTGCAAAAGAATGTAATGTAAACAGATTCAGAACACTGACTTCGCCTTTCCAACATGATTCAAAACAATTCTTAAAAAAACACCTAGCATTAATATTATAGTATAGTACTATATATAATAGTATTATAATAATTATAATAATTATTCATTGCCAATCAGATTTTTCATAAAGGGTGTCATTTTAGAGGTATTCTTAGTGTAGAATCTGAATTCTGAAGTATATGGGATTAACTCCAGAAATCGCTATTTATATGACAAACATGACATGCTTTTATTTTGAAATGTTGACCGGAAGTACGTTCGCTAAACTGCTAACTTCAGCTTTACACTCCGCAAAAAAGCACTTTTTGTCATTGCATGTAGATGTAGTGTCAGTAATGAATTTTTTTTGTCATTTTTTTCGTTTGCAAATGCTGTTAACCAGCGATTTTTCATGTTTGAAGTGTCACCTTTTAACCTTTTAGTTTGCTTTCACGAGACGACTGCCAGTGTTTTATAGCAGGCTAAAGTAAGTTGCTTTCCCCCCCCATGCACCTCAGTTTAGCAGTGCTAACGTTACAATGTTTAATATAGATTTGTTTTCTTATTTCGTATGTCTGAACTTTAATTCTACAGCGTGTTGATAAGAGAAAGGAACTGGAGTCTCATGCCATCAGCACGCAAGCACCAATGTATGGACGCACGCACCTGCGCAGCGATAAAAGGCAGCCGTGAAAATTAACGCCCTCATTTTTATTTGACGTGCGATAAATGGACTCACTGCATATCGTGATAGGCTCAGCAACTTCAATAAAACATGTCGTTAGTTAGTTAGATGGACTTACAAACTGGGTGACGGCGCTGTAGGTGTTTATTCACGGCCGACGTGCAGCCAAGCTTGGCATTAAAGAGACAGGACACAAGAGTGTACCCTCCTTTGTTTCTTTGAAATAAGTCAATGTTTTGGACACACTGGTGCGCTTTTTTGGCTTTGTGCCGCTTTCCCCGGTTGCATCCAAAGCGTCCGACATTCTGAACTTTCCACGCATATATTTTTTTAACCCTTCATTAACCGTCGACGGGATGTTGTGCTCGTCGACGGATTTACGTCATCGATGACGTCGACTATGTCGACTAGTCGGGACAGCTATAGAGGAATTCCCTCCCATTGCTCATGTGCTTCTTCAAGTAGGCGGGACAAACCTCAGTCATGTAATGCTTCCTGAACCGAGAATTGTCGTCCATTTGGTCCCACTTGTGTTGAGTGACAGCAGCTAGCGTATTGTTCCCAGCCATCAACTTCGCCCGTCTCATCGTCCCACTGGCAGCCAATGATCCATTGGATCATGTGAACACCTGAGAGAAAGGCACGTCATGTGTCTCAACAGATTAGCCAATGTCTGCTCAAAAAGGTGAAATGTACTAAAATGCAACAAACCTCCAGTTTGGTTGAAGCGCCCTTGAAGATTTTTTAGGCTGTCTTTGAACGCCAGCTCGTTACCGATGCTGTTCTGCGTCTGTGTCTCCCAGTAGTGTGGATCCTTGCTTGTCATTTTGCTCATCTAATCCTGTTTGGGTCTCGCTTTCCTGCTATAACTGTCGTAGTGCTCAATTTGGATGCCGTCCACATAACCCGCTTCCCAGTACTCTAGGCAATTTGGAATTTGAGACGACACAGTGGCTATATACTCGAGCGAGTGAATGACTGAAAGAAAAAAATGACATTAGTTTACTAAATGTCTAAAAATCATGTACCGCATTTTTCGGATTGCAAATCGCAACTTTGTAGCTCATTGTACTGTTCATACAGAATCGTATGCTTTTGTTTTGATGTTGGCGCTGTAAAACCAGAAGTTTGATTTGTGTATCAAGTGTGTTCTCTACTGCATTGCTCAGTGTCGTGTCCACTAGAGGTGTGCATCGGCACTGCCCTCACGATTCGATTCAATTACGATTCGGAGGGCCACGATTCGATGCAATTCAGAGGGTCACGATTCGATTCGGTTCGATTCGGCAATGCATCGGGATGCCTTAAAGCCTAGGATGCAATAAAATTCTAAAGCAAAGCATATTTTTCGTGAATCATGAGGAAACACAAGCGGTCAGACATTAAACAACTTTTTATTGGCTCTTGTGTCACTCCTGGTTGAAGTCAAATGAAAATACTTTCAGATATATATTTTTTTTTTTTAAAAACAGATCACAGCATTTAATTGGTGCTTTGAATGAGACCAGAGATTTTTTTTTTTTTTTTTTATACACACAATATAACAGCCTTTCACACAGTGCAACATCTGAACTCCTGTGCAAAATCAGTAATAACAGTCACTGTATTTTAGTCACAACGACCCATCAATAAAAATATTCAAGTAAATATTAAAGAAAACAACAAAGAGAATATTGTAGTGCAGCAGCATCTTTATCGCAATATCAATCCAGGGATCATTTCAGTTGCAAACAAAACATCAACTAAATTGCAATGTAGAACAAAAGTAAAATGTAGGCCTAGCCCACTATATATGTGCAATCAACTTAGAAATGCAATCGGTAACTACCACATAACAAAAAAAAATAATGAATTAAAATGAAGTGCAGCAGCATTTTAGCAGCCATAACAATCTGTTTCTACATGAGGAAATATCAGTTTTTTGCAATCGAGAGAGCAGAGAGATAGTAGAGGTTAGACCTAAAAAATCCAGCCTGACCCGACACGGCCCACTGGTATTGAAGCCCGACCCGGCCTGGAGTGACGCGAAGAAAAAAAAACGCAGCAGCAGCAATTTATTTTCATTTCTCCGAGTTGGCAGAAAAAAACAAGTTTTCTTAATGTTTCAATAGTCTACATATTTTTATGATCATTATAAAAACATTTACACAACGAGATAATGCTGGGAAAGTTTAATATAAAAAAAAAAAAAAATGCAATTTTGCAGACACACAGAGAAGATTCAAAAGGATAACATTTGTGTTGCCTTTGTGTGCATAAAAAAGTGTCTTAACGAATTCTCAGTTGGCAGGAAAAAAACGCAAGCTTTCTTAATGTTTAAATAGTCTACATATTTTTATGATCATTATAAAAACATTTACACAACGAGATGATGCTGGGAAAGTTTAATATAAAAAAAAGCGATTTTGCAGACACACAGAGGAGAAGATTCAAAAGGATCACATTCATGTTGCCTTTGTGTGCATAAAAAGTGTCTTAACGAATTCTCAGTTGGCAGAAAAAAAACGCAAGTTTTCTTAATGTTTAAATAGTCTACATATTTTTATGATCATTATAAAAGCATTAACAACACAAAATAAAGCTGGGATAGTTTAATATTAAAAACAAAAAAACAAAAAAAACATGCGATTTTGCAGACACACAGAGGAGAAGATTCAAAAGGATCACATTTGTGTTGCCTTTGTGTGCATAAATAAAAGTGTCTTTCGTAATGAATCCCAAGCGCCACAGCGGGGGAGAAGAAGAAAAAGTGGGCGGCGCTGTGCACAAGCAAATGCACAATACAGAGAGCCTGCTCTCGGTTTTATCCTTTTTTTTATAATTTATTAGTCCAACGCGCAGCCTGACCCGACCCGACCTGATTGTGAATGCTTAACATTGTGGGCCAGACCCGACCCGTTCGGGTTCGGGCACAATATCTAACCTGGAGATAGGACATAACATAACAATGGCTGAAGCGGAGAAAGAGGGAGCGAGAGAGATTATTGATGCGCCTAAGACATTGAAAGCAGACATCTGGAGACATTTTGGCCTCTACGAGGTTGGGGGGAAACTTGACCAGAGTTATGCGGTGTGTAAAAAATGAAACATTAGAATAATAATACAAATGGGGAAACCAAATCCGTTGCATCACCGGAATTGCGCAGGGAAGATTTTTTAACGTACTTACAGTGCCTTGCAAAAGTATTCGGCCCCCTTGAATCTTGCAACCTTTCGCCACATTTCAGGCTTCAATCATAAAGATATGAAATTTAATTTTTTTGTCAAGAATCAACAACAAGTGGGACACAATCGTGAAGTGGAACAACATTTATTGGATAATTTTTAACAAATAAAAAACTGAAAAGTGGGGCATGCAATATTATTCGGCCCCTTTACTTTCAGTGCAGCAAACTCACTCCAGAAGTTCAGTGAGGATCTCTGAATGATCCAGTGTTGTCCTAAATGACCGATGATGATAAATAGAATCCACCTGTGTGTAATCAAGTCTCCATATAAATGCACCTGCTCTGTGATAGTCTCAGGGTTCTGTTTAAAGTGCAGCGAGCATTATGAAAACCAAGGAACACACCAGGCAGGTCCGAGATACTGTTGTGGAGAAGTTTAAAGCCGGATTTGGATACAAAAAGATTTCCCAAGCTTTAAACATCTCAAGGAGAACTGTGCAAGCCATCATATTGAAATGGAAGGAGCATCAGACCACTGCAAATCTACCAAGATCCGGCCGTCCTTCCAAACTTTCTTCTCAAACAAGGAGAAAACTGATCAGAGATGCAGCCAAGAGGCCCATGATCACTCTGGATGAACTGCAGAGATCTACAGCTGAGGTGGGAGAGTCTGTCCATAGGACAACAATCAGTCGTACACTGCACAAATCTGGCCTTCATGGAAGAGTGGCAAGAAGAAAGCCATTTCTCAAAGATATCCATAAAAAGTCTCGTTTAAAGTTTGCCACAAGCCACCTGGGAGACACACCAAACATGTGGAAGAAGGTGCTCTGGTCAGATGAAACCAAAATTGAACTTTTTGGCCACAATGCAAAACGATATGTTTGGCGTAAAAGCAACACAGCTCATCACCCTGAACACACCATCCCCACTGTCAAACATGGTGGTGGCAGCATCATGGTTTGGGCCTGCTTTTCTTCAGCAGGGACAGGGAAGATGGTTAAAATTGACGGGAAGATGGATGTAGCCAAATACAGGAACATTCTGGAAGAAAACCTGTTGGTATCTGCACAAGACCTGAGACTGGGACGGAGATTTATCTTCCAACAGGACAATGATCCAAAACATAAAGCCAAATCTACAATGGAATGGTTCAAAAATAAATGTATCCAGGTGTTAGAATGGCCAAGTCAAAGTCCGGACCTGAATCCAATCGAGAATCTGTGGAAAGAGCTGAAGACTGCTGTTCCCAAACACTCTCCATCCAACCTCACTGAGCTCGAGCTGTTTTGCAAGGAAGAATGGGCAAGAATGTCAGTCTCTCGATGTGCAAAACTGATATAAACATACCCCAAGTGACTTGCAGCTGTAATTGGAGCAAAAGGTGGCACTACAAAGTATTAACGCAAGGGGGCCGAATAATATTGCACGCCCCACTTTTCAGTTTTTTATTCGTTAAAAAAGTTTTAATTATCCAATAAATTTTCTTCCACTTCACGATTGTGTCCCACTTGTTGATGATTCTTGACAAAAAATTAAAATTTTATATCTTTATATCTGAAGCCTGAAATGTGGCGAAAGGTTGCAAGGTTCAAGGGGGCCAAATACTTTTGCAAGGCACTGTATATCGCAAAATGTGAAAACGATTGAAACCATTACTCACCAAATTCAGTCTGCTGGCAAATACAGGCAAGTGTGTATGCTACGCTCTGGTCTGCCCCGGTGTGGATAAGGCCTGCTTTTTGTTTTCGCAGCTTTGCAATGCAACCAAAGGCTCTCCGAGCACTCCATGTTCACGTAAGGAGTGCGCGCGTTTGGAATAATGGAACGCAGCTTGGGCCGATGATTGGTTCTCGTCAGCGAAGCATCTAGAAGGATTTGCTGACTGTCCAAGTGTCACTTTTTTAAAGAACCGATTTCTTAAGTGCTCAGTTTACGTACTAAGTTAATCACATGATGATAATAATAATAATAATTAAATAAAACCTCCCGACCCCCCCACCCCCTCCTCCCAAAAAGAATTTCTCCTGGGATCTACGCAATTCACGTAGGTCGCCCTTTTTGACTTCAAAACGGCGAATTTCGCCGAAAGGTGAGAGATTTTCGGGAATATAGATGAGAAAATGGCTGATGTTACTGTGGCGTGTTCCGAGAAATAGTTTGTGTTCTGGTGAACCCAGAGTGTTTAAAACATCACATGGTGTCAGAAGTGATGCTAAGGGAAGGACACGAGCAAAATGTTGAAGTTTAGTCCACCGGAAGGGTTTAAATTCATGAGCCCTGGAGAATGGCTGGAGTTGAAAACCATATTTTTGTGTTTCAGGACAGCAACAAAGCTGAACAAAGAGGACGGAGAGGTCCATGTCTGTTCACTCATTAAGTCCATGGGCAGTGAAGCAGAAATAATATTCAGTTCGTTTGAGTTTGATAACGAGGAACATAAAAAGGACTGTTATGTTGAAGTATTGAAGAAGGTTGATGACTACTTCACTCCAAGACTGGTTGGAATACATAACAGAACATGTTTTTATCAGCGGAGCCAGCTCGTCGGGGAAAAAGGCAGAAGCTTGCATCCGAGCCTTGTTCAATTTGGTAGAAAACTGGGTTTGGTGACAAAAGGAATTAACACATTCGAGATAAGCTTGTCGTAGGCATTTAAGACAAGGTATTATGCCAAAAGTTCTAGCTCACAGCCGACCTTACATGCTGGCACAAGCCATTTCCTCATCCAACAAGTACGTCAAGCCGAAAAGGTGGCAAAACATGTCTTAAGTCCCAAAGGCCGGAGCGGTGCATGAAAAACGTAAATGACTGCAGCCAGAAAAGTGCTCAACGCGCAGTAAAGGAAAGGACCACCAAGGGGAAGCACAGATTATAAAAAGGAAACTAACTGGTAAATGTGAAACTTAACACAAAGTGAAAGGCAAATGTCCGTCTTTTAAAGTGCAATAAAAGAGGACTATAACTTCCCTGCGGTAACACCGACCAAACCATAGTTTGTCATACAGCTGACATTTATAAATTTTTCACCATCAAAAAATGAACACACAAAAAACAAATACAATAATGACAAAGATCACACAACAATGCTACAAAGTCAACCAATGAAGACACACCTGCTTACAAAAAATAATAAAAACATACCTCAATGGCCTACGCAATACGGAGCTAATGGGGAATTGCTTAACCTACATTGTTTACTTATCTGTCGGAGGGCCTGTGTAAGCCTGTGTCCACTCTGGGGTCCTTTTGTGAAACGTGTAGGGTGACTACTTCAAAATGGAGGACATATTACAAAAAAATAATAATACATCAGACTTGCGGTGTATTTTCATCAACAATAAAGTTTTGCATGGTTTACAGTTCGTATTTGTGTAACTAAATAGTAAAAAATACCAATTTAAGGTCAAACGTTTTGACAATTTAGTTTACAGTTCCACGTTTTCTAATTGCAACGTGCCCAAGAACAAATCTTATTTTGAAATGTTTTGCCAAAATATGCTACACTACCAATGGCCCTGTCCGCTTGCGCACGCATGCGCGCCACAGTTAAAAGCAGCAAGTACTTCTTATTTTCGTTTTTATTGTCGTTTATTTTTATTTTTTAATTTTTTTTAACCTTTCCATTTCCTCAAAATACTTTTGGCATGTTTCCCTCTGATGGCTTTTAAGCATTGTGCTTTTTTATGGTTCTGTTGACCACATTAGTCACACAGTGTATTTAAACCAACCTTATTTGATATTATTACGTTTAAGTATTTTTTAAGGCATTTTTTTACTTTCTTCCCATATGCATCTAAACAATACAAGCTGAAAGTAGTCGTACATAGGATGTCAAATTCGCCATTGGTAGATGTTTCGCCGGTGTAGGATATTTTGGCAGAACAACAGTATTTTAAAAAAAAAAAAAAAACTGGGGTAAAACCGCGGTGAGAGGCAGACAAACGAAAAAAACAAGGCAATGATGCAACTAGCAACGAATGGATATACAAACTGTCACATGGCAGCAAGCCGCCTAGGATCAGTTTAAAGACACCGCTTATAAGTTGGAATTGGGGCAAGTCGTTGGGAACTCATCCCACAGCTCTGTAACAAAACAATCTGACGAGCAGTTGAATGTGACAAACTCATGCCAATCGTCATTCTAGCTTCACTTGCTAGCCAGCACAGCTAGTCTCCCAGTCCAGCCTAACCACGTCATCACCCCCAGCTTGCATTGCGCACGTAAAAAAGCCCTTTTTAGGTCAAAACATGTACTAAATCTAAAAGTTTTAAAATCAATAGCAATAATATGTTTCTAATAACTTGGTAAAAGAGAACAGTTGTGGCTTATTAGAGCCTACAAGTCTTAAGTCCGAGGTTCCCTTTAAAAAGCCGTACAAACAGCGGCCGGCTAATGGGTTGTGCTAGACGCCAGACTCATCACTGAAAAGGCTGAGTGTTCGTTCTAAAGCCGGACAGGTGGTCACCCTATTCAGGTGTTGCTTGATAAGTTTTGTTTTCTTATCTTGGCTACATATTTCATGTTGCTTTCGCCTTTAAGATCTGTGCTGAATAATCATCACACACTAAATGTAACTTGTAGTGTTAGCATAGCGTTCGTGTTAGCATTTAGCGTGGTGAGTGTTGTCTTAAACCCTTGGAAAACTTACATACTGTTCGTTGCGTTCAGTTGAGTTTAATGAGTTAAAAATAATGTTGTTTTCCTGCTGAGAGTGTCTTCATGATGTCCTTGTGCACTCTACAATTATGTGCTCATCTATCAATGTTCATTTGAAATTGTTGGAAACCTTTTATTTATTCATTGACTAAAACTAGATGAAGACATTACATAATGACTAAAATGTGACGAAGACCTATAAGTATTTTCCACAAAAGACTTTAGACGAAAATTAAAAGGGCTGCCAAAGACACACAGGAAGGAACGAAGGAAAGCTGCGAGCTCTTCTCCCAGTCAAAATGGATTAGACTTCTAATGCAGTCACTGGCAGCCATTGAGTCAATATCTAAAAATTTAAAAAATTTGATTACATTACATATAGATATTGTACGATATAACGATAAACAGTAAATTGTCGAGTTTAACAAATTAAAGTGGAAAGATTTCAAGTTGTCATACTTGTTTTTTTCCGAAAGCTGCCCTCAGAGTGAAACGTTTGGATACCTTTGGTGTAGGACAAACGTCAAACTCGATGTTATAGCCATCAGTACTATTAATGTAAAAGTTTGCTTGTATGAGCCGCTTAAGAAAGTTCACTTACCAGGCGCAACGCTATGGATTTGCACAGCCAAAAGCATCACGTAAATATTGTCCATCTTGTTCATCTTTTGCAATCTCGCCTGCCTTTAGAAGAATCATAAGAGAAATGTGACGTAGCCGTTAAAACTTAAAAACAAAATCCAAGCCCTCTGTTGTTAGCCGCAAGACACGCCCCGGCAAATACCGTACAATTGTTCCTCTATACTGTGATTATACTTTCACTTTCATCAAGCGAGCTTTTCTGGTAAATCGCGTCCTCCGGGTGGATTCATCAGGGTGGCATGGACTGGCCACTATTAAAGGAGAAATTTCACAGCAAAACTAACATCCAGATATGAAAAATATACAGTGAAATCTTCCATAATCCAAACCTGTTTTGAAATAATACAGTGCCAACGTGTTTTTATAGGCATTTATTTATCAGTCAGGGGTTGTCAGTTACAAATGAAAATTCAAATGTCGCGATCGGGTGTTCTCGTCAGTTTTCTGAAATGACGTCATGAGCAGGAGCCCTGATGTAGAAAGTTTGTCATCGTGTGTATGCGTCACTGGCTGGAAAGCCAAACTCTGCAAGTTCACTCTGGTGTTAACCCTTTGCACTGATTCCATTTTGAACGGTTGTTGAACATTTATTCGTCCACAGTGATGAAAAAACAAGGCAAAACACAACGGAGAGGCAATACTGGATCCAGAGTCCACAAAACAACGGATACATTAGAATGTTCCCAAGGAGCGACAGTTGTTAGCTAAATGTTCAGTCTTTTGAAAGCTGCGGTGGAGTGGAGTGGGCCGGGCGGGAGGCGTGCCTGGGTGTTGTCTTGGGTTAATCCTTCTGTAGCAGGTTTTGGCGGTCAAGTTCGTGTGTCATCTTTCGTGGTTGCCACGGCAACTGAGGTATGTCTTTACGTCTAAGGCGCCGAGCTATCAACTTGTTGCCTTGTTAGGGCGGGGCTGTCCTGATCCCGCCGAAGAGATGCTGACGTCTTTTCCTTTGCTTATCAGGGGAGGGCTGATAAGCTGGTCCACTTTACTGTGTCAAAGGGCATGGAGTAAAGTCTGCCTAAACTATGGTTAAATGCTATACTATAATGAATGTGTTGGACTAATGCAAACCGTTATACGGTGTCTGCGAGAAAAGTAACTATCCCCTTACGGAGTATTTAGAAAAGCGCAATGTGCTTCGAAATCCCTTGATGCCATCTTAGAAAATGGACATGAATCAGGACTCCAATGGTTATGTTGGTTTCTCGACTTCCCATTTGAATAGCAGGCCTAGTCCGGCCCCAGATGGGCTGTGTTGACGCTAGACTGGCAGGCAGCTACGGTATCCCCATTCACATAACTGTTCCAGATAAAGTAAGATTTTCCTATTAGAAATCCATGTCAAATGTGCCAAATTTGAAACACTTCCTTGTTTGAAGATTCTTTCTAAAACTTAATAAACATAAAAAAATAAAAATAAAAAAACATTAGCTCAAACCAAAAAAAAGGGATCAGCTGGATTCAGCCATGTTAAAGGAGTTATGTCATATTCACTGTTGCCACTAGAGGGCAGTGTATCCACCTAAATCAATAGAGCTAAATGCAAACACTTTTAAAATAAACCATTACAATGCCACTCTAATGAAACGAATAGTTGAAGGAGCAAAATTTGATCTGAAGCGTTTTTCCAATCGAATTACTCGAGTTACACGATTAATCGTTGCAGCACTAAATCATTGTCTCGGAAGGAGGGTTTTTAGGAGATGAGAAGAAATTTTCCGGAATGTTGACGTCGATTTCTTCAACTTCACTGTCAGCCATCGCGTCATCAGCACATAAATAGTCCTCAAAACCATGTTCCGTGCAAATGAAAACATTTGATTTAATGTCTGATTCGCTGAAGAAAAATGAGTCTTTGGTGATTGTATGTTCTGCTGTGTAAATACACTTTTCGCCCTTGACGTAAAAGCTACTATCAAACAATGTTTTGCCATGTTGGTGAATTGGCCGAGTGTCTTCAGAACTCCTGAGGCCTGGGCAAGTAAAATTAGCTATTCTTCAGTAAGTACAAAAATATTTAACGGAGTGTGACAGGTTATTTTTACATACACTATATTATAATAGAAGAAAAACTATGTGATTTTCAGAACGCGACATATTTCCCCTTGAAGACACTCGCAAACTAGCTTAGCGCTCCGTGCTAAGTAGTATCATCTCATCAACAAAGACTACACACAATACAACTGGCTTCATTTACTCACCTCTGACGGAGGCACACTGGAGCTAACAACACAAAAGACAATCTAAATCTAGACACTTCATAAAGTTGTTGATTCAGCAACTTAACCTGAGTGTGGAAGACTAGCACTGAACTCTCTCTCACTTTCCACACTGCCGTGTGCACGCAGCCACACATTACACACAAACATAGATCCAAACGGGACTGCTCATAACTGCCGGCAAAAATCGATGATCAAATTCGTTGCCAACTCATTTATGAATTGATTTGAATTGATTAGTTGTTGCAGCCTTAACCCTGAGTCTGGCTGCCTACCTACTTTACCTGACTGACTTGTTTGACTGGCTGGGTAGCTTTTTGGCAGACTGACTTGGTGAAAATTTGGTTTACAGACTGACTGACTACCTTTTCTCATGTTTGATTTTGTTTCAAATGGTATATGCACTTTCTCCTTTCGTTATCGCTTTAATTAGGAACAGAGCTGGAGTTTATTGTATAAATAAAAGACTCTTAATCCCAAGGATTGTTCTGTGTGTAATACCAGTTACGTTCACTGGCACTTTCAGTTGTAATGAAGAAAAAATAAGTTAAAATAGAAGACATTCCAAATACTTTGTCATTTTTATTTTGCCAAAAAATTGTAATCGATATCGGAAAATCGGGTTTGAGAGAAAATAATCAGGATTTTCTTTTTAGGTAAGAGCAAACAGCCCTACGTCAGATTTCAATTTATTGTTGTGCAACAGTTTAAAATACAAAGAATCCTCAGGCCAGCATTAAACAAACGATGAAGTTTGTTAATTTGCATACGCCTATCTCCATGTTTTGTACAGATGAACGTATGAGTTTAAGGTCATCAAGGCAGCTCTACCTGCTTCATTCTAATGTTTGGTCCGGCAATGCCTCGTCATTGCTGACCGGACTTTGTTATTCCCCCAGATGCCGGTAACAAGGCGTGTGTGTGTTAAATTCTTTGTTGCCGTGTGAACGAGCTACATTTGCAACAAATAAACTTATTGGGCGGCACCATTTAAAAAAAAAAAAAAAAAAAAAAAACTTCCTGGTTGTTTTCATTGCAGAGCAATGAAACCGTCGAAGACAATACGAGCGCTATTCAAATCAATCCAAAAGCATTAGGATCGTGTTGCGGTTTTTCGTCGATTTTAGGCTAATCTGGTACCCGCCAGGCCAAACTACTTACTGGTTCTGTCTGTGTGAAGCAGTAAAGTGGGCCATACGTCATTGCTAATGTGATTTGAGGCAAGCTCCGGAGCGGTGCTCCAGAAAAATGTAGGGATATCCCTATGACATAATTTTGCACCCGAGTCAGAGTCACCTGATTTTAAGAATCTGACGATACAGTCCTGATCTGATACAAATATATATATATATTTTGTTTTTATCTGAACAAGAGTTTCAAACATGTTACAGTACTGTACTTTATACAGTACTTCCTCTTCTGCGTTTTCTGCGAGTGTTGCGGGGAAAATGAACATTTCGATATATAACTTTTTTTCTTCAGGTGCACTAACACAAAATGTAGGCACACAGAACAGTGAGGTGGACGTGCTATCCACTGTCCCAGCGTGCAGCCGTCATAATGTGAATTATTTTAAAACGAGAACAATGTGGAAAAATGTCTTTATAAAATGCTTGATTGAGTGAGTCCACTCAAATTCACTCATGCTTTGATGCTGCCGAGAACAGCTTCTCACGTAACGAGTTGCCGCAGACTGTGTGTAACAAACTAAACGATGATTGACACAGTTGTGCCTTTGATCGTAGAGCTACTGAGCCTTCTCTCGTGATATCAAACCTACAAACCTGTCAATTATTGTTACCTTTAAGTACCAAACACTAGCCAGTGGCCAAGAAAAAAACAAGTTATGTTGCACTGCTTAGCTACCAGGAGGGAGGTGAGAGGCTGAATGAGTATAAAGCTGAAAAACATATTTCTTACATTACAAAAAAACAACATCTGTTTCACCCGATTCCGATTCTCTGAAAAATGGTGCGATTGGCCCGATTTCTGATCACGTGATCGGATCAGGACATACCAAGAAAAAAACATTCATTCACTGCAACCCTCCCACCTCAAATGGATTGAAATTCTACTAGTGATAAACTCATTTAAAGGACAAAAAGAGTCATGTAATTGGGCGTCCATAATTGTCAGTGGCACTGAAGTAAATTTAGCTGCAACACAGCAACAATTTACCCCCTATTTGGTCTGTATAAATCATGTGACCTTCAGGGACTGGTGAACAAATTCACAATCTCTTTTATTCAAGTTCCTGTAGTCCAGGGGTGTCCAAACCGGTACTCAAGGTCCTGGGTCCTGGTTTTTGTTCAAACCGATTGAGCACAGACTGTTTAACCAATGTGGTTTCTGCTAAAACAAGCAGCACCTGACTACAATCAACTGATGACACTTGTAAGACACCAAATTGTTGCAAAGGTGTCATCCTGTTTTGTCTTCCAAAAGGTAAACAGGTGTCATTGTTTAAAAAAAAAAAGTTGCTACCGAAATCTTCCACTGGAGTAGTGTCTCTGTCAACTCAATAGAATAGCCCTTTATTGTCATTATACATTTGTACAATAAAGTTGTCAAGCATCTCCCTTTACAGTGTAGGATAAGTTAAAATCTCAAAAATGACTTGCAAGTATAAAAGTATAAAATCTAAATAAATATAAAGTGTGTATGAGATGTTCAGGCATTGAAAATAATCGAAGTGAAATAGCAGCAGTTTGACAGCGAAGGTATTGAATGCACGTGCAATGCAAGTGAGTAAGTATTGCACATAGAATATTGCATGTAAATGAATATTGGACATTGAATGATGTGGTGTTACATATGGCAGTTCAGGGTGGCGATGTTAGCAGGCTCTCAATGGATGAGTGGTAGAAGGCCAGCAGCAGCTTCCTATCCAGCTTCTTCTTCCTTGGAACACGCAGGAAGTGCAGACGCTGCTGAACCTTCTTTATGATGACTCTTATGTTTGCTGTACATGAGAGTTCATCTGAGATCTGGACTCCCAGGAAATTGAAGGTGTGGAGCCTCTCCACACACTCGCTGTTGATGTACAGGGGCGGCGGATTGGTTCTGTTTCTCCTGAAGTCCATGATGACATCTTTGGTTTTGGTGGTGTTCAGGGCCAGGTTGTTGTCTGAGCACCAGGCTGAGAGTTTGTGGACTTCCTCTCTATAGGATGCTTCATCTCCCTGTGAGATCAGTCCAACCACTTTGGTGTCTTCGGCAAACTTGACGATGGTGTTGCTCCTGTGAAGTGCAGTCGTAGGTATAGAGGCAGTACAGGAGGGGGCTCAGCACACAGCCCTGTGGTGAGCCGGTGCTCGGTATGCGTGTGTGAGACTTAGCCCCCACCATTCTTCCAATCTGAGGTCTGTTGGACAATGGTTGCCATTGACGGCGCGAGACGACCAATCCATTTAGACTACGAGGGGCGAATGAACTTTGGTTCATTAGAAACCAGAGTATTCGCAGCCAGGCTTTTCTGAATATTTACAGGTCTCTTTCTGTTCATTTTAGGGCATTTACAGGTCACTTCCTGTTGAGTTTGAGTCACTGCCTATTCATTTGGGGAGATTCCTAGGTCACTTCCCATTCTATAATCCAAAATCAACAGGAAGTGACACATGAATGCCCCAGAATCTACAGGAAGTGACCCTTCACCCTGCGACCCTCCCACTTCAAATGAATTGGAAATCTACTCATGATAAACTCAATTTAATTCACAGCAGAAGAATGAAAGAGCTTGTTTTTCTGTTTATTATTTGTGTCGTAAAATATTGTAGAATTATTGTATCGTGAGGTACCCAGAGGCTCCTAATCATATGAGTAAGCATTCCCATTATTTCTTCTTTTTTTTAATTTAAAGATAATGAGAATATTTTCCTATTTGTATGACTTTTTTTTTTTTTTTAAATCAAAATTACATTTTATTGTAAAAATATGGAGTAGATGGACATGTTTTACTTTTGTGGGGCTTAAATGGCACCCGAATCTTGACTTTTTGACACTTGATGGAGTAACATGTGTGACTTGTGTGTTTTGTAGCTGAGTATGAGGAAGGACAACACAGAGTCACTAGAGAGCGCCCTCATCAGCCTAGAGGAGGAACAGCAAAGGTGCGTTAACATCCGCGCATCCCGTCTGTTCGCCGGCCTCATACCACATTTCACCGCGTCCAGGGCATCAGGCTTGACTCAGACGGCGTCTGCTCTGAGGGCGCGCCTCGGCCAATCGGAGCGGGCAAACGAGATCCTGAGAGATGACGTCCGCGAGCTGAAGCGTGATTTGACCGGAGCGCTGGAGGAGGCGGAGCGCCGGGCCGAGCGCTGGCGGATAGAGCGAGAGGTGAGCGGCGGGTGGGTGGTCAAGATGTCCTAGTGTCCAGTCTTGTCGGGTTGTAAGTTTACGTATGTGCGTAGCGTGCGTCCACTAAGATGACGCGCCATCGGGAGCAGCTGTGGTGCATATGGCGATGCGTGATGGCACTCCGGCAGCACTGTCGCACCGTCAGAACCGCCGCGGACAGGTACGCCGTCACGCACGTGCACATTTGTGTCAAACATTTTGTAGCTATTGTTGGCAAATCGTCCCTGACGTAGTCCCACTTCCACTTTGAACTCCTCCGTTACACATACAGCACACCTCACCACAGTCTTGCAGCCCTCATACATTTCCAGCACCACTTGAACATACCGTAATTTCTGGACTACTGGGCGCCCCTGATTACAAGCCTCACCCAGTACATTTTTAAAGGAAAAACCATTTTGTACATACATAAGCCTCTCCTGCCTATGAGCCACGTGTGCCCACTTAGTAACAAGAGACATTGACAAAGAAATACCGTTTTCAAACTTTCAATAACACACCTTAACTTTTCGTTCCAAACAGCGCCGGCAAACACGGCAGTTATATAGCAGCGGCACGGAAGTTACATAGCATCAGCATGGCGGTGCAGCACTAATTGTGCTGGTTAATAAAAACATAAAAGTCTTTGTTAGCAATCTTCATCTTCCTCCTGTGCATTCAAACCATTGAAGTCTTCACCCTCAGTGTCGGATATAAAGACGCTCAGATGCACTTCGACACGCACCTACTCAGTCTCTCTCCTTCGCCGTCGCCTTCAATGTCTCCCATAATGAGGTATATTCACTCCCAGCGTGTGCCGTCCTCCTCGCCTTGTCACGCAGCAGACTGGCCTCTCGAAACCCGTTGGTGATGGCGGGCTCTTTCACAGCGCTTCACGCTGCCAGGCTCCCCCGGCAAACCTGTAAAAAAGCTGCTCTTCGCATGCGGCGAGTCTTGCCAAACGATCTCTTGCTGCTCGTCATCAAAGCTTCCCATACAACTCAGATGGCCAATTTAATTTCTTCTAGCATTTTCCATGATGCAGGTCTGCCAATTCTACTCATGCAGAAAGACGAGGGTCCGCCACCTCTATTCATGCACAACGCACAAAGTTAAACTACCGGTAGTAGTGCAAACTAACGTCTTCCTCGACACATATATTCCACGTGTCTCACTCCCACATTCCATGCTCGAGCGCCCCTGGCGGCTGTCAGAAAAATACACAAATTGGCCGCATCATTGCACACGCCGCAGGACCCAAAATGAGGGGGAAAAAGTCGTGGCTTGTAGTCCGGAAATTACGGTCCTTCTCTGCCACTCCAGACTTCCTCATAGAAAACCCCAGGTCCTCTCTGGGCACCCTGTCATAAGCCTTCTCCAGATCTACAAAGACAATGCAGCTCCTTCTGACATTCTCTTTACTTCTCTATCAACATACTCAAAGCAATACTGCATCTCTTGTATACTTTTTGGCATGAAACCATATTACTGGTCATAAATGTTCACCTCTGCGGCTCTGCCCTCCGTCTAGCTTCAAGTACTCTTTCCCATCGCTTCATTGTGTGGCTCATCAGCTTAAATCCTCTAGTTGCCACAACTCTGCACGTCTCCCTTGTTCTTAAAAATTGGCCCCAGCACACTTCTCCATTCCTCAGGAATCTTCTCACTAAGATCCTGTTTGTTGGACAACCCAGTCAGAAACTCTACTGCTACCTCTCCTAGACACGTCCATACTGTACATATACAGGTATATTATCTGGACATAGAACCTTCCCACTATTCATCCTCTTCAATGCCCTTCTCACTTCCTCATTACTAATCTTTGCTACTGCCTGGTCCACAACAGATCCCTCCTCTGCTCTTCATTCGCTGTCATTTTCCTCATTCATCAACTCTTCAAAGTACACAACACACTTCCATCCCTGTCCTTTACGACCCTAACCCTCACGTCCTTCCCATCTCTGTCTCTTTGCCTTGCTAACCTGTATATATGTCTCTCCCTCCTTACTGTCTAACCTAGCATACAAGTCATCGTAAGCCCCTTGTTTGGCCTTTGCCACCTCTACTTTCATCTTACGCCATATTACCCTGTAGTCCTGTCTACTTTCTTCAGTCTCCTCAATGCCCCACTTCTTCTTAGCTAGCCTCTTTCTCTAGATGCAATTCAGCACCTCCTCTTTCCACCACCAAGTCTCCTCTTCTTTCCTTCCAGATGACACACCAAGGACTGTCCTACCTGTCTCCCTGATCACATTTGCTGTAGTTGTCATCTGGAAGCATCTACTGACCATCCAAAGCTTGTCTCACATCCTTTCTTAAAGTCATACAACACTTTCTTTTTCAGCTTCCACCATTTTGTCCTCTCCTCTTCCTTTGTCCTCACCACACACTACCATCCTATGCTGTCTGGCTACACTATCACCTAACACTTGATAGTGTGTACACTATCACCTACCACTACTTTGCAATCGCTGATCTCCTTCAGATTACACAGTCTACACAAGATGTAGTCTACCTGCGTACTCCTACATCCACTCTTGTAGGTCACCCTATGCAGGGTTTCCCCTAGGATTTTTGGAAGCTGCGGTGGTGGTGGACTGCGTCGGCGTCGGACAACCCCTTCATGTTGTGTCACGGCGAATTTGTTTCATACCATGACAAATAAGATTTTTTTTTTATTATTTTTGATTTTTTTTATTATTTCCAAGAACCATAACAAAGAATTATTTGCAAAGTTTGCATCCTGCCTTGGAACACTTGATTTTCCTGGACTTTAAAAAAAAAAAAAGGGGGGGGGGGATACGGGGAATCAGCAATAGGTGGTCCATTTATAGTCAATGTGAGGCATGCTGCAAGATGGTCCCCCTGTTCCTCAAGTCTGTCTTCACCTTCACAGGAATTAGAAAAAAATGAGATTTAGGAAATGAAGACTCAAGCATCTTAATCTGTACAGTTGACCAAATGTCATACTCAGTTCATTGCAGAAAAATCTCACAGTTCACTGTTGAGATGGGCACTGTCAACGCAATGGTCGACTGTTGCCGTCAGCAGCACTCCCCATTCATCAGTCTGTGATGCCATCTTTGACATTGTGCTGACCTGGTCCATATTCTGAAACACATTCAATGGATTACCCATTTGGATTTAAATCAGATATGTTAAATTTACATTAGCCAATCCAACTTCAGTTCAAACTGAAGTGTCTTTGTGGGAGTTACTTTTCTGGTTGTTAGTACAAATTCATATAATGATTTGTTTCAATGAGATGAAAAATACTTCTTTTCCATCTGTTTTGAAATTTTTTTCGATAAGGATTATGCCAGGTTACAGACAATGAACCATTTTCAATATCACAATTTAGGTAAAATAATACAATTGTGATTATTAAAAATGATAGGTGCATGATTCTAAATACTCACCTTGATTTTTGTGGTACAGCCACAGCTTGAACTTTGCCATTTTTGTTCATGTTGGGTCCCAGCTAGATTTCCTGTTTGCTTTTTTGCTTACTTCTCCTACCCTGGAGTGTGCGGCTTCCTGATGTGGGTCTCCAGGTGCTATCTTGTCTCATTCAGTTTTTGAAAACCTTATCTCAACATTAAAATACTACGCTTGCCATAACCATTTGGTTATTTCTACTCTTCCGAACGTGAGAGCTAATACATTCGCAACTTAAGAGCACCTGAGAGCATGAGCCCTTCGGTACGTTCCGAAATATTTAATTAGCCTCAGACGCAAATTAAATATTTCGGAACGTGACGGTCTAGATTAGGGCTGTCCCAAACGACTAATTTCCTCCCGATTAGTCAGCCGACTATTTTTACGATTAGTCGACTAATCTAATATATATTTTTTTTTTTTTTTTTTTTTTTTACTACTTTAATAATGAAATTTTTGTTGAAGCTTATTAATTCACAAAAAAACATTTTGGAACACCTAAATTCTTTATTAACGTATAAATAAATAACAAATATCAATAATAAACAATGAGGTCAAATGCTGCTGGCATTAACTAGTGCGGAAAAAAATGTAAACGGAAACACTGAGACTTCACCTCTTTAACAGGAGTCAAAACAATTCTTACTCTTTTTCTGGTATGTCATTGTCTATATTGTTCTAAATGTTAAAATTAATTTCAATGTCCCAGACAATCATTTTCAGAATACTTTGTGTGAGTTCAGATGCTTTTTCTGGTGTGCATTCCACATTTTTGGGGGAGGGGAAATACTGTTCAACTTTTGTTTGTTTTAACCTGAAAATAGATAAAGGGCACACTGAAATATTACAATTATTTTGAATGAGAGGCACACATACTCACAGTAACAAAAATTAAATATATAGTATTAATTTGTTTATTTATATAGTATACTACTATATGTATATACACAATGATACTTTATAATATAAAGTAACTAACATTAGTACAGTCATGGATTAATACAGTAAGCAGGCCAGTGCTGTTTCCATATATATTTTTATTATATTATGTATATACAGGATATATGTATATATTTTCCCCAAGTGGGAGCTTCCATGATCCTAATAAATTTAATAATAATTTTTAAAATATATAATTATACTATATATTAATTATTTTATTAAATAAAAACGCATGTTGATACGACGCACATAAAGGTAACTTCCATTTTTAAAAAATCGTTTGAAAGTTGTATGGACTTAAAATCCGCTAGCTTGTTGTTTCTCGTTGTCTTCGAAAATTATACTTCTGTGACGGCGCTTCAAGTGTTCGTTCATAGCTGACGTGCTACCGTGGTATGCGAGCTCAGCTTAGCAAAGAGTACACACAGTGGCACCCTCCATATTTTCCTTGAAATAATTCCAGGCTCTGGCTATTCTGGTCCGCTTTTTTGACTTTATGCCACTTTCACGTGTCACCAATTCTGCCCTTTTTGGTAATTGGCGGTGTTTTCAACTCCTCGCCGTAGTGAAGAGTGAACTGGCGATTCACTTGGCTCTTTGTTGTCGGTTCGTCCGATTTCCTCCTCAGGAAGGCGGTGGCGTGCGTAAAAACACCGAGAGGCGTCGGATGGCTCTTTATGAATACTTTTATTGACCAAGACAAAAACGTGGGGGATCCAACTCGGCGCTACCCGCGCACTTTCCTAACTCACCGATCTCGCTCCCTCTCTCTCGTTCGCCCACTTTCTTCCTCATTGCTCAATCTGATAATGCCGGTCACATTGAAATAACAGCGGCCCCCTTGGGGGTGCCAGTAACAGCCGCTTGCATTGCGAGCGCCCGCCATTCTAAACTTTATCCTCATGTAAAAATTTTTTTAACCCGTCATTACCCGTCGACGGTATGTTTTGCCCGTCGATGTGTTTACGTCATAGATGACGTCGACGACGTCGACTAGTCGGGACAGCTCTAGTCTAGATCATAATAACATTAATGGTCACTTTGGTAGTGGACCCTCGTCCTCAGGAACTTTTCCCTTTCCAAAATACTGTGCTTCAAAATACTCTTTTGAAATAACAACGAGTGACGTCAGCACCGAACAAATGCTATGCTAGGAGTAGGACGCGACTGATTCGGGTCAAAAACACACCATAATGAACTTAAACGTTACGTCAATGTCAGTATATTATGGTCGTTTTCACAGTCTTAAACCAGAAGTACATTTATTAACTTCAAATGCCTTTCTGTGGTTTTGTCTCCCGATTTCCATCTCTACCGAGCCGATGAACCAGCCGCAAGCTTTCAATAGAACGCTTTTCAAAAATAAAGCGTGTAAAGAACAATTTGTATTTTACGTGCTATTTTAGACGACTTATGGTAACTCGTGCATACAAATGAGCTTCATGTATTCATTTAGATGTCATGTTTAATTATACAAATTAAAAAATAGAATGGATCTTTAAATCTTTTAAAATATATAATATATATATATATATATATATATATATATATATATATATATATATATATATATATATTGCATTTGCAAGGCATGGCGGTTTTTATTTTGGTGTGGCGGCCCGCCACAGTAATTCCTATGTAGGGGAAACGCTGCTATGTTCCTGCCTCTTCTGGAAGAAAGTATTCATGACAGCCATTTCCATCCTTTTTCCAAAGTCCAACCACCATCTATCATTCTCCTGTCCTGGATACCAAACCTGCCCATCACCTCTGTTTCCTGTACCACCATGTCAATTAAAGTCAGCTCTAATGATAACACTCACTGTTGAGGGGTTCTGCATCATGTAATCAAGGTCCAACCAAAATTTCTCCTTCTCCTCCAGCTCACTTCCTACCTGTGGCGCATGTCTACAAACAACATTGATCATCGCACCTTCAATTCCTAGCTTCAGGCTCATCACTCTATCTGACACTCTTTACCTCCAGGACGTTCCTAATAAACTCCTCCTTGACAATTACTTCTACTCCATTTCTCTTCCTGTCTACAACATGAGAGAACTTCAACCCTGCTTCTAAACTTCTAGCTTTGCTCCCTTTCCACTTAGTCTCCACCTTCCTCATATGCATCATCATGTCAAAAAGCTCTCTGCCTTTTCCTGTCATTAGTTCCAGCAGTCAAAGTACATACTCTCAATCCTAGACTCTTGGTGTTCTTCTTCTCTTTCTTCCTACGAACGCAGCATCCTCCTCTCCTTCTTCGGCTAACAGTAGTCCAGTTTCCACCAGTACGCCGTCAACAGCACCGATGGTGGTCGTTGTTAACCCGGGCCCCGACCAATCCGCTATGGAAGTCATATACCTGATTGGGATGTTTGATTTGGCCAAAGTTTTACGTCGGATGCACTTCCTGATGACACAACCCTGCGATGGGGCCTCCTCCCACGTGAAGTGCAATCGAAGTCTAGCGACACCTGCGCTCAACGTTGAGGTCCGGGGCCAAACTTTAGAGTCAAGGGTCAAAGGTCGAGCGCGATGCAGCCTCTGTCTTCAAATCGCGAAACGTTGACTGATTTGTATCAATTCTGCCCTACAATTAAATACGCCCTCTCTGATTGGTCATCAGTCCAGACTGTGGGGTGGAACCCCAACCCTGCTCTGATTGGCCAGTACTCCTTCCGGTTTGCAATCTGTGTGTGACCAACCCACTCCAATTGAACATCCCCTCCAGGGTGGCAGCTGTGAGTTTTTTGTAAAACAGTTTATGAATGAGTTTAAAGTGTATTTAAACAATGAGCACTAATTCCGGTTGCTTACTGCACTTTAGGCCCACATAGTCTAGTCAAATCATTTTCTCCATCATGTTTTGCCCGTTAAAGACTATTTAACAGATGAATGTGAGATTATTCCACTTACTTACTTCAGTAAATATTGCCATTTGTTCTTATTAAGCAAATACATCTAAAAGTTGTTCATTTTTTACCTAAATAAAAAAAATTGCTTTCAAATAATGTTTTGAACCATATTTATTCTGGAATTAAGAATATTTATGACATTTCAAAGCTTTTTAAAGATTACATATAGGAATTTATTTTAAGGAAGTGTGTTTTTGGCCAATGTAAAAGAATCCTAAATGCCTTGTTTGTTATATAAAATACGTATTCACAGATGAGCTGATTCATTCATATTTTAGGTCAATTTGTGTTTGTTGTCTTTTCTGTGGTAGTAGCAGGCGGTTGAATACGGCTGTTTGAATGTTAGAATAGAATAGGCTTTGTCATTCAAATAGTACAATGACATTAAAAATAGCAACACCCTATCAGTGCATCACACAATAAATTAATGTCAATACATAAATAAATAATATACACTACTACTACCTAAAAATAAATTTAAACTAAGCAGTGTACGAAGGATGATGTTGAAATAAATAAGATAGCTGACTCCTGAACTACGCCAATAGCAAACTGCAATATGCAAGTGTTAATCAGATATACAAGTGTTAAGAAACTAGTATTCCATTAGAAGTAAGTCACTAGGTTTTAAATTTTCATTCACGAGGTCATTCTGCCCAACAGGTAACAAGTTACCTCTGGGTGGTCTTGGCATCTTTCCATTCCGCAGGGTGGTTGAGCATCTGTTCAGAGGCTGCGGGAGGGCGGGACCAAAGTTTGACGTTGTTTCCCTCAAGTGACGTCGTAGTCCGAAGCGCAGCATTATAGATTTCATCATTACTGCGTTTTAGCTGTTGTGTTGTCTTGGCCTATTTTTTCTCCACTTTCAATTAAGGGCATTAGGACTTTTCCCAATCTCTATGCTTTAAATGTATTTGTTATAACACTCAAATTTCAGTTTTTTTTCTTGTATTTCAATAAAGGAGCTATAGTACACAGTAAAAGTTAAGCAGCCTGTATTGAGTCTTAAATAAGTTTAATGATAAGCAAGTGTTTTGCAGATATTGAAGTGTTGAGAAATAAGGACTAGGTTTTTAATTTTCTGTCTGCACTCATTGGGAAAGTGCACAATATACAGGACTATATGCTATGCCGAACATACTGCATATTTGTGTGTGTAAAAAGTAGCTGAGACATGAAGTACATATCAATGTGTTTTATTTTACAAGGTCATTGACCGCCTCCTTAAAATTTACAAAGTTTTCAAAAGACCTGCCAGAAAGTCCTTTGGACGTGGACGCCTTGACCGTGTAGTTTTTGTTTGTTTGTTTTTTTTTTTTTGGAATATTTTTTTTGACCCTGTGCGGATTGGCCACAAAGCGCCCAGGCGCGTAGTATTTTACATTGCCAGTCTTCATCATCACCTTGTGGTGGTGGTGCTTGTTGTTGTGCTGCTGCTACTGCCGCTGCTGATGATGGTGTATTTGCTACAGCAGGTCATGTTGATAATGCTGCTAATGCTGATGCACAAGCTGACGTGAGGGGCGTAGCTGGTGCAACTTTGCCTTTAGCTCGCTACAGAACAAAAAATAAATATCACGGGTAAGCCCTGAAATGCATTAAAACACTGGCAAAGGAAATTATGTTATTTTTTAATCGACCTACTAACCTCCTCCTCCTTTGTGAGGATGTACAATCGAAATCTCTTAACGTGACATTGATGTCCTACTCCGTCATCAGTAGCCACTGACGCACAAAGCAGAAGGCTTCCTGGGCCATCTTCCATTCTTCTGCGCTTTCGGCCTGGAGATCGTTACGGATGAGCTTGGAGAAGTCATAAAACTGCCACATATCCTCGAACGTGAAGGACCGGAAGCGGCCATGCCCGCAGATGGCCCGGTCGATGTTCTGCTCCAAGTGGCATGACACCGGAGGGAACATATCCACGTAGCGTAGAAGCTGCTCCTTCAGCCTCCACTCCCCAGTTTTGGTGTCGCACCTTCCCTTCTGTCGTCGCCTCTCCTTCACGTGGCCATCGAGGAGACTTTTTAAGAGAGCATGCAGTAGTTGTTTTAAACCGACATTTTTTATTTTGGGTAACAAAGACACACAATCCACTGCATATTATCAATTTCTTATATATACTCACTACTTGACATAGCCGACATCTTCCTCCGTAAGCCACATGAAGGTCTTTCCTTTGTATTTCCCAAAGGTCACCGTGAGCTGGCCGGGGATCTGCTGGCCTGTTGGAGCTGCGGTGACGGCAAGGCAGTTTTTCCTACCTGTTAGGTGTAAAAAAAAAAAAAAAAAAAAAAACACATCAGACAAGAAGTAATAATATAGTTCAATTCATTTTTTAAATGAAGGAGATGTTTTTTTTTTTGTTTAAAAGGCATCCAGAACAATACCTTGTTTGTACATGTACTTCTCAAGCGCAGTTTAGGCAGCAAAGCGTGGTGGCCGGTCATCGCTTCTGATGTACACTGAGAAACACAAAGGCAAGTGTCAACACAAAAGCAGGACATGACACGGAGGAAAAATTCTAGATGATGGTAATAATAAAATTGCGTTTTTGTCGGTTGTGAAGAGGATGCCTCCATTCCTAGCTGGCAATTAGAAAAAGAAAAATGACTTGATGTTCAGAGATGCTAAAATGTTGAGAGGGGTGTCTTGAGTTCATATAATTCCCAAATTCCAAATAAAAACGAAGTTATTGGGGAAAATGCAAAATTGGCCCACTTACAAAATGATGACGTCTATGTAGTACAGTATTTCTGTTTTGTTTAGTGTTTTTTTGTAATCCAAATAGGGAGCAATTACAGTGTGGGCATCATACTAGGGAGGATCACGTCACAACAAAAAATGCATTGAACAGAAGTGAAATGAATGAGTTATCGGTTAAATTTGTGACTAGTTACAAGTAATACAAGACGTATAGCACACGGAGTCATTGAACGTTAACTTTACATGCGTCGGCTAATTATTATTAGCGCGGCGCAACGCGCACAACACGGCTTATCCACACACCAGCTAGCCTAGCTAGCGTTAGCTCGAATCGGTAATTGAAAAACAACACTCGGTTTGCATCGTTTTTGGCGAATTTCATACACAATATTTACCTTTTCGGCTTGTCGATTGAGCGCGTGGGTCTTTTCGCCGATTGCGTCTTTTGGGCCAACCGCAGGCGCGTCGTAAGGAGGAGGCGGGCCGCCGCGGTCTGCGTTCGCGGAGCCAATCACGGGCGTCCGCGGTCGTAGGCGAGAAGAGCCGATTGGCCGCGGCCGAAAAAAGGAGGCGGGCCGCGGTCCACGTTTCGGCCAACGGCGACGCGGGATTATCTACAGCAAAAGGAGGAGGCGGACCGCGGTCTACGTTTCGGCCAACGGCCGCGCGCCGTCTACGCTCGTCCACGGTCTACAGTTGCACGCTCCGAGCTCCGACTCCTGCGATGGGGGCGATGTATTTATGCGGGCTTGGGACCAGCACAGGAAGGCACTGGCTTGTTCCCTCTGCGGCTACATTCTTTTTGTAGTATTCATATGTTTAAAATGTTTATTTTAATTCATTTAATGAAATTGTTTATTTATAGTGTTGCACCGATACCATTTTTTGGCCCCGATACCGATACCTGGCTGTGTAGTATCGGCCGATACCATACCGATACCACCCCGATTATATATATATATATATATATGTGTGTATATATATATATATAATTTTTTTTTCCCCAAAGAGCTACATAATTGGATGTGAAATCATTGCTATCAAGGCTTTGTCAGGCTGTTGCTTACCTTTGCAAAATAGGAAAAAGTACACTAAACCCTAGTAGACAATAGTTGAGTAAACCTTCCGCTCTCAAAGGCCAAAATAGTGCTAAATTTGTGAAATTAATAAAACATGTATAATACTAGCCCAACAGTAAGAAAGTAAAAATAAATTCATAATAATAAACTCTGAATGAACTGAATAAACTTTTTTAAACCTCTCAAAGTCCAAACAGTGCAACTTTCATGAAATCATTGTCACATTCTGCTGCTGGTTAGATTGTGTTTTGTTGCTGGGCGTGGGGCGTGGCACTTGAATCCAATGCAGGCTCGTCAACGCAGCATTTAAGCACGGGTGATCTCAGAGAAGGCTGCCGAGATATTTGCCTTGCTGATCGCTATTTGACATCTGGCACAATAATCTCGCTACATTTGCTTGTTATGCCCCTGCATTGGGTTTTTCTGTTAGTGTGCTGCTCTCGTTTGTAACCGCTGCCTATCGTCTTAGTTTGTCCGTCGACCTGCTGTCACGGACTCCTTTTGTTATTTCTACTATCCCGCGATCGTGTGTTATTTTTTGTTTGCAATCATGAAACCCTTTTATGTATCCCCCGCTTGTTGTCTGCTTCGAGGTTCAACCTTGTTTCCTCATTTGCGGACGCTAACAATTATAAGTAATAATAAATGACCACAGCATCCCGTCTCTCCTTTTTTTCGGGAGGTGGGAGTCCCTTATTTCTATTTCTGAAAGGTGGCAACAATACTTTGGAAACACTTCCCAAATTACTGCGGCATTTCTTTCAGTAAAAGACAAAGTAAAGTAGACGAAGTGAACTGACCAGAGATTGTTGCTCCGGTCCAGCGGCTGCTTCCTCTGGATAGCAGTCCTACTCTTGCAGGCTCAAACTCGTTGTGTTCGTTCACGTTTCGTCTTCAAATGTTTTATTAAGTTCGAGGTATTGAAACTGGCCGATTTAACTCCACATCTCCAAACTTTCAGGCCGCAAATCTTGCATGCAGCCATTGATTTTAATCGACGGGATTTCTATTTGGAAATATTTCCCGACCGCCGCGGCGCCGCCATATTTCCTGGTTTGATTTTCGTCCATATGAAAAAGCCCCCTTTTGATTGGTCAGGAGTGGCTATTGGCCCGCTCTCATTGGTCTGGAGCAGGCCAATAGCGATAGCTGCTTGGTGTTCGCGTGTCATCACACAACAGAGTGTAGTGAGCGCCAGGAGGAGAAAAAGGCTGTGGTCAAATGTTATAATAATGGACCGGTAAATGGTATCGGCGCCGTCTTTGTTGGTACTCGCCGATACCGATACCACCATTTCGGGCCGGATCGGCGCCCCCTGCCGATACTAGTATCGGTATCGGTGCATCTTTATTTATTTATTAATGTTATTTTTCAATTAATTTACCATATTTTCCACACTATGAGGCGCATAGGAGTATATGGGGCACCTTCAACGAATGGCCTATTTTAAAATTTTTCATATACAAGTAGTCCCCGGTTTACGTCTTACGCAATTTACGTGATTTTGACTTTACGACGCCGGAGTCTCGTCTGCCATTTTGTCGCCAGTCGATTTTTTTTTCTTCCCTTTAATAATGTTCTGTTTTGTGATGCATGCTTTTAGTGCAGAAAGCATAGAGCAGGTGGTACTTCCACAAGCGAGTAAAAGCGCGTGTACACACCAAGAACAACATATTTGCACACGCAAAGAGCGCGTGCGCACATACGAGGAAGAGTGCATTTGCTCCCTCGAAGAAGTCGCGCTGCCGAATAAGAGAGAGGGGTGATAACTTATAACTGCAAGCCTGCGCGCACATTTGTTGCTTGTGAAGCATACACAGAGGCAAGACCTGTATATAACACCTTGTAGTGTTTATTGTGCACTTTCAATTGCGGTCAAATACTTGGGCCGAGTTTATGTGATTATTTTTGATGATGTGCTGACACTAAGGCTTGGGGGTACTTGAATGGGTTAATTCCAATAATAATAACAATCCAATAAAACCAAGAGTGATGAAAAAAATAGAGAAATATTGTAAAAATTTCAACCTTAAAACAGGCCAATTAATAAACAATGGTGGAATTTTAACTAAACCCGTATAGGGCTGCAGCTATCGATTATTTTAATAGTTGATTAATCGAATAACTAGTTAGTTCGAATAATCGAGTAATCGGATAAGGAACATTAAAAATCAAAACCTGAGTTGAGCCTCAAACGGTAAAAATAAATGAGGACCTATGTACAACAAAAGGACAATTGGCTAACTTTCATCGCAAAAGTCCGCTAGCTTAAATGCTAGCTTTTTTTTTTTTAACAATGCTCTTAACAAATGGTTCAGACACATATTCCTGCAAACAACGGCTAAATAAACTTATAAACTAAATTACGAATGCATTAAAAAAAATTAGCTCAAACAAAAACTTTGCTTATGTTGGTCTTAACAGGGAGCAGCCTGATTCACCTATGTGAAACGAGGCAGACCAGAGGGCAGTGTATCCACCCAAATCAATAATACTAAATGCAAACACTTTCAAAATAGCCCATTACAATGCAACTTTATTGAAACGAATACTCGAAGCAGCAAAATTTAATTCAAATCTTTTTTTCTAATCGAATACTCGAGTTAATCGATTAATCGTTGCAGCACTAAACCCGTAGTAATAAAAGGCGTCCTCCTCTACGAATGCATTCTTGAAATCTGTTGAGATTATGACTCCTCATCTGAGCGGGATTACTGTGAATTTCATCCTAATGTCACAATGGTTCCTAAAATGGCACATTGTTTACTAGCGGTGGGAATCTCAGGGCACCTCATGATTCGATCATGATTGTATTATAAATGTATTATTGATGCACACATTTATGTTTCTTAAAGGGTATTACAACACCTGGGGAAATGCTAATATTCCATCATTTATCCATAAATGGAGGCCTTTTGGATTCCTATCATGCCACTTCGTGTAATTACACACATCGCAACACCAAGAAAATGATAGAAATTTGGATCGATTGTGAAGCTAAAAGGACCCGCGCCCAAGATCCCGGAAATCTAGCATATTGTGTGTGTGACGTCACTAAAAAGAAACAACCGGCTCAGTGCTTAGTACTGAATGACGGCGATGATGGCGGATAATTTTGTTTCTAGTTGCAGCGACAAATTCGACGTAACGAACATTCTTCTAATGATGACGAAGAGAGTTATGAACCTTTCGTTATCAATTTGAGCCCAAACGAAAGCCAATGCAGCCTAATTAAAGGATCATTGAGGGGAGCAATCACACTGATGCAACACCGGCAACATATTGTGTGGGAAACACCGAATGGTTTGTTTTGCATTTCTTTTTGTGAAGCTGATACACCGTGACTGCAAAATAATGTATAGAATAATTATCATTTATTGTGCTATCATAGGTTTTCGCTCTGCCAACAGACACAAATATGAATGGGATTAGAGGATTTGTTCCATATATTTCACGAGCGATAATTTATACATGTGTCCAGTGCTATATCCAGTGCGTGATGTTTTTTTATTATAAAAGAGTAGTCACTCTGGCCATTTCGAGCTTGGCTGCTCTACTCCTTTGGTTAGCCTGGGGTGGTCTCATCAGAGCCAGTCATCGTCCTCTTTCTTGATATCTCGGGATATTTAGGTGGCTGCGCGTGTATGGTGGGCACCGCATCTGCTTTCATCAGCAATTTCTCAGCAAAACCTGATTTCATTTGTCCATAGTTAGAATAGCTTTCAGGTGTAAAATGCGCACCACACAAAACCGTGCCGGAGGCTGGGTCTGCAAAATTAGCCCTCTTAGCACAGACGAACTTTACTCATTGTCTGCATAGTCCAGCTCTTTTTCTCGCGTTCGGGAACTCATGGGTACTACATTGCGACAAATGGCTATTTGTACACCACATAGCATGACAGGTTTGAACCATTTTAGCGATTTTTTGATAAAACACGAACGCAACTCTCTCATCGATAAACAGCGATGGCACCTGCCTCGACCTTTTGTTTCCTTGTTGTGACGTCTCCGCCCCATTCTGCTGTTTCCGGAATACTTTCGGCAATGTTCGTAATTTTCGATCTATTTTTGATAATTGGTCATGAATGTGATTTATTTTTTTGTTCACTTTATTAATATTTGTTATCTTGCCACATAACGGTTCTATTGATATCTCACAGCCCCTTAGTATTATAATACCCTTTAAAACTGGCAAGCATGTTAGTCCTAATGGTGCTCCTCAACCTGCTTTAGCACCAAGATACCACCAGATAGCACCAAAGAGTCACTCTGTTGTACAAGTCTGTACAGTTAATCCATTTAGTGTTTGTGAGTACTTATCTCATTCACTGCCATTGATAACGATGGACATTCAACCTTTTTGAGCTGGGATGGCTGGCATTGAATGTTTATGATTCATTGCCAGTGACGTCTATTGCTGTCAGTGGCAGCCACTGAGTTAATATGCACTTGATACTGTAGTAGTTTATACATGTTTGTGTATTCAGAGATCTTTTGGAGATGAAGGCGGAGCTGTCCCGTCTGTCCCTGTGTCTACAGTCCAGCTGCGACTCGGCATCATTGCGCCTCATCAAAATTGGGCGGCGGGCCCTGCCTCTTGCCGCCTCATCTTCATCGGCCTCCTCCAGTCTGGGGACCTTCATGGTGGATGATCTGCTGGATCCCGAGTCGGACCGCAGGTTTGCTTTCTCCTTACAGAGAAATAACGTCAACACCCCTGACGTGGCTCACAAGGTCACACCTCTTTGTTCATGTCTTCCAGGACATCGGAGAACGAGGGCCTGGCAGAGGCGGTGGCGGAGGCGGTTGACAAGCTGGTGACTGACTTGCTATTGTCTTCATCTTTTTGTATATGCTTACTTGACACGTTGTTCTTGTCTTTGGCGTCAGTGTGCAGCGTTGAACGTGAGCGCCCCCGTCGGTCGGGACGCATCCGGCCTCCTGTCAGTCCTCTCGCAGACGGAGAGTGCCCTGCACTGGAAGCAGCGGGAATTGCAGGCCGGTCTTACATGCGCACACTCAGGCTGGGTTGGGAGTCGTAAGTCGTGGAATGAGCCAACTGTGGTGGTGTGTTTGTCAGAGGGCGGAGCTTAGTGTCAGGCAGTTGGCCGGGGAAAAAGCGCTGCTGCAGACGCGAGTGGAAAAACTGCAGGAGGACAAACGCAAAGAAGACCCAAACATGCCCACGCTTACCGGGTAATAGTTTGATACATGTTGTTGTTGTTAACTTTAACTAATTGAGGGCCAAACAAAATGATGCGCTGGGCCAGACCTAGCCTTTTTTTTTTCAATCAATCTCAAAGCATTCACTATTTATTCATTGTCTACCATTGACAGCACTAGACATACAATCCATTAGAAGTGGAAGGGTTTGCAGCAAATGAACTAGTGTTCATTCGCCGCAACCCTCCCACTTCAAATTGATTGGCCATGTACTAGTAATAAACAAGTGATTGACATGTTTTAAGCCACTGCAGAGGGAGACAAATTTTCACATTGTTTGATTGGTGCAGACAGCCAAAGGCCACTTCTCCACAACTGGAGGTGGCGTTACACAAGCAAGAGGCGGCACTACGCCTGAAGGAGGAAGAACTCCGTAAGGCAGAAGAAGAGCTTCGCAGCGAGGACGCCAAGCTACAGAGGACAAAGGAGGAGATGCTCACCAAGGAGGCAAGGCTTCACAAGCGGGACGAGGAGCTGCAGCAAGCAGAGGAGCAGCAAAGGAAGAGAGAGGAGGAGCTGTGTAGGAAGGAGGAGGAGCTACACAAAGGAGAGGAGCGTTTACAAAAGGGCAGCAAGGAGGTGCACAGGAAGGAGGAGGAGCTGCAGAGCAGAGAGATGGAGATCAAAAAGAGCCAAGAGGAGGCGCAGAAAGAGGAGGAAGTGTTACACAAAAGAGAAAAGGACGTGCACAGGAAGGAGGAGGAGCTAAAGAGTAGAGAGATGGAATTGAAAAAGAGCCAGGAGGAGGTGCAGAAACAGGAGGAAGTGTTGCACAGAAGAGAAAAGGAGGTGCACATGAATGAGGAGGAACTAAAGGGCAAAGAAATGGAAATGAAAAAGAGCCAAGAAGAGGCGCAGAAAGAGGAAGAAGCGTTACACAGAAGAGAAAAGGAGGTCCACAGGAATGAGGAGGAGCTAAAGACCAGAGAGATGGAAATGAAAAAGAGCCAAGAGGAGGTGCAGAAAGAGAAGGAAGTGTTACACAAAAGAGAAAAAGAGATGCACAGGAAGGAGGAGGAGCTAAAGACCAGAGAGACTGAAATGAAAAAGAGCCTAGAGGAGGCGCAGAAACGGGAGGAAGTGTTACACATAAGACAAAAGGAGGTGCACAGGAAGGAGGAGGACCTAGAGAGCAGAGAAATTGAGATGAAAAAGAGCCAAGAGGAGGCGCAGAAAGAGGAGGAAGTATTACACAAAAGAGAAAAAGAGATGCACAGGAAGGAGGAGGACCTGAAGACCAGAGAGACTGACATGAAAAAGAGCCTAGAGGAGGCGCAGAAACGGGAGGAAGTGTTACACATAAGAGAAAAGGAGGTGCACAGGAAGGAGGAGAAGCTAGAGAGCAGAGAAATTGAGATGAAAAAGAGCCTTGAGGAGGCGCAGAAACAGGAGGAAGTGTTACACAGAAGAGAAATGGTGGTGCACAGGAAGGAGGAGGACCTAGAGAGCAGAGAAATTGAGATGAAAAAGAGCCAAGAGGAGGCGCAGAAAGAGGATGAAGTGTTACACAGAAGAGAAAAGGAGGTGCGCAGGAAGGAGGAAGAGCTAAAGAGCAGAGAGATGGAAATGGAAAGGAGCCAAGAGGAGGTGCAGAAAGAGAAGGAAGTGTTACACAAAAGAGAAAAGGAGGTGCAGATGCGGCAGGAAGAACTGCAGACCAGAGAGGAGGAGGTTCAGAAAAGGCAGAGGAACCAGCAGCAAAGAGAGGAGGTGCAGCAGATGAGGCAGGCTGAACTGCAGACCAGAGAGAAGGAGGTCCAGAAAAGGGTGAGGGACCAGCAGCAAAGAGAGGATGAGGTCCAGAGCAGGGAGGCAAAAGTGTTCGACGCAGAGAAGGAGATGCAAAACAGCCAAGAGGAGGTCCACAAAAAAATGGAAGAGCTCCGCCAAAGAGAAAAGGAGGTGCAGAACAGGCAAGAGGAACTCCAAAGGCAAGAGGTCCAGAATAGGTACGACGGCGGCTCGGAGGTCGCCGGCGATTGCTCGCCGTGCGCTCACGTGACTTATCGTGGCAGTTTCCAGGCCGAGCTGCGGCAAAGAGAAGCCGAAGTCCGAGACATCACGGTGACCCTGTCGTCCGCCCCACGCGTCTCTGCCCGTCCGGGTCGCGCTGATGCTTGTCCTCCCGCAGGAGTCGCTGGAGAGGTCTGAGCAGGCCTTGCAGAGGGCAGAAGAAGAAGCCGCTCAAGCCAAAGACGCCCTTCTCAAGGTGTGCCCAGCCCCACGTCCGCATTTGCGCAGCAAGCCTGAAAATATTGTCCCTTCAGCGCTCCTCCCAACACGCCTCAGTGTTGCGGGAGCTACAGGAGGCGCGAGAGCAGCTGACGCCGGCAGCCGAGGAGGTGGCCAGGATAGAGCGAGCACACGACAGACAGCGCAGAGAGAACGAAGAGCTGTGCCGGCAGCTGGAGCTTCTCCGGCAAGAGGCGCGGCAGCTTGGGTAAATTCGCTCCGTCAGGCGACTCCTTTTTTGCAAAGTTGACTTTTGCTTGTTCTCTTTTTAGGGCTAGCCGCGCTTCGCTGCTGGAGAAGCTGGAAGAGCAGCGGATGCTGGCGTCGCAGGCTGACGTGGATCGCAGCCACCTCGGCGCTCGCGTGGGAGCCCTGCAGGAGGCCAAGGAGGCGCTCACAGGTTGCGGCTGCTCACGTTTCCCGACTCTCGGTCCGAAGCGCCGATGGCCATTCGTCTTTTCCTCCCTCAGGTGAGCTCCGGTGTACCAAGGAAGAGCTGAACAGGGTCACCTCCCAAAAGGAGGATGCCTGGAAATTGGAGAAGGAGCTGCTCTGGAAGGATTTGCAAACCAAAAACGAGGAGGCACAGACCTTGAGTAAGCGCGTCATAGACCTACAAGAGGAAATAAAGGAACGGGAGGAGGCTGCCTCCAAGGAGAAGAAAGCTCTGCTGGCAGAAGGAGAAAGGAAGCATAAAGAGGAGGCGGCAAAGAGAGAGGAGTTTGACACACTGAGGAACCGTGTGGACGCATTACTTAACGAAATGAAGGAGCGAGATGAGGAGCTGGAGCAACTCAAGAAGGAGTTGGGAACAAAAGATGGGGATGTGGTGACGCTCAGTGTACGGGTAGAGGGGCTGCTGGTAGAGATGAAGAAACAGGAGGAGAAACTCGAAGAACAGAAGACTCGACTGGAGGAGGCCTCAAAGGCAAAGGAACATCAGAGCCACTTGAAGAAAACGAGGGAGGGGGAGCTACGGCGACGCCTCAAGTTGGCAGAGGAGCAAACAGAGCAGCTTCAGGAGGCCCGACGGAAGTTAAGGGAAAAGGAGGCCAGAGCGGAGGAGCTGGAGCTCCTGCTAACAGAAATGCGGCAAAGGAGCGAGGAGGAGGCCCGGGAAAAATCAGAGCGGGAACAGAGGGAAAAGGAGCTGCGAGAAGCTGCCGAAAAAACCTCCCCGCACCAGGAGGAGGTGCTGAAGCTGAAAAGCCTGCTGCGAGAGCGGGAGGAGGAGCTGGACAAATTGAAGGGCGGGAGCTTGGCGGAAGCTCAGGAGGCTCTGAAAATGGAAGGCAGAAAGCGAGAGGAGCTACAAGAGGAGCTGAGAGGAGCTCGACATATGCTTCAAGAGATGGAGCTCAATGTTCACGCTTTGCAGGATCAGGTACATGCCTTCTCTCCCCAGTCTTCCTTCTCAGGGAACAGCTTAAAGGTAGATGGCTTTGTGTGCAGATCAACGCCAGCCGGGAGAAGGCCAGGCAGGAGAAGGAGCAGCAGGAGGAGACAATGCAGACGCTTAACAGACTCCTGCAGGTAGGAGATGCCTTCTCTCCCGCGGCAACTCTGTTCTCTCTCTCAAGCCTCCTTCATCTCAAACAGGAGAGCCGTGAGGAGGAGGAACGTCTGAGGAGCGACGCCACGGAGGAGGACACTGTGAGGTCAGACCAAAACAGGGAATGGACTGAGGAGGCGAAACAAAGTGAAGAAGAGAGGGCAAAAGTGGACGGGAAGTGCTGTTTGGGTGAAGAACATCTGAGGAGTGCCACCACGGAGAAGAAGATTTTGTGGTCTGACCAAGGCAGAAACTGCACGCAAGAGGAAAAGAAGATTAAGGAAGAGTGTTGGAGGATGGAAGAGGACGGGAGGTGCGGTTTGATGGAGGTGGCCAGCCAAAATAGCTCGAAGAACTTCACGGAGGAGGAGCTGAACAGCAGCCTCAGGAGCTCCATGAAGAACCTGAAAATACAAACACAGGCTCAAGTAAGAGTTGTTTTTTTTTTTTTTTTTTAATTCCACTTTAAGCAGAGACGCTTCATTTTACCTCCTCCCTTTTCGTGCAGCCGGCAAAGTGGCTCCGGGAAGGGGGCGGGGCCAGATTGCTGCTACTGCAGAGCCACGTAGCTCAGCTGGAAATCAAACTAGAGCGCTCCGACGCCAAGAAGGTCCAACTGAAACGACGCAACCGCCACATCAAGACTATCAGAGATGCAATCGCGCACCAATCGTGACACTCTGAGGATTCAGCGTCCAATATTTTTGTGTTTCCACCAGGTTTGGCAATAAATATTTCTAGTTTACTTTTGCTATTTTGTTTTCAGCTAGTTTTAACCCATTGGCCGCCATTGACGGTCCTCAATGTGGGAGGTGCCAATGAAAGAGCGAACATTTTTTGGCCCCTGCCGGTCCAAATGAAAATGAAGTAATGGTATTATCGATACATTGTTTAGTATTAACTGTTGGCATTTTTATATTAAATGAATGAGTGCATTCATAAATGAATAAAATGCGGGTCACTTCTTGATTTTGGAGCATTCCTGGATCACCTCCTGTTCATTTTGGGTCTCTTCTTGATTTCGGTTCGATTTCAGGTCACTTTCTGTTTATTTTAGGACATTTTCAGGTTATTTCCTGTTGATTTTGAGGCATTTCCGGGTCAATTCCTGTTGATTTTTGGGTCATTTTCGGGTCCCTTCCTCTGTCACTATACTGTTGCTTTTTGGCCATTTCCATGAGAAAAAAAGTAGAGATGTGACCGAAAACCTTTGAGTGAAAATAGCTAAAATTGCCATTTTCGGTTAAAAAAAAACAAAAGTTTACCACCAAAAAACAGGGCTTAATTTGAAAATCATAAGGTACCAGGACACAAAGTACACAGCGCAGGGCTGAGGAGACAGGCACAGGTCCTGGAACATACACAGAAAACGGTGCTGAAAACGACATGCAAATGCCCAATTGCCATGTTGTGGGACTTACAAGCCTCAATTTCAGATAGTATCCATGGTATAAATGTTGTGACAACAATTTACAATTATTTAGGCTATACTCTGCATAGCACGGGCAATTGCCCTCATAACCACAGTTGGGACTTTACAGTACACAGTCAGCAATTAGTTTCTCAATAGGTATGCACCTTAAATGTAATGCAGACAGGTATAAAAATAGTCAGCAAAAGACCCTGGAGAAAATTATCTGTCCTAGCGTAGACATAGTCTTAGAGATGAAGTGAGAAGCTCGGTCATCCGGGAGGGGCTTGAAGTAGACCCATTGCCCGAAGGTTTGCCTACCGCTGTAGCGAAAGGAGCGGCTTGCCTGCTTAAGAGATCGGCCAGAGTTTGTCTTTGCCGCTTTATTGCGCGAATTTCACTCGCTATCCAAACACCTTGAGGCTTCTTGTAAGGGAAAATAGATGGAACAGCATTTGATTTGATTTAGTTTCCGCTTATATCCAGCCGCTCCGGTGAGCTCTTTGATAAGTTGTTTACGACTAAAAGCCTCGAACGCGATAGGAGAAAAATGGCAAGAACAAAGCATTGGGTCTTTGGGAAGTTTTGTCAGTCTACAGGCACTTTCCCAAACCTTTCTCCTTTTAACAGGAAATCTGTGGAAACTCACATCACTCCCCTTGTTTCCATTTGACTGGAAATTGCATCCAAAAGCAGCACATCGTTCATTTTAGTTTAGGCAGCAATACACTATTGTTATACACAATTGGAAACGTCCCATTTACGTCATCACTCCGAGCCCGCAAAACATGGCGCCAAGTATCAGTCAAAATATGTACTAAATATTATAAAATATTGCCATTGATTTATGCGTTTCTAACATATTTTGGTACAAGAGAATACTTGTGTTTTTTTTAGAGCCTACATGACTTTAAAGTGATCCTCTGATTTAAATACATGTAGGCTCTAATAAACCACGTTCTCTTATACTAAAATATGTTGTTAGAAATACATAAAATGTTAACTCAATGGCAATAATTTATAATATTTAGTCCATATTTTGACCATTAGTTGGCGCCATGGTTTGCGGGCTCGCAGTGATGACGTCATTGGTATCTTTCCGAATGTGTAGCGTGTTCAACAATTGCTTATTGCTGCCTAAACTCGCGAAGTAAAATGCCACGATGTGCTGCTTTTGGATGCAATTTCCAGTAAAATGGAAAAAAGGGGAGTGAAGTGAGTGGTCAAGGTGGAATTATTATTTTTAGTGAATAAATGTGCATAAGTGGAAGCTTCTCCCCCTTTTTGGTCCCTGTATGCATGTATCCTACCCACCACGCGTTACAACTGGCGCCCGAACATTTTTCCTGGATCCTCAGTCAAGTAAGGGTCCCATCGCGTCTGCAATAATGGTTCTGGATCTGTCCATTTATTTTTATTCGCCGGTCCCACAGCGGCTTTTCGGATCAGTCTATTTTGTGGAATCGATGGCCTAATCGCGGCTGCGATATTGCCATGGGATCTGTCTAATTCCTGGATCTTCGAGTGAGTAAAAAACGCGGATTTGGATTAGTATTGCTATCTTTTTGTTGACTATTCTTCGTGGGAGTTTTCCCCAAATCATACTAAATAATTAAAGCACAATGGCACGCTACAGTGACGACAGTGACTCTGACGTGGACCTTACAACAATGTTGGAGTTCGTCAGGGAATGCGTGTTTGCGTACTGCTGAGCTCCCGAGTGAAGAGTGGTCAAGGTGGAAATATTATTTTTTGTGAATAAATGTGCATAAGTGGAAGCTTCTCCGCTTTCTGGTACTTTTATACACGTATCCTAGCTACCACGCGTTACAATGTACAAGACCTGGATTACACAAGGTGTGCTCTTTGGCCCCTACTGTATGTAAAGCACACGACAGCTCTGGATGCTAACAATCTACATAATCATATTGGGAAAACGTTTGAAAATGCAATATGCTTACCTTGAATATCTGCTAATAAAACCGGAGTTCCCGAATCCCAACAGCATGCACTCTCGCTCCCAACCGGAGTTCCCAACAGGACTCTCTCGCATCACCAGTTTTGCCCAACTTTTGTCTTATCAGGTATTTGCTGCACGCATTTTTCCCTGAAGCTCGTCTTGTGAACGACCGACAGTGCTGTCCTGCTCTTCACTTTTCAGATCTGGTTCAAATAGGAAGGGTAGAACTGACAACATGTTGGGAAAGCTAACGAGTGACAAGCTGGAATTTCGGCATTCAGGGCCAGGGACGTCACGCACTGCGACGGAACAAGAATGGCGACCTATCACTTAAAATAATTTTACAAACTTTATTAAAACAAAAACATTAAGAGGGATTTTAATATCAAATTATTATAACTCATACTAACATTTATGTTTTAAGAATTACTTGTGTTAAAAATAGAGGATCCCTTTAAGATCGAGGATCCCTTTAAGGCATTGTTTTAGTACGGTCTGCCTGTATGCATCTAAACAAAACAAGTTGAGAGCGCACGGTAGTACTTTGGGTGTCAAATTCCCCCATATAGACATTTTGCAGATGTAGGACATTTTGCCAGAACGCCGGAACATATTTCCTCCACACCCTTCGCACCATTTTAACCCCTGGCTCATTTCCATACCTGTATACAATGTTGAAATAATCTTCTTGAGTGGCTTATCCAGCCTGTGTAGGCATCTGCTCTGATGTCACTGCATGCTGCATTCATGGCACCCAGGGGAAAAAGTCTTCTATGGGATTGTAGAATGGGGAGTCTAGTGGTCGGAACTTCATTACCATTGTGTTGTGGGTTGCAAACCATTCCCTGATTATGTTGGCATGGTGGAAACTCACATTGTCCCAAACTATGAAAAATTTTGGCAGGTTAAAATAAGTAACAAAAATGCTTAGAAATAAGCACACTCGTGTTGACATATTCTGACAACATGTTCATCCATTTTACATGTAAAGACATGTGCAATGAACTATCTAATAAATGTTGTGGGTGGAGAGACTATTCAATAGAGACCCATGATAAATTATTTCGACTATCGTGACAGATGCAGCTGATAATGTAGGAAGCAGCAGAGAATTGTACCATTTTTTTGCATGGATGTACAAAAACCTCTGTTCAAAGAAATGAGAAACTGCTTTTTTGATGTGCACTAGTGATACAAAGTTGTGAGGATTGAACAAGTAGTTTTGATCATTTCAATTCTGAGCAGAGAAACGTACTAAAGCAATTGAGGAAAAACTAAAATATGAACTCAGTTTTTTAATGTTTTCCTTATGCACTTGCAACTGTTTTTTGCAAAAGCAAACTTGACTTTTTTTTTGTCTTAGCTTAGTTTTTATATTCATTTTACCACTTTTTCTCTTGAAACAACATAATGATCTATTGTCCTTTGTTAAAATGTTCGTAAAAGACAAGACTTCAGAGTATGCCGAGGGACTGATCTGGCTTCAAATTGAGGCGTTTGTCCCCTGCAGGAAGCGTCCACGTGCTGGCATTCCTTCCCATCGGGAAACAAATAGCCGATGTTTGTTCTCCTTTTAGGAGCAAAGTGACGAAATCTGGCAGGAAGGATGACGAAGACGAGGCAACCCCACAATGCAACACGTCTTTCTAGTTCTCTCAAATTTTCAGTTTTTTTTTTTTTTTTTAATCAGGTTAGTGCGTCTCAACACTTTGTTGCTAGGCAGATTTGGGAGGACTGAATGAGAGATGCTCACTAGTTGTTACTAAGCAATGCGTGGTAAAAACTAGTGAAGCTATTACATACAGGTAGTAAAAATCAAGCTAGCTTAATTTTGAGAGGCAAAAAAAATCCTAATGGGAGTTCTAGTGCATGTTACAAAAACCTTTGCTCCTATCATTGACATTGTTAAATGTCCAATCTTTTTGCATGCAAGCAAAGTGACACGATGGGCGTCGCCAGACATATTTCACTGGGGCACGTGCCCCACGATTGATCTGAGTGCCCAAGTATAAATTTCACTGGTAATAATAAATTAATTAATAAAATACTTTGTGGTTTAAAAGTGCGTTTGACATGACAAAAAAAACATCTTTAATAACATTATTATTGGAATTAGTCATATTTTGAGATGATTCGACTATATACAACAATTTGGCAAAGCACAGATAATGAGAAATGCATCTTTAAATCTGACGTTTAGCTCCTCATGTCATTATAGAGCGGTGGCGCCTCCATCTTGATGATGTCAGAGACTGAGCAATTTCAGTGGACTTAGCATTGAGCCCAAGGAGGTGGACGCGTTTTTTAGCGATTCTTGATCAAGTGTGGATCTTTCAAGTGATATTGTCGATCCGGAGGAAGCTTGTGGAATACAGCCATATGTTTGAGTTTTATTTGGAGGAGGAGGAAGATTCAAAACAAGAAAAAGGCGACAAAGACAACAAACACGAGGCTGATGACTACTGCTAAATGTCATCGTTATTTTTATCTCTCTACCCAATAGTTTTACAGGATATTCTTTGTATCTAAGTATTTTCCCCCGATTGCTAGATAAATTGTATGGTCATGACAAATAACAGTCGTGTGTCAAATACAATATGAAATATTAAAAATGCATTTATTCAGTACAGCAGGGCAAAATTACTGCATAATGGGCAAAACTGAGTTTTTAAACCTCCCGACCGGTATTTTATGCCAGCGGAGTTAGTCCAGCTCTTGTCATTTCCCTGCAGGGACTCTGAGACGTTGAGGGTAAACAAAAGAGGAGGATGAGAACTAGGCTACATGCTAACCTGAACCGAGCGGCTCTTCCAAGTCTCTTCCTCGCGTTCCGAACATGAAAAATCCCACAAAACTAAAGGCCGACTTATGCTCCTGCGGCAGACCTTCACCGTCAAAGCAAAGCCGATTTACAACCCTCCACCGTAGCCTGACGTGTACCTCCACAGAATTCTGACTGGGCATCATGTCAACGCAAATGGACTGTGACTGGTCAGCTCAGACTGTTGTTTCTGGTTCAGCACGAAATCACCGCCATTTTCAAACATTGCTGTGCTACACGCAAAAATGGAACAAGCCGACGAGAGTATCATCGAAGAGGTCAGCAAGTACGACAACCTCTAAAATGTCTCATCAAGACATTAAAACGGTTGCCAAATGGCATGTAGTTTTTGGAAGATGACTGCTGAAAATACAGGGCTGGAGTCAGCGATTGCATTTTTAAAAAAAAGAAAAAAACTTCCGAGACAAGTATGCATGTGTTTGGAAGCGAATGGCCACACAAAGCGGTGACACAGCCAAAAACTGCCAGCTTTTTATCGCTTTGTCGTATTTTTGGTTGGTGCGCTTTATCATTTATTCTGTAAATATTCTTGCTGTGAGTCTGTGACTTATTTACATTCTACACTTCAGGTACTTGGATATTAAGAATAAAGCACAGGTTTGGTGTCAAAAGACTTTTTTTTTTTTTTTTTTTTGTTTACTTTTCAACTACAGACAGTTGACCCACTTGATAATATCAATCAATGATGACGTATCAAGTTGATACGTTATCACTGATTGAGGGTGCCTTGTTCCTTTTATAATAACGTTTTTAGCATCAAGGCTTCCAACGCAGCTTGGGAAGTTCCATAGCCCCCAGAAATCTGCTTTGGCTTCATACTGGCTGGTTGCAGGACACGACAAAGAAATCGGACAAAACGCTGCACAACGCAGCTTGCTGGCTCCTACCCGATGCTAGAATTCGTAATGTGACTGCCAGTTCTCTCTGCGGCATCAACAGTCGTACAGACCACCTCCGCAACAGTCTTATGTGTCGCCTGCGCCTCAACATTTGGTTGGTTGGTTGGTGTTGGTGTTATACTTATATAGCGCTTTTCCACCTTTCAAGGCTATCCCCGGATGGGGGGGAAGAAGGAGAGAAGTCAATGTTGACTTTCCCCACTTTAATGTGGCAACAATAAAATAAACAAATAACAAAGTGATAGCGGGGTGCCGCAACATGCAACTGCTAACTTTAACTTTCGCTTTCTCCCGTTCTATCCACTCGCTTCCTGCTACGTTCCCCGCTCCACAGTCTGATCGAATCCTAAAGGAACTGCGCATAGTTACGGACATTACAGCATGATCAACATTTGTTGATCAATTTAGATGAGCTGAAGATCCTCATTCAAGCATTCCATCTCCGCTGGCGTTGTTGTGTAACCGAAAGAAAACGAAAGTCAACAAGAGTCCCCCAATACAGTACAAACACAACGTCAAACCCCTCTAGTGGCTTGGCTGTGAATTATAGAGCAACACGTTCCATTCCTGCAGAACTATCTAATGCTCATTGACGCCGCAGGGTCTATGTCGTTGCTACACCGTCACCGCAACGCAGAAGCATAACTCGGGCTCAACCCGACTCGTGTCACATTTGGCAGCAGTGTTGATTGCCGTCACCGATCGGCAAGCTCCCGGCGGCGAGTAAGGTTTGGCTCGTCGTTTCCCTGCAAGACTGCCTGCCGCTGGACGCCTGACATTTCCCTGGACGCGACCGCTCATCGTTGGGGACGCAGCGGGGGAATGAACGCCGAAATAGATGCATTCTTGGTGGACAAAGCGGCCGATGTTGGAGCACGTGGCTGCCGGAGCCCAAGCCAAGTATAGTGCTATCTAGGCAGGCACGCAAGAGGGCCGAGAGGGGTGGAAGTATCGACACAATCTAGAACCAGAGACGAGAGTGGGTGGCTCCCCAGGCCCAAGCCGAGTATGGCGCTCTCTATGCGGGCCCGCGAAGAGGGCCGAGAGGGGTGGAAGTCTTGACACAATCGAGAACTGGAGATGAGAGCACGTGGCTGCCCGAGCACGGGTGCTCCCGCCTTTTTCGGCCGGCGACCATGGTGTGCGACAAGCCGCCAGTCGTCGGCAGAGGGAGGCGGCCACCCCCGCCTTCTCGGTCAACAGGGAGCATTGTCAACCACTAAATGCAAGCCACCTCCTGATTAAAATGTGTGCCATGCCCACTATTGGACATAATATAAAACATGGAGCTTACTCACTTCCGCATCCTTCCAATGCTCCCCCAATTCCGGGATCTTTTTGAAACCCAAAAAAGCTCATACCACTCTCCCTGGTGTAGCAACAAAAGCCTGCAGCACATTGGGCTGGCGCAGCGCGACAAACAAATTAATCCACAAAATCAGATGAATCCACAGTCCTTCTCATGCAACAGCCGCCTTCTTCCTCAATCCGAGACTATAGCCGGAATTTCCTCGTTTTCGTAGCGCGGGATTAAAAAATTTTAATAAATATATCGATCACTTCTGCACACCTCCAAGTGGTCCATTTCATTCAGGAGCATAAAATACAGCATGTATTATGAAATAAACATGCTTTCTTGTTTCACAGGCACTTTAAATCTACATAGCATACAGAATGCGACTATTCAATATGGTCATATTACTCTTCACTTTATATACTGTACACAAACTGCAGATGGCTCCTTAATATGGTAATTTATGCACGTAACTTTGGCTGTGATAGAAACTTTTGGGAGACGTGCTGCGTTCCCAAGTTGGAAAATGTTCTGATGTGTGTAAAGTCGGAATGTGGGATAAAAACCTGGTTGCTACAAAGAAGGGTAGCCTTTTTTTAACGCTCCAAAGATACATCACAAGTTGAATGACTGTTTGGTGCTTTTTACAGACACCATATAGCAGAGATTCATTTTTTCAATAACTCCAACAATACGTGAATGCAGCATCAGTATTCCGGGCAGTGGGCCAAACTGCCAATCATATAGTAGATGGTGCAAATGACATATTCCCACCTTCTTTACAGGTCAGTGCCAGATAAACTGCCCATCCTAGCTGTGTTGTTTGTTTGGTCAAAGCTTCCCATGAAATGTGAATTGAAATGGTTCAACTTTACTCTTTACGTATCAGGCAGTTAACCGTGGTAAACTGCTCAGGTCGCAAATTGAAGTTGCAGTCTGGCTGCCGTATTTTAGCTAACTGGCTATGAAAACAATGAAATGTGATTTGAGTGAGAGGCTCTCACTCAAGAGCTTTGTCTAATATTGTGTTGAATATGATATTTGGGTTGGGTTGGTATTACTGATGCAATTTATTGCTATTTGTTTATTGTCAGGGAAATTCACTTTTGAATACCAAGACATGTATGAAATAAGAGAACAGAATCAGACTCAGCCAAGGATTATCTTGCTTCGAAGGCTTTATGAACAAGAGCTCTCAGGTACAGACGCGGAGCCACGCAGCGCCTTGAAAGGTGTAGAAGCGCTATATAAGTATAACACCACCACCACCACAAAGTGTCCTCTCAGCATGTGGACAAAAGAGAAATGGAGGGCATGCCTCTATGTATGGGTTGACATCATAGAAACAAAACCGAAACTTACTATAGCATATCCTGGTAAAAACATCTCAAGCTACAGAAAAACATCTCTAGTAGGGGAAAAACACCTCAAGTTATGACCTTGAACACCGACTCTGGCGAGAACGATGATGAGCTCAGTCTGATAAGCCACAGTCGCCCATTGTATTCATTCAGGGCATATTGTAAAACATAACATTCCATATTTGGGCATATTGTGAAACAGTCTACAATAGTAAAGGCTATGAGAAGGCACAGTCAAACAGGTTAATAAAACAATAATGCTCTATGTTACAATGTTGTCATGCAAGCATAACAAAAGCATACAAAATATGATGTATAATGGTTGTGTTTTAAGCATGAATAAAATTCTCTCACATATACAGTGCCTTGCAAAAGTATTCGGCCCCCTTGAATCTTGCAACCTTTCGCCACATTTCAGGCTTCAAACATAAAGATATGAAATTTAATTTTTTTGTCAAGAATCAACAAAAAGTGGGACACAATCGTGAAGTGGAACAACATTTATTGGATAATTTAAACTTTTTTAACAAATAAAAAACTGAAAAGTGGGGCGTGCAATATTATTCGGCCCCTTTACTTTCAGTGCAGCAAACTCACTCCAGAAGTTCAGTGAGGATCTCTGAATGATCCAATGTTGTCCTAAATGACCGATGATGATAAATAGAATCCACCTGTGTGTAATCAAGTCTCCGTATAAATGCACCTGCTCTGTGATAGTCTCAGGGTTCTGTTTAAAGTGCAGAGAGCATTATGAAAACCAAAGAACACACCAGGCAGGTCCGAGATACTGTTGTGGAGAAGTTTAAAGCCGGATTTGGATACAAAAAGATTTCCCAAGCTTTAAACATCTCAAGGAGCACTGTGCAAGCCATCATATTGAAATGGAAGGAGCATCAGACCACTGCAAATCTACCAAGACCCGGCCGTCCTTCCAAACTTTCTTCTCAAACAAGGAGAAAACTGATCAGAGATGCAGCCAAGAGGCTCATGATCACTCTGGATGAACTGCAGAGATCTACAGCTGAGGTGGGAGAGTCTTTCCATAGGACAACAATCAGTCGTACACTGCACAAATCTGGCCTTTATGGAAGAGTGGCAAGAAGAAAGCCATTTCTCAAAGATATCCATAAAAGGTCTCGTTTAAAGTTTGCCACAAGCCACCTGGGAGACACACCAAACATGTGGAAGAAGGTGCTCTGGTCAGATGAAACCAAAATTGAACTTTTTGGCCACAATGCAAAACGATATCTTTGGCGTAAAAGCAACACAGCTCATCACCCTGAACACACCATCCCCACTGTCAAACATGGTGGTGGCAGCATCATGGTTTGGGCCTGCTTTTCTTCAGCAGGGACAGGGAAGATGGTTAAAATTGACGGGAAGATGGATGCAGCCAAATACAGGAACATTCTGGAAGAAAACCTGTTGGTATCTGCACAAGACCTGAGACTGGGACGGAGATTTATCTTCCAACAGGACAATAATCCAAAACATAAAGCCAAATCTACAATGGAATGGTTCAAAAATAAACGTATCCAGGTGTTAGAATGGCCAAGTCAAAGTCCAGACCTGAATCCAATCGAGTATCTGTGGAAAGAGCTGAAGACTGCTGTTCACAAACTCTCCATCCAACCTCACTGAGCTCGAGCTGTTTTGCAAGGAAGAATGGGCAAGAATGTCAGTCTCTCGATGTGCAAAACTGATAGAAACATACCCCAAGCGACTTGCAGCTGTAATTGGAGCAAAAGGTGGCGCTACAAAGTATTAACGCAAGGGGGCTGAATAATATTGCACGCCCCACTTTTCAGTTTTTTATTTGTTAAAAAAGTTGAAATTATCCAATAAATTTTGTTCCACTTCACGATTGTGTCCCACTTGTTGTTGATTCTTGACAAAAAATTAAAATTTTATATCTTTATGTTTGAAGCCTGAAATGTGGCGAAAGGTTGCAAGGTTCAAGGGGGCCGAATACTTTTGCAAGGCACTGTATATGATCATAATGAATTGAATCAATCTGTATGAATGAATTGCCTATCTTTGGGATATAACCTCTAACAGTTCTGTATGTGCGCTTATCATAATTTCCAGCTGTTTTAGAAGCGTTTCATTTGTTACTGCAGTCCCTGTAATCTGTAACAAGATCAGCAAGGAGGAATGAGAGAGGTATGCTAGGTAACCCACCTAGGCAACTGAGGCCACTTTTCAGTCACAACCTAATAGTTGAGAAACACTGATTGATTACAGTTACAGTGATAAATCCCCATTTCTGTCCAAAGTAGAACAGCAGAGCGTACTAAGAGGTGAAGCAGAGATGGAAGTTGATCAGCATGAGCAGAGGTGACTATCGACTATCAACAAGGGATGTCTCAATTTTGATTTTGAACAGTGAATGCTGAAAAACGAAATAAAATCACTTTTTTTTTTTGCAGAAACGTGTATCTTGGTTTGATTATATGTAATTTAAAGCGCTATTTCTGACTTTTTATGATAGATAAGTGCAAAAAAAAAAAAAAAAAAAAAATTTGCTCGCTCTACAGTGCCCCGCTGTGCCACAGTATTGTTTGGTCTAGTGACGCCAATGAGTGCCACAGATGATAGATAGAAAATAGACTGGTCCTCTTTGCTCCCACACAGAAAGATGCATGCTTGTTGCCATAGCAACAAGGTCAGCTGGCTTAAACACCTCAACTGTGATTCTGTGCGTTCGATAACGTGACCTTAATTTGACCTGGGCGGTTGCTTAGCAACCCCCCCAAAAAAGATCACAATTGTGTGTGTGTGTGTAAAAATATGTGGAGAAAATGGAAGGTGAGAACGTTTGTTGTGGCAGTTAGTCAAATATGTTAAAGAAAAAAACATTGAACAATCACCTCCATGAAGTTGACCCCCATCAGAGGCAAATTTACAGTATATAAAAATGATGTCAATCTTTTGTGTACGTTTGTGCTGCTATTGTTTTTAAGATATTTACAGTGATCCCTCATTTTTCACGGTTAATGGGGACCAGAACCCACCACGATAAGTGAAAAACCGTGACGTAGCCCTAACACCCCCCCCCCCCCCCCCCAAAAAAAAAAATTGTTTTTGTTTTTGTGTGTGTTCAATGTATTTATTCAGATTTAGCATTGGAAAGAGATACATATGACGTGTTTTCACTTTTTCACCAAAGTTTAATTTAAAATAAAATGTATATTTTAATAAATGGTTATTAAGCCTTTCAAATGTAAAAATGTTAAGTTTTAAACATTTTACTGTCCCGCTGAATTGTTTTTAATCAAGAATAAAGCTTATTAATAAATGCTTGTCTTTATTAAATGCTTCATTGAGTGAGTCCACTCAACTCCGCTCCATCTTCTCACTTACACACAATGAGTTGCCACAGCAACTGTTTAACAAGTTAAACGATGATTGACGCCTGCGGCGCTTTGATGCAGAGGCTTCCAGAGATCTGTGGCAGGAGCAAACAGATGACAGCTGTCAATCATCGTTAACTTTAATAAGCAACTCCAGTGATTTGCCTGAACAACAAAGAGCAGGGAACGCGAGGGAGGGAGAGTGAGACTACACGATCAGCTTGGGACAGCTCATCTGTTTTTTTTTTAATTGAAAAAAAATCCGTGATGGACTGAGGGCGCAAAGTTTGAAGCGTTAAGTAGCAAGCGATCACTGTACAATTTTTTATACGTCAATCTGAGGTCAACCAGCCCGAAACTTTATGCTTCCTTTGTGCTGTAAAAAAAAATTCCTTTTGTGCTGCTATCATTTTATAGATATTGAGATACTAATTTCGAGTGATGACGTAAATCACAGCCCCACTGTCGTGGCTGACAAAGGGTACCAACGCTCTCGATAATAGGGGTAATAATAATATATTTCTAGGGCACTTTTCAAAACACACAAAGACGCTTTACAAGAAAGATGGGAACACAATAGCTCAACTGGAATAACAAAACAATCATAAAATTAGTTTAAAGCAGGATAAGAGTATATAAAAAGTTTAAGAGGTCAGGATAAAACTGAGATAAGGATCACGGTTGGTAAGAAAGTGTAAGCAGGTGTGTTTTTAGTCTGGATTTGAAAAGTGGGAGAGCAGATATATTGCGAAGCTCGAGGGTTAGGGAGTTCCAGAGCTGGGGGGCACAGTGACTAAAGGCTCTGGAATCAAAAGTGGCGGGACTGACACGGGGGACCGAAAGGTGGAGGATAGAGGAGGAGCGAAGTGAATGGTGGGAACAATTTAGGCAGAGGAGATTGCATAGGTAGGGAGGGGCCAGGCCATGGTGTGCTATAAAGGTAATTACAAGGATCTTGTAATTGATTCTTAGTTTTACTGGGAGCCAGTGAAGCTGACGAAGGATGGGGCTGATGTGTGTGGTGGGGGTCCGAGTGATGAGGTAAGCTGCTGTTTTGGAGGACCTGAAGTTTCTGGAGGGACTTATTTGGGAGACTGAAGAGCAGTGAGTTACAGTAATCAAGCTGGGAAGTGACTAGACTACAGACAAGAGTGGAAGCGGTATGGCGGGTGAGAGAAGGGAGGAGGCAAGAAATATTGCAAAGGGTGAACGTGGTGATGTCATTGACAGTGTTGGGACAGCGTTATTTTTTCAGTAACGGGGTAATCTAATTATTTTTCCCGCCGTTACCGTTGGTCCGTTACTGACGGTCAAAAGCGGTGCATTACTTACTTTGAATAAACTGAAGAAGCCATAGCGACTCTACTCTGCTCTGTTTATTTGTCATCCAAGACTTTGGGTGCGTTCAGGTTCATGGCAATGAAAATAGTAAACACACATAGCCTACCTTTGAAGCCCGTCGACATCTTTACTCCGTTTGTCTTCGGCTTGCTCATAAGGGTCAACATTGTTCACATCCTTAAGTTTGATCACATATCTGTTCTTCGCCATAGTAATGAGTTTGTCTCTTTATCGAACTGGCAAGTTGAAGTTTAATGTCCCGCGAGCCAGACCTGCTTCCAATATGGCTGCGTTTTAGTCAAATCTCACGTGATCCCCGATTCTGTGACGTAAACGCTCAAGCCTAATAGCGCACGTACTCCAGAGCCGGTGTTTTCACACACAAACCGGAACAGCCCATGCGGCAAACACACACACGCAAAACAGATGCGGAAAATTTGTCCTTGATATAAACACTATTTTAAGTTGGTCGAAATTAAAGGCCAGAACATGCATCTAAAGTGTAATTTATGTCCTGGGGCAAAGCTGTTGTCGACATCTGTGGTATGCAATTCAAATCTTTTATTTTTGTTGCACTTCAAATGTAGGATAAGTCTGTTGCTGGTGAGGTGCAATAAATATTACAAGGTTCTATAACACAACTACCTGTCTGTTCTTCTCTATTCAACTGACTCGAATACTGCTCAGTAAATTTCAAATTCTTTGACGTACAACAACTTCTTTTTAAAGTAACGGAAATAGTTACTTTCCATGGTAACTAGTCACTTTTACTATAGAGTAATTCAGTTACCAACTCAGTTACTTTTTGGAAGAAGTAGTAAGTAACTGTAACTAATTACTTTTTTAAAGTAACGTGCCCAACACTGGTCGTTGATATACAGTTGTGGTCATAAGTTTACATACACTTGTGAAGAACATAATGTCATGGCTCTCTTGAGTTTCCAGTTATTTCTACAACTCTGATTTTTCTCTGATAGAGTGATTGGAACAGATACTTCTTTGTCACAAAAAACATTCATGAAGTTTGGTTCTTTTATGACTTTATTATGGGTGAACAGAAAAAAGTGATCAAATCTGCTGGGTCAAAAATATACATACAGCAGCGCTAATATTTGGTAACGTGTCCCTTGGCCATTTTCACTTCAATTAGGTGCTTTTGGTAGCCATCCACAAGCTTCTGGCAAGCTTCTGGTTGAATCTTTGACCACTCCTCTTGACAGAATTGGTGCAGTTCAGTTAAATTTGATGGCTTTCTGACATGGACTTGTTTCTTCAGCTTTGTCCACAAGTTCTCAATAGGGTTTAGGTCAGGACTTTGGGAAGGCCATTCGAAAACCTTAATTCTAGCCTGATTTAGTCATTCCATTACCACTTTTGATGTGTGTTTGGGGTCATTTGTCCTGTTGGAACACCCAACTGCGCCCAAGACCCAATCTTCGGTCTGATGACGTTAGGTTATCTTGAAGAATTTGAAGGTAATCCTCCTTCTTCATTATCCCATTTACCCTCTGTAAAGCACCAGTTCCATTGGCAGCAAACCAGCCCCACAGCATAATACTACCACCACCGTGCTTGACGGTAGGCATGGTGTACTTGGGGTTAAAGGCCTCACCTTTTCTCCTCCAAACATATTGCTGGGCATTGTGGCCAAACAGCTCGATTTTTGTTTCGTCTGACCACAGAACTTTCCTCCAGAAGATCTTATCTGTGTCCATGTGATCAGCAGCAAACTTCAGTCGATCCTTAAGGTGCCGCTTTTGGAGCAAGGGCTTCCTTCTTGCACGGCAGCCTCTCAGTCCGTGGAGATGCAAAATACGCTTGACCGTGGACACTGACACCTGTGCTCCAGCAGCTTCTAATTCTTGGCAGATCTGCTTTTTGGTGATTCTCTGTTGAATCTTCACCCTCCTGACCAATTTTGTCTCAGCAGCAGGTGATAGCTTGCGTTTTCTTCCTGATCGTGGCAGTGACAAAACAGTGCCATGCACTCTATACTTACAAACAATTGTTTGCACTGTTGCTCTTGGGACATGCAGCTGCTTTGAAATGGCTCCAAGTGACTTTCCTGACTTATTCAAGTCAATGATTCACTTTTTCAGATCCATGTATGTATATGTTTGACCCAGCAGATTTGATCACTTTTTCTGTTAACCCATAATAAAGTCATAAAAGAACCAAACTTCATGAATGTTTTTTGTGACAAAGAAGTATCTGTTCCAATCACTCTATCGGAGAAAAATCAGAGTTGTAGAAATAACTGGAAACTCAAGAGAGCCATGACATTATGTTCTTCACAAGTGTATGTAAACTTTTGACCACAACTGTAGGAACGGAAGGAGAGCGTGCTGTCAAAAATGACACCCAGACTCTTCACCTGTGTGGTGGGAGAGATCACTGCATTGCTGATGGTAATTGAGAAGTTATTGTCATTAGAGAGAGATGTCCCAACCATTAGCGCAAACGTATCACAAACAGATGGCACCCCTTCGGGTCACTTTTTGGAGTAAATGCTGCGAGTCACATCATCACTCGAAATTAATATCTCAAGACCCTCATTTACTACAAAATGGAGCCAAAGGGATGCCACTTATCGATTGCGCCGGAGGCATGAAAACAAAATTACATCAATTAAACTATTCACAATGAGGAAAAAGAGAAACAAAGGTAACATGTAACGCAGACAACAATTTAGTCGTGGAGTAAAAATTACAGATACCTGCTGTAAAAATGTAGTTAAGAAAGAAGTTCAACTTCATAGTTGTACTCAAGTCAAATACAGATACACAAAAATGTACTTAAGTACAGTAACGAAGTACTTCGTTACATTCCACCACTGCCATTCCCCGAAATTTGTACAGTGGTATTAGAAAAGTACTTAACCTTTTGGAATTTCTGCCATTTCTGCATAAAATCCCCATCAAATGTGATCTGATCTTTGTCAAAATCACACAGATGTAAAAACAGTGTCTGCTTTAACTAAAACCACCCAAACATTTATAGGTTTTCATATTTTAATGAGTATAGTATGCCAACAATGACAGAAGGGGGGAAAATAAAGGGGGGGGGGGGCAGCAATAACTTCAACCAGACACTGTAGCTGCAGATCAGTCTGGCACATCAATCAGGACTAATCTTCACCATTCTTCTCTACAAAAGCGCTGTAGTTCAGTCAAATTCCTGGGATGTCTGGCATGAATCGCTGTCTTTAGGTCATGCCACAGCATCTCAATAGGGTTCAAGTCTGAACTTTGACTTGGCCACTCCACTAGTGTATTTTGTTCTTCTGAAACCATTCTGAAGTTGATTTACTTCTGTGTTTTGGATCATTGTCTTGTTGCAGCATCCATCCTGTTTTTTAGCATCAACTGTCTGACAGACGGCCTCAGGTTTTCCTGCAAAACATCCTGATAAACTTTTGAATTAATTCTTCAATTAATGATTGCAAGTTGTCCACGCCTTGAGGCAGCAAAACAGTTCCAAATCATGATGCTCCCTCCACGTGGCTTCACAGTGGAGATGAGGTGTTGATGTTGTGTGTTACTCCCAAACAATTCAACTTTGGTTTAATCAGTCCACAAAATATTTTGCCAAAACTTCTGTGGAGTGTCCAAGTGCCCTTTTGCGAACATTAAACGAGCAACAATGTTTTTTTTAAACAGCAGTGGTTTCCCCTGTGGAGTCCTCCGATGAACACAATTCTTGGCCATAGTTTTACATATAGTTGATGCGTGCACTGAGATATCGGGCTGTCCCAGTGATTTCTGTAGGTCTTTAGCAGACACTCTAGGGTTCTTTTTTTTAACTCTGAGTATTCTTCGCTGAACTCATGGCGTCATCTATGGTGGACGGCGACTCCTAGGGAGAGAAGCAACAGTGCCAAAATCTCTCCATTTGTAGACAACTTCTCTGACTGTCAATTGATGAACATCCAGACTTTTAGAAATGGTTTTGAATCCTTTCCCAGGTTTATACAAATCAACAATCCTTGATCGCAGGTCTTCGGACAGCTCTCTTGACCGAGCCATGATGCAGATCAGACAATGCTTCTTATCAAGACATTTCTTCCCAGGTGTGTATTTTATAGTGGGCAAGGCACCTTTAAACCACTCATCAGTGATTAGGCACACACCTGACTTATATTTTGGTAAAAGTTGGTTTCAATTGATCTTTAAGTCTCCTTAGGCGTGTGTTAGGCGTTAGAGTGTTCACTTACTTATTTTCCCCCTTCTGTCATTGTTTGCATACTATCCTCATCAAAATCTGAAAACCTATCAACGTTTGGGTGGTTTTAGTTAAAGCAGACACTGTATTTTCATCTGTGTGATTTAGACAAAGATCTGATCACATGTGATGATTTTATGGAGAAATGTGAGTAATCCCAAAAGGTTCAGATACTTTTTCATACCACTCTATCTCAAAATCTTAAAAACAAAAGAAGCACAAATGATTGACACCATTTTTAGCCATTTTTAATCAAAATGGGGGCTGCTTGACCTCAGATTGAACTATAAAAGAATTGTTAAAATCTCAAAAATGAGAGGAGCACAAACGGAAATGTTTTTCAATACAAACCTAGCAGAAACAAATGAAATAATTTTTCTATAAATTTGCATGAGACGGGGGTCCAACTTCACAGAGGTCAAACAATCGCTGTCAGTCCAAATGGATTGGGCGCCTGTCGCCGTCAATGGCACTGAAAGCATCTCATTCAATGGCAGTGAATGAGTTAAACATTTTCATCTAAAATGAGATGGTGATAGAATAAAGCAAAAAAGGGCTATTGAGGTGCCTCGGTCATAAATTGTAATCAGCCAGCCCTCCCAGTTTTGGACGCCCAGGATTGGGCATCTCTTGTTGTCCGTGGTATTTCCAATTTTGACCTCAGATTTATTTTCAGCAGGGCCGAGAACCAAAAGTGGTATTTGCCATGTGGCAAAATGAATTTTGCCATGTGGCATTTTATTTTTTGCCATGTGACAAAATTGATTTTTGCCATGTGGCAAAATGGATTTTGCCATGTGGCATCTTTTTGTCATGTGGTAAAGTGGATTTTGCCATGTGGCATCTTTTTGCCATGTGGTAAAGTGGATTTTGCCATGTGGCATTTTTTTTGCTATGTGGCAAAATTGTTTTTTCCATGTGGCATTTTTTTTACCTTTGGCAAAACGGATTTTGCCACGCGCCATTTTTTTTTACCATGTGGCAAATTGATTTTGCCATGTGGCATTTTTTTGGGGTATGTGGCAAAATGGATTTTGACATGTGGCATTTTTTTGGGTATGTGGCAAAATAGATTTTGGTTTGTCACATTTTTGGGGGTGGGGGATTACAGTGCATTGACCTGGGTGCCAGTTGAACATCAATACGCTGTAATGTAAAGTCTATGGTCAAAATCACATGTTTTTCCACCATTTAATATGAATGGAAAATTTAGACGTGCATAGCCGTCAATGGCATGGATGTGCACGGCCCCCAAATCTGATATATACTTAAACAAAATACCACATACCCCCCAAAAATATGCCACAAACCAAAACCCATTTTGCCACATACCAAAAATAAAATGCCACATGTCAAAATCCATTTTGCCACAAGGCAAAATCAATTTTGCCACATGGTAAAAAAATTGCCACATGGCAAAGAAAAAAATGCCACATGGCAAAATCCATTTTACCACATGGCAAAAAAACGCCACATGGCAAATACCACTTTTGGTTCTTGCTGTCTCTATTTTTGCGAGCAAAATGTGACTAGTCTTTTCAGAGGCTCAAGTGTCCCTGGTCAGAGAAGGCGGAGTCGGCGCTATCGTCGCCGCTCTCTGATTGGCCGAGCGTGTCGGGGGGCGTGGCCAGCTCGGGAGACGCCGGGCGGCCGTCTGAGCAGCTTAGCAGCCTGCAAGAAAGAAAAGAAAAAGCCACTGCTCCTTTTTTCGTGCTTATTTTTTCTTTTCCTTTTTCCTTTGTGCGTCGTCGCAGCTGCCTTTCCCGCGCGCACCGGAACGCGCGCGGGCAGGCGGGCGACCGAGCGGAGCAGCCGTGCGTCCCAAGCTTCCCTCTGCAGTGACGTGCACGCGCGCAGGTGAGTCTTCCCGACGAGCACGCGCGCAAGTGGAATCTTCAAGGGTGTCCGTCACGCGCGTGGATTTCTTGCCCTACCCACAAGTTGCGTGACGTCACGTAAAAGACATGGCGTCATCGGGGGATGGGGGGAAGAGGTCAAGTCGCTCACCCTCCTGCCGTGACGTCAGCAAGGCAGGAGGTTTTTTTTTTTTTTTTTTTTTAGGATGGAGGTCAGAGGTTAATTTTGGAGAAGCGGGGCCACACCTTTAATTAAAAAAAAAAAAATTGACATTAAAGCATTGTAGTGCAGAAAAAAAGGTCACCTAAATATTCTTTCACCAGACTTGACGAGCGCGCTGACTGCCCTTCTATGATTGGCTGACCCTTCCGGAGTGGCGGGTGAGTTCATATACGCACATTCATTAAGATTAAGTAATGGTGGTCGTGTGATATGGTTGGAAGATAGCTGTGTTTGCTGAAATGAAAGGTATTTTTATGTTTGTTGGACTTATGTCAATGTTTTGGTTGAATTTGAAATGGCGGCCTACCCTAATACCAGCTGTCTTTAAGCAAATCCCCTTAAATGGGGCCCCCCGGACTGCCCTGCCCCCGTTTCCCTCAACAATTTCTCCCTCCTCTTCCTGCTGGTAAACCAAAGATTTTACTTCTTTCTTCCAGGGGCGTCACTAGACCTAATACATTACTGAGGCACAGTGGGGTTTATCTATACTAAAAAGTCAGAATTAGTGCTTCAAACTATATATCAGGGGTCCGCAACCTTTTTTGCACCACGGACTGGTGTGATTTGGGTCTTTTTTCGCGGACCGTTGTTCTGTCAAATTTTGCACCCTTATAAAATTTTGCTCCCAAAGCTTTTGTGGCGGTGAAAAATGCCCTCTTTTATATTTAGTTGACCTCAGATTTATTTTCAGCAGGGCCGAGAACCAAAAGTGGTATTTGCCATGTGGCAAAATAACTCTCAATGTTATCCAACGGTGCTAAAAAACCATGTACATCATAAACATACATGTGTAACTCGGAAATGGCGTAAATTAATGCTTAACGACACGGCGAAGTCGTTAAGTGGGAGAGCTGCGTGCAGTTGTTGTGTGCACAGTGCACCTAACATGGCAAACATAAGTTAATATTCCTTTCTTTAAAGAGAGTTTGCAGTGTGTACTTTGGAATCGCTGCACTCGCGGTCATTTTTAACGTTACGCGTATGCCAAATTTGTCAGAACACCGACAATGTGCGGCAGAAAAGTACAGCAAATATAAAATAACATTTGTTTTTAGCTCCGTCGTGTTAAGTGCAGGGAAAATACAACTCAACCTAGGGGTGTAACGGTACACAAAAATCTCGGTTCGGTACGTACCTCGGTTTTGAGGTCACGGTTCGGTTCATTTTCGGTAGAGTAAGAAAACAAAATGCAAAATATAAATGTGCTAGTTATTTATTACACACATTTCAACAATAGGAACATTAGCCTATACAAAGCTAGAATTCTGCTCACAAAGTAGCGGGTATTTAAAGATAATCCAACAACAATTTGCCTTTCAGACCCCGCGTATTAGTCAGGTTTCTTTCTGAAAGAAAGAAGAAAAAAGAAGTCCTGTGCTAAAGAGAAAAGCAATCCCAATGACAAAGATTTTAACATGTATTTTACAAATGAAATGCCTCAATGAAACGTTTTTATTTCTTATGAACGGTTATCAAAAGCTTTATTGGTGGATTTTCTCAAGTTAAAGTGCCACACAGAAATTAATAAGTTTAATTGTGTAAGCAGGATGTGTGTATTATTCTTATTATTTAATTACAGGTGTTTTAGCTCATTTCAATTTATTTTATTTAAATGGGCTATTATTTATTTTATTATGTGTTTATATTTTACGAGAGCCTCTCTCTGAATTCTGAATCTGAAATGTAATTGTCATTGGATTCATAAACAGTTAGCTAACAGATGTCATCTACAGTAATCTGCAACTTCAATTTGTGACTAAAGTAGTTTACCACAGTTAACTGCCTGATACGTAAATAGTAAGGTTGCACAATTTTAATTCACAATTCATAGGAATAGGCGACAAAAAAACACATCAACACAGAGTTAAAAAGAACATCAAGGATGTGCAGTTTATCTGCCACTAACCTGTAAAGCAGGTAGGAAGATGTCATTTGCACTGTCGACTGTATGATTGGCACACGCACAGTAATATTGATGCTGCATTCAGGTTTTGTTGGAGAAATCGAAAAAATTGATCTCTATTACATGGTTTCTATAAAAAGCACCAGTGACTCAACTTGTTATGTATCGTTGGAGCAGTCATATAGGCTACCCTTGCTCGTAGCAACCATGTTTTTATCCCACATAACAAGTTTGCAACACATCAGAACGATTTTCCAATTTGGGAACTCAGGTTTCCCGATATACATGAATCCAGCATATCTCCTGAAGGTGCTTTGCGGAAGCGTCAACTCATATGCCAATCACAGGCTCAGTTCTGTGCATAAATTATCATATTAAAGAGCCATGTGCAGATTGTGTATATGGCGTGACTAATATGACCATATTAAATGGGCACATTTTGTCATTTATTCTGTGTAGATTTAAAAGTATTTTATTAATACATTTATTTTTACCATTGAAATTTGTACTGGCGCAATGCAGATCAATACTGGGGCATGTGCCCCAGTGAAATATGTCTGGCAACGCTCATTTATTAAGATATTAATTTCAAGTAATGATGTCAATCGCGACATGACTCGTAGCAAAACAAGAAAATTTCAGCACAAGCACAAACCTAGCACAAACGAATGACATAACAAATTTGTGTCGTTCGGCTGCGAGTTACGTCATCACTCGAAATTAATATCTCAAACCTCCTATTTACGGAACAATGGACCCGAAGGGGTGCCATTTGTCTGTGCTATGTTGTCTCATGCATATGACAAAAGGTACCATCTCCTTCAGCCCGAAGGGGTAGTTGTTGGGACACCCCTCCGTTATTGAGAGAGTTGGTACCCGTCATCTGCCGCGATGGAGGTGCTGCGATTGACGTCATCACTCGAAATTAAAACAGGTAGTCCCTGGGTTACGACGTACTCGGCTTAAGCGGATTGGACTTAACGAGTCTCGTTTGCCATTTTGTCTCTAGTCGTTTTTTTTTTTTTTTTTTTTTTTTTTTTTTTTTGCATATACAGTACCTTATTGTGCCTCACAGTATCTTCAAATTTACTTTCTCAATATGACGTGTTCTGTCTTCATTAAACGTGAAGTTGTTCAGCTTTACAGACAGCAAACAAGGCAATTGTGCTTTTTGTAGCTTTTGACTTCCTTCACTTTTGACAATTTGTAAAGGTGTAACACACATACTGTATGTACACTTAGGTTCAAAACGACACGCATTGTAACAATAAAACACCTGGCACAAAACAATTGGTGTTCAAATGTCCATTTAGTCTGATCAATATGTAAATCCGGTAGATTAAATTAGCCTAATTTGCTTAACAAAAGTCAGCTATCTTAAATGCTACGAATGCTAACGTATTTACAGTTCTCATAGCAAATCGCTCACATGCATACCTGTCAAGTTGTACGATTTCGGCGTAATTTGAACAAGTGAGCACTAATTTTTAAATGTGTACGCCGTACGTTCAAAATCTGTACGTTTTTCATGCATTACGTTTAATTTTTAAATGTGTACGCCATACGTTCAAAATCTGTACGTTTTTCATGCATTACGTTTTTTTTCTCCGTTCGAATTTTTTCACTGTTTTGGCAACGAGTGCGTTACGATGCGTTACTACGTTGGTTGAACGACGCGAGAAAAGTCAGAGACACTGAGAGAGAAGAGTGTTGTGACACTGTAGCAAACGCGATGCTAAGCTAGGTGGCTCCAATATTTCCTGACCAGACGGCGGCTTTAATAAACAGCCGCCATTTTGAAGCTGTAGACTTCTCAAAAAGGCTCTGTTGTAGTGAACCTTCCTAGCGAAGTTAAGTAACGTTTTTGCTAAAATACTCCTAAATTGGCAAAATCTTGAATTGAATCTATCTTTTAATGATGAAACAGTTTTAAAACTTGTCGAAAGTACACAGAAGGGAACTAATGCAAAAACGGTAGCAATTTTAACAACTTTAACAGTTGATCCACAACATTAAATGATTTCCAAAAGTAGCAAAGGTTACTATGTTTTTTTTTTTTATGAAAAAAAAAAAAAACACAAACATGAAAGGTAACACCAGCTACTTTGCCAAGTAACTAATTACTCTTACATTCAGGTAACTGAGTTACTAACTCAATTACTTTTTGGGAGAAGAAATTTGTATCTAATTAATTACTTTTTAAAAGTAAGATTAACAACACTGGTCATAAAGATGAAGTCTGCAGAATGAAAAGTGACGAAAGCGCAGATTTCATTCAGCCAGTTTGTTGCCGAATACAATTTGCCTGCAACTATTGCTGATCACTTCTCAGAATTAGAAAAAGAAATGTTCCCTGACTCAAAGATTGCATCGGCAAGTTCATTTTATCAATTGACCTTTTTAATTTATAATTGGACACACTAACGAACTACCGTCAAGTCAAACTGAATTGCGAGCTGAAGTGCCATGAAGTGCAGCCATCAAGACATAATAGAAATTGCTAAAAGTGCTACATACAATCACAACAAAAGTCTCTGTTAAATTTTAGTAATCATGATGTAGCTGAAGATATTGATTGTTCTTTGATTGCACCAGGTTATATGTTACAATATTACCAATAAATTCATATTATTTTAAAAATTGAGTTTTATTTTTGTTTCATATTGCACGATATATAGAACGTTGTAAGCTTAGTCACCAATTTGTAAGGGCATACGTCACTATTTGTAAGATTGCCAATGGCCTCGGGTTGACAGATGCAGATGTAACTCCACAAACTGTAGCTCTGAACTTAATTACAAATTCATACACCAACATGTATTAGCTGAAACAACTTACAGCCTTTTGTGGGCCAAACCAGAGCGCAGTTCTCCTTTATCCATGTCAGATGAGTCTGCCCCTCAGTCGTACAAGGTGACAGTCCAAGCAGACCAAACGCTGCCACCAGAGGGCAATGTTTCCTCCATCATTAAACAAAATACAAATCTTTGGTACCTCTACATACGAAGTTAATTAGTTCCACGTCCATGTTTGTAAGTCCAAATGGTCGGATGTCGAGCAGGATTTTCCAGAAGCATATATTACAACTCCATTAATTCATTCCACAGCCAAAAAAAAACTACTGTAAGTCCTTAATAAATACTGCTGGTACTATTACATTTGGCAATTACACATAGCAAAACAAATAAATTATTAATAAAATATGGAATAATAAAATAATAATAATAATTCCTGTAATAATGCAACGAATCGGGTTCTAATGTGGCGGACGTGTTTTGCGTGCTGTCACTGAACGCACCGCGTCACTGAAGTGACAGAGAGAGGGAGCGGTGCAGTTAAGAGTTTACTCTAACATTTAATTTATTGGTTAGAACACCGTCAACTGTGGCAGACAGTAGGCTAGTTGTGTTTGAAAAGTTCTGAAATAAATGATAAAAACCAAACGAAGCTGGCAATTTCTTTGGCGATGTTACCACAATAATACTGTAATCGTCACCTTATAAAAACTGGCGAACAGAGTTCGGAGGAGGACCGTGAAGATTGTAGACATTTTACGGCTGTATTGTTGAGCCAGTTCACAGATGCACACCCCACGCTCATATTCTTTTATCATTTGTATCTTCATTTCAATGGTAAGCATCACCGTTTTAGTTGTATCACCACCTGTACCAACCTTTTTGAAACCTGTGCTGATTTCTCTTACAAGAGAGTCCGCCATGCGTCCTTCTACGGCTGTCAAGTTCAAATATGAATCCTTAGGTAGACATTTATAATATTACCCAAAATAAGGAGAGAAGGCACTCAATTTAGTTGAAAAGCTTGCAAGGAGAAGGAGGACGCTATACGTAGCCCCTCCAACTCGTTTTTTATTTGGGATGGCCATAGCAACAGACGGGTGTCTTGCCCTAAAAGGGAAAAAGGGGAAGCAAGCTGTCGACACCTCTTGTCTTTGGCTATGTGTGTGCATGTAGGTGGAATTATATACATATGTGTCAGTACATTTCCGCAAAGCAAAGCGGCCTCTTCTGACATTGACCAGGCAAGACAAAACATTCTTTGTTTGTGAATAACAATAATAAGCAATAGCATTTCTTCATTGCGGGCAGCAATTGATAAAAGCAAATATATAATAACAACTTAATAACTATCTCATCAAACACATTTCATGAAGCAATAGTATTTGGTAAGTGATAAAATGCAACAATATGATTCCTTAAATGTATTGATGTTGACCTGTGAAACCTAGGCCGGTTTCAACCGGTCAGAATGACAAGGCAGTATTATCAAGAGCTAAACATGTCTATAGTTATCAATTCCAAAAATGTCTCTTACTACAATCAATCATGGAACATCCTATTGTAGCAATCAATACTTTATTATGAGCCTTCATTGGTAAAAGCAAATATTTAATAACCATTTAATAATTATCTTATCAGTGGCGCTGTCATGTCGTCGTATTTCAAGCATGTCGTCGGATGTAGAAACAAATGGCGAGTCAAATTTTCGGATGTCGAAAATATCGTGCATCGAAGCGATCGTATGTCGAGGTACCGCTGTACTTTTGGACTTTTTGGATAGGTGTTTTGGGGTACTTAAAGGGTTAATTCCGACTTATGTGACAGGAACGGAACTCGTTCGTAACCTGGGGACTACCTGTCTCTCTTTATCTGTAAAACGGGCATGAAAATGGGTCAGGGGTTAAAAAGGTGAGAAGGGTGTGGAGGAAATACGTATGTTCCGGTACACTGTACAACTAGGGCTGTCTCAAATGACTAATTTTCTCCCGATTAGTCAGCCGACTAGTTTTACGATTAGTCAACTAATCTAATAATTGATTTCCCCTTTTTTTTTTTTTTTACTGATTTAGCAATGAAATTTCTGATGACGCTTATCAATTCACAAAAAACATTTTGGGACACTTAAATTCTTAAATTAACTACTGATTCTGCATTAACTAGTGCAAAAGAATGGAATGTAAACAGATTCAGAACACTGACTTGGCCTTCTTAAAGAAAAAAATTTATCTAGCGTTAATATTATAGTATACTACTATATATAATAGAATTATAATCATTGCCAATCAGATTTTTCATAATGGGTGTCATTTTAAAGCTATTCTTAGTGTAGAATCTGAATTCTGAAGTATGTGGTTTTAACTCCAGAAATCGTTATTTATATGACGAACATGACGTGCTCTTATTATGAAATGTTCACCGGAAGTACGTTAGCTACACCGCTAACAGGAAGCTTTACATGCCACAAAAAAAAAAGCTCTTCTTGTCATTGCATGTGGTGTCAGTAATCCATTTTCCCCCCCTTATTTTCGTTTGCAAATGCTGTCAACCAGTGATTTTTCATGTTCGAAGTGTTACCTTTTAACCGCAAGTTTGCATTTTGGAGAACACTGCCGGTGTTTTATAGCAGGCTAAAGTAGGTTGTCTTTTTTCCCCCATTAGCCTCAATGTAGCAATACTAACGTTTACAGTGTTTAATATAGATGTGTTTCCTTGTTTTGTATGTCTGAACTTGAATGCTACAGCGCGTTGATGACCAATAAACATCTGTGAAAAGAACTGGAATCTCATGTGACATCAACACGCACGCACGCACGTGACGATATAACGCAGTCGTGAAAATTACCGCCCTCATTTTTATTTACCGTGCGATAAATAGACTCATTGCATATCGCGACAGGCTTAGCAACTTCAATAAAACATGTCGTTAGTTAGATGGATTTATAATCTGTCAGCTTGTAATGGTCTCCTGTCGTCTTCCAAAATTACAACTAGGTGACGGCGCTTTAGGTGTTCATTCACTGCCGACGTGCAGCCAAGCTTGGCATTGAAGAGACAAGACAAAACAGTGTACCCTCCTTTGTTTTGTTGAAATAAGTCGATGTTTTGGCCACTCTGGTGCGCTTTTTTGGCTTTGTGCCGCTTTCCCCGCTTGCATACCAAGCGTCCGACATTAAAAAAAATCTCCCGAACCCCCCTGCCCCTTAAATATTTTCTCCTCGGATCTACACAATTCACGTAGGTCACCCTTTTTGACTTCAAAACAGCGAATTTTGCCGAAAGGTGAGAGATTTTCATGCGTGAAACGATTACAGCACAAACATAGCATAAATGAATGACTACAAACAATTGACACTGTTTTTAGCCATTTCTACTAAAAATGGGGGGCTGGTTGACCTCAAATTGACCTTTATTTATTTATTTATTTTTTATTAACCTGTCCTGTTCAGCTGTTTGACACAGAGAATAGAAGTCTAAGTGCCCGGATAGTCTGAACAATTTTAAAGTTTCACATTGAGAGTCTGACATACTCCCATTGTGATCATTCAAAATACCTTTTTATTATGACAAAGCAGCGAACAGGAAGGGATTATGGGGGGACAGAAGAAAAGAAACACAAGAGAGGAAAGAAAAGAAACACATACACAATCAACAACAAGAAATACATTGAACATCTAGACTAATTACTAATATGCTGCTGCCATCGTCAGAGAGATGTATTTCCGGTTTACACAGTGGGGGCCTATTGGCCAGTGAAAGAGGGGGACGGGGGTGGGGGTGTCTATAAGCTAAGTGATTGAAAGGGGTAGAGTGTACACAAATCAGTTCTGTGATCTACAGCCCAGTAATCGTGTGAATCTCTTGTGAATGTAAGCCCGTTGGCGACCAACCCTACGCCGCCCCATCACCAATCCTGGCACCAAGAACCCCAACCCGAGCATGCGCTACCACATCCAGCAGCACGCGAGCCCCACCGGGCACGCGACAGCCACGCAGACGGGTGGAGAAGCCACGCGGGCGCCAACCCAGGGCCACGGCCCCCACCCAGCCAGCCCGGGGAGGGAGGGTGGGTGGGGGGGTGGGCCGGTAAAGCGCAGCCCATCCCTCCTCCCGCAGCCCAGCAAAAGGAGCCATCGTCCCCCCCCTCCCGGGATCCAGGGTGGTCCCCCGGGCCACCCGCGCACCCATCAACCTACCTTCAGGGAGAGCAGGAGGGGACGCACCACCAACCCCACGTCTACTCCCACCACCGCCCTCACCTGGGCCACGAGCCACAGCCGCAGCCCCCCAACCGGCACGGCACGCCACGGGACCCCCAGCGGCCCACCAAGCCCAAGGCAGGGCAGGGTCCCCGCCGGTGCAGGCAACACCCCGCTGATACACCGGCGCCCAGCCAGCGACCCGCGATGGAGCGCAGGGCGGATGTCCAGTCAGAGAAGAGAGGGGAAGGTGGAGGCAGGAGAACGCCAAGGAACTGCCACGGGGCGATGCAAGATAGGAGCCCCGACCCCCCATCCCACTCCCGCGGCCGGCAGCCCAGGCAGAGAGGAGGCCACACCCCAGGAGCCACGCCATAAGGAAAAAGTGTGGGACCCGCCTACCACCCTATTACTGTGGCTGCCAGGTTCCCGGCTGGCAGCCATCACCCAGTACCGTGTTGGGATTGTGAGGGGAGGGTAGTGCAATGTATGCATTAAAATAGGAGAGCTTGACTTGGGGCAGTGGGACTGCAGCATGGAGTTTCTGCCCAGCCACCCATCCCACCGCCCTTTGCCGGAGCTCTCCTGTGGAGTATGATGTGTGTGGTGCGTTTAAAAAAGGTGCAGGGATGGCGGGGCCTGTCGTGAGGAGGCAACCGTGAGGTTCATTTCAGTTTATTATATTTATATAGGAAGTTACGATTGCATATTATTTTGAAAATCGACCGGATCCACCGTATTTTTACACGAGTGACTTCCGGCCTGCCCGATCCTACCTAGTAGTATTGACGCAGGGGGGCTGCGTCTCGCGTCAAAAAACAAACTCTGCTGTTCTTTTCGCGTGCGTCGCGTTTAACGCTTCTGGGACGCGTCTAACACGCGGACGCACTGCGACTGGTGTGCATTGGCTGATTGACTTTAACGGCCGCGTTTCGAAGCGTAATCGCGGCGAGATCGTTGACGCGACGTTCACGTTGCTGGTGTGTTTGAGCCTTTAAGAGCCGCGCGCGGTCCCCTCACTATCCACTCGCTCTCGCTATATGATTGGCCGAAGAGTCGAAATGCTCTCCCGTGAACTGCCTGTTTAAAAATGTTCCCGTTGTTACTTCTTGCGTTCGCTTATAAGTGCCCATTTAAAAAGGAAAAGCGATGGATGATACTACACACAGAGCGTATTATTAACAAATGTTAAAGTTGTATAATCATCTAGCGAGAATAAGGAACGTCACTGACAAGCGCAGGCCCCCGCGAGTGGATAGTGAGGGGTCTAGGATAGTGCGGCTACAGCTAACAAGACTCTTAACATTGCATACCGCTTCAACATATTCAATAGTAATAAGTTTTCATTCATTTAAAATTAATATTCTGTCCGAACAAGCTTAACAGAGAATCCACACCGTGCCATCACACATCAAGCAGATGAATATGTAACTTTTTCTCCGCAGTGACAAAAACAGCTGACTGTGGCCCCAGTAGTTAGGTAGCCTACCATATGTAGCATATGGAACAATGAAATTAATAGTTCACCTGCTGTGGCCTGAACGTAGTCTCACACTTTCCTCCTGGTGCGCATGGACTTGCTTGTACAGTCCCTGTTTTTTCACCTCTTTTATCAACACCATCGTCGTTTTGGGGCTTTTTGAAGAAAGTTCGGACACTCAGTTGCCTTGACATTTTTCAGAGTAAGGCCAACGACGTCATGCATCAAGAGAGACAATAGCTAATTAATATGCTCACTCGCCACCCTGTGGTCTGGGGTGTGAATTGCAACCGGTCAAAATGACGGATGGACTTCAGTTTTTTCCGTCACCGTTTTTAAAAATCGGTCAACGACGGAAAATATTCGGTTAACGCGACCTCTGGTCCCAACCATCCCACAACCTTGGTGTGTGGTGCATTAAAAAACGGAGAAATGTATGAGCATGTAAGTGCCAGGGTGAAAGATATTTACCCTGGCAAATTGACCTTTAAAACGATTGTTAACATCTCAAAAACGATTGCAGCACAAACAAATGACATAATTATTCTATAAATTTGCATCTGATAGGGGGGCAACTTCACAGAGGTGAGATCTCATAAATGTGGCCCATGAACCAAAGTGAGTTTGAAACCCCTGGCTTTCTTTCTTTCCTACTTTCTCTCCACCCTTTTTCTTCCTAGGTTTCCATCAGGTGTCTCTGCCTTGTTGTGTTGCTGACAGATTCCTCGTCCACTGCAAATCCTCATTGATGTGGGGGGTGTTTACGTGTGTGTGTGTGTGTGCGTGTGTGTGTGTGTGTATGCCCATGCATAAATATTTAAGCCCCTTACACACTGATCCATTAATTAGCTTAAGTGCCTCCTTCCCAGATGGACGAGCAAACGGGTCTCCTTTGTTTTTCAATTTCTTCCGCCTTTCCGTTTGTCTGTGACGTGCCTGCGACGGACGTCCATTCACTGCTGCGACGTCTCGCCCTGATAAATGTTTAGGTGACGGGTGTGACAACGCCTAGTCAACCCAAAGTCCTCAGTTTCTGGGCAGGATTCCTTAGCTTCCTTCCTAATTCCTACGTTGATCCCTGAAATCTTCTCCCATCCCCATAGCGCCATGCGTGCGCTGGTGATTGACACTCGAGGCTTCTACTCCATGTCCCGCCCTCTCCAAGTAGGCGGGGTTCACGTGAACTCAATGATGATTGGAAACCTAAGTGGGAAATAATGCCTCCCGACGTGAGCATTAGCACATATCATTGACAAATCTGGGATGGCTAGCTTAAAAGAGGTGACTTGGATGTCCTCCTTTTGCGGCGACGGCATCCGACGCATCTTTTTTCTCCTCTAGTCTCAGGTCCCCGGTTGCTATGCCGGTTGCTAAGCTGCGCGCCACGTGACTTCCTTTGTGCCGAGTCATCTGTGTGCATCGGAACGCGCCGTTCAGTGTCTGTGTCAATCCATTAAATGAATGACAATGAGAGCTGCCAACCTCCCGCTTCGAACGGATTGGACGTCTACTGGTGATGAACACAACTCAATCTATAGCAAGGATGACTGGACGCCACCCTATTGTACATCAGTCATGAGAGTTGAGCCGCGACATGTTTAACCTCAAAGGCCGAAACGATGCCAGACGGGGATTAGCGTTCGGACCCGGCCACTCTTTGGGGGTCCCGCTGCGCCGTCACATCTTCGCTAATCCGATCCCGTCGAGCTTTTCTGGCTTTAGATGAAACGTCGCCATCTCATCCTCGCCGAGCTCGGCGGGGGAACGCTGGCCGCTCGCGTGCCGTTACTCAAAAGGAGGTCAAAGGTTGCCAGTAAATACAGTGATACAGATAGGAAGTCAACAATTGCCACAATGTAAACAGGAAAAACGTAGTAAACACAAATAGACATAACCATGGGGCGGACGGGGGAATAGGGAGTGGCCCGGGAGTCATTGAAAGACCGGCCTACTTCATGGACGGTGCAGTGGCGCCTCCAGAAATTTTTCATAAGGGTGGCCAGATGGGGTGGCACACCAAAACTAAAAGCCATAATTTCAGGTTTTTATTATATTATTACAGTAAAAAGGTGAGGGGAAAACTATCAGAAGGACACGGCTACTGATATACTTTGGTGTATTGTGTAATATTTGATGTTACTAAGGATTTAATGTGCATAGTCCGTAACTGTCCAGTCAACATTTTGACTTCCACAACATTTCTGCTTAATTGTGTTATGCATATGTTAGGCATAAGTAGGGTTGTTCCGATCATGTTTTTTTTGCTCCCGATCCGATCCCCATTGTTTTAGTTTGAGTATCTGCCGATCCCGATATTTCCCGATCCGATTGCTTTTTTTTGTGCTCCCGATTCAATTCCAATCATTCCCGATAATTTTTCCCGATCATATACATTTTGGCAATGCATTAAGAAAAAAATGAATGAAACTCGGACGAATATATACATTCCATACAGTACATAAGTACTGTATTGGTTTTTTATGACAATAAATCCTCAAGATGGCATTTACATTATTAACATTCTTTCTGTGAGAGGGATCCACGGATAGAAAGACTTGTAATTCTTAAAGGATACATGTGACTTTGTATATTGTGATTAAATATTGCCATCTCGTGTATTTGTTGAGCTTTCAGTAAATGATACTGTGTTCTGCCCAAATGCATGATGGGAAGTGCAACCATGATTGTGCGTAGTGGTACCAATAGATATATCTTCTCTGCGTTGGGAAATAACATAGGTTGTTAAGAAAAAGATCAACTTCTACCTTTCTTCCCCACATTGCTTCCCACGAAATTTCTAATTGTTGAGAGAGGGATTGTAAGGCTTTAGCCAATTAAATAAAGGCTCCAAAGGCTGCCAAAATTCACTCTACTCATTTTACGCTGCCTTTTAGCTCTATATATAGGTAAAACGGCGCCATTACAGATTGAACGTGACAATGCGTGAGTGGGGCATGCAGCGCATGCATTAATTGCGTTAAATATTATAACGTGATAAATTTTTTAAAAAAAATTAATTACCGCCGTTAACGCGATAAATTTGATAACCCTACCATAAGCCTAAACTAAAGACTCTGGATGAGTGTAACATATTATATCTGTAACGTTAAATACAATTAGAAAACGATTTATTTAAAAAAAAAAAAACATATATTTAAAAAGGCATGTCCGATATTTTTTTGCCGATTCCGATACTTTGAAAATGACGTGATCGGCATCCCGATCGATCGGGACATCTCGAGGCATAAGGTCTACATTTAACAAAACAAAATAATTACTGGGAAAAAGCAGGTGCTGGCAGCTTTGTATTTGGGATGAAATGCATAACTGACGCTACAACAATCTAATGATATACTGGCAAGCGGGGTGGCCAGTGGGGTGGCCAACAAATTTACCCACCCCTGGCCACCCCCTGGGGGCGCCACTGGGACGGTGTTGAAAGGCATCCAGCCGGCAACACATTTACCTCTACCTGTACCTTGATGGAAAAAAAACAGCATTTGTTTTGGAAAATAGTCATATAGTAAACAAAAACCAGAGCCTGTAATTAGCCTACAGTAAAGTTATTACAACAGTGTAGTGATTTTTAAAGCATGTAATGATTTTAATACAAACAGTTGATTGATAAAATAAACTAAAACATGAGTAAACCATTAATTAGAGAACTGTCACCCGATCAAAGTACACACGTTCAAATATTCTACATATTGGTATAAATGCATAGTTTTAAGTGTGAGAGTAGTCAGAGAGGTCCACAACTAATATTCACCAACCTAGGCCAGAATTTATTCAGAACTGTGGATTTACAGTACCACAAAAATGAGAACTGTAAACTGATCAAAGTATGCATGTAGGACTTTTTATTCAAATTTTCTAAATTTTGGTACAGTAAAAATGCAGTTTGAGTATGTAAGTAGTCAGAGAGGTCCACCAGTAATATTCAGAATTGTGGATTTACAGTACCACAAAAATGTGAATTGTAACCTGTAACCAGATCAAAGAACAGATTCAGGACCTTTAATTCAAAATTTCTAAATAATGGTATGGTAAAAATACATAGTTTTGATTATTAGAGTATTCAGAGAAGTCCACTTCTATAATTCACCATCTTTGTCCAAAACCTTTTCAAAATTGTGGATTTACAGTACCACAAAAATGAGAACTGTAAACTAATCAAATGCATATAGCATATGCATATAGGACTTTTTAATTCAAATTTTCTAAATTTAGGTGCAGTGAAAATGCATAGTTTGCGTATGTGAGTAGTTATAGAGGTCCACCAGTAAGATTCACCATCTTTGTCCAGAATTTATTCAGAATTGTGGATTTACAGTACCACAAAAGTGAGAACTGTAACCAGATCAAAAATACACATGTAGGACTTTTAATTCACTCTTCTAAATATTGGTACAGTAAAAATGCATACTTTTGAGCATGTAAGTAGTCGGATAGGTCTACTAATAGTATTCACCAACCTTGGCCAGATTTTATTTAAAATTTTCGATTTACAGTTCCATAAAAATGAGAACAGTAATTAGATCAAAAATACACATGTAGGACTTTTAATTCACTCTTCTAAATATTGGTACGGTAAAAATGCATAGTTTTTGAGCATGTAAGTCAGGGGTCCCCAAACTACGGCCCGCTGGCCGGATACGGCCCGCCTCCACATTTGGTCCGGCCCCCAGAACATGTTTTTTTTTTTTCTTTTCCCAATAGTGTTATTTATTTCCTGGCTTTTTTCTGTGAAGAACCCAGAGAGGGTTATTTGGTTATTATCTGTTTAATTAATAGTGTTATTTATTATTATATTATGTTATGTTATATTCTTTTTATTTTATTTACTTTTGTTGCGTGAAGAATCCAGAAAGGGTTATTTGATTGTGGCTTTCTGAAAAACAATAAATTTTTACATTTAGGCACTCCTGCAATCGTCACACTTTTTCTATTACAAACTGACCCGGCCCCTCATCAGCTAAGGGAAAAGTTATGTGGCCCTCAAAAGAAAAAGTCTGGGGACCTTTGATGTAAGTAGTCAGATAGGTCTACTAATAATATTCACCAACCTTGGCCAGAATTTATTCAAAATTGAGGATTTACAGTACCACAAAAATTAGACCTGTAGCCAGATCAAAAATACACATGTAGGACTCTTAATTCACTCTTCTAAATATTGGTACAGTAAAAATGCATAGTTTTGAGCATGTAAGTAGTCAGATAGGTCTAATAATAATATTCACCAACCTTGGCCAGAATTTATTGAAAATTGTGGATTTACAGTACCACAAAAGTGAGAACTGTAACCTACCATCTACTAAAACGACCTGTTGCTCAGGGGAATTACATAAGATTGTCAGGCGACTTCATTTAATTTTTAAATGATGACAATGGTGGCATTAAATATTTTAGAGTGTTGAGAATGTTTTTAAAGTTCGAAAAAACGCAAGCACGCAGAAGTTAACTGCATTGCCGCTCGGCTGGAATGCATTTACCGCAATGCCTGGATTGCGCGGGCGTGCTAATTTTAGGGTCCGCTCATTTGAACACGAACAGCCACTAGTTTGAACGCAGTTTCACAACTCTACTTATTTCTCCCGACACCGACCCACTGATGTTATCCCCGTTATCCCCCTATTGATAACCAAACACGAATTCCCTACGTTTGCTATAGTCGCCTGCCACAGAAGTTCCCCTGGCACCAGTTAATTACTCCCCCTTTCAGACATCTACCCTTAAATATGTAATATCTATGGCGAGACATAACTAAATCAAACTAAACAGATTGCTTTCTACCATGATAGCCAAGCAGTGAGCCGATCACAAAGCAGCGCTAACCAGATTTTTGTATGTGTGTGTTTCTGTAGGTATCCTGAGGGGTTAGCCCCGCCCCCTTTTCTAGTCAGCTGACCCGCTGCGCCACCCGTGAGTACAAAATGCACATTTGTGCTTCCTGCCAGTTGCTTCAAACCCACGCACACTGCACCCGTTACCATGACAACCAAATGATGAGATGCTGCCGAGCTAAGAAAGGAAAGAAGATGCGAGTGGGCTCGCGTATACGGGCACGCATTATATACGTACATAAATATCATGTTCATGTGGCGTGCGAGCGTTTGAGTGACAGCCGAGGGAGCGCCATCACACGTCTATGATTCATGTCCTGCCCGGATGTGGGCTTGTAAAAACTGACGGACTGACCGCGAAGGTGCAGAGAAAAAAAGAAAGTGATGGAAAATGGAGATTAGCTGCAATTCTTGCTGATAAAGCAACCGGAGTTGCTTTAAAAAAAGAGCGCTTTTGGCATACTCACACTAACGACACTCGAACTGAGCAAACACGTCAAGAACATTCAAACAGTTTTCATGTTTTTCTGTTAATGAACTGATTGACAGCATCCATTCGGATCCAACGATCACTGCCAACATATCCTGGTACAAACGGATTGGACGTCTATCACGGAAGCGTGATCATACGATGTCAATCATCCCAGTTTAAATGGATTTAATGTCTATTGCAGTCAATGGCAGTCAATACGTTAACCATGACCATTGAATAGGAAACATGGTAAAAAAATAAAAGCAAAGATGGTAGTTGGTAAGGGCAAGGTTCCCATTAAAAGCAATGAATTCAAAACGAGCTCTGATTTTTTTTGATCAATGTCAAAGTCAATGTCTTCTATCTACTCAATAAACGCTATTTCATGTACTTTCCTCAGCCGACCCCCGTGATGCGACACTGACCCCGTCCCCTCCTGAAAATGGCCGGCCCGGCGTTGCTACTACTGCTCGCTTCCTGTTTCCTGCGCGCGTCATCCTTCCCGCAAGACCTGGAAGCCATCAGCGTGGTAGACGGTGAGCGAAAGCCTGCGAGCATTCGGTAGGCGTGGCCCCTAAACGCGGGTGTCATCGCAGATTCCCGAGACTTTGCGGGATTCCAAAGTCTGCTGCAAGACAACCGCACGCTGCGTTTGGGGCTGGACTTCCAGACCATGAGGCGCATCAACCGCATGCTCTTCATCGCTGCCAGGTCCGCACTCAGACACATACTCTTATCGACCAATCACGTGGCTCTCAAAAACTCTGTCGTGAGTAGATTTGAAATGGGAGGGGCTGGCTAATCCAAGATTAAATAACATAGATTTGAATGTCAGTGTCTTTGATGGGAATGTGGACCCTACCAACATGGCCACCCTGAGGTCTTTTCATGTTTCTGCCATGAATTGACTACTACCTTCGTTACTAGGTAGATGCCCAATCCTTTTGAACTGGGAATCTGGCAGAGAATTAACATTGGTTCGTTTGCTGCCACCGTTGCACTTCAAATGGATTGGATGTCTTATCACCGGCAATGGGAGACAGTAGAAGATGCTATGACCTAGATCAAATCTGTTCAGAAATAACATCAGACTTAATTTTAATGTTCTTCTTTGTTACCTTTGCGCGTTTCCCTTCAGGGTTCGCCACAGCGAATCAGTTGTCTCCATCTAACCCTGTCCTCTGCATCCTCTGCTCTCACACCAACTACCGTCATGTCCTCATTAACTTTATGCATAAACCACCTCTTTTGTTGTCCTCTCGACCTCCTGCCTGGCATATCGAAATTCAGAATCCTTTAGCCAATATACTCACTATGTCTCCTCTGGACATGCCCAAACCATCTCAGTCTGGCCTCGCTGACTCTCTCCAAATCCTCTAACATGTGTTGTCCCTCTGATATGCTCATTGCTGATCCTATCCATCCAGGTCACTCCCATAGAGAACCTCAGCATCTTCATCTCTGCCACCTCCAGCTCTGCCTCCTGTCTTTTCCTCAGTGGTGCTGCCGCCAGACCATACATCATTGCTGGTCTCACCACAGTTCTATAAACTTTTCCTGTCATTTTAGCTGAAACCCTTCTATCATACATCACACCTGACACTTTCCTCCACCCGTCCTAGCCCGCCTGCATACGCCTCTTCACATTTTCACACACTCCATTACTGCTGGACCTAAATACTTAAACTCCTCCACCTTCTTGGTTTCTTCTCCCAGTAGCCTCACTCTTCCACTTGGGTCCCTCTCATTTACACACAGATACTCCCATCCTGTTACGGCTAACTTTCATTCACTTCGTTTCCAGGGCAAACATCCACACCTCTAGTTTCTCCTCCACCTCTTCCCTGCTGTTAATACAGATAAAAATGTCATCTGCAAACATTACAGTCCATGGAGATTCCTGTCAAACCTCGTCTGTCATCTTGTCCATTACCATAGCGCAGTGGTGAGTTAGTCTAAGGGGTTCGGCGAAGGTAAAGAAAGGCTGTCAAGTTCAAATATGAATCCTTAGGTCGCTGGTTCAATCCGGCTCGAAGGACCAATTAAATGTCAAGTTCAAATATGAATCCTTAGGTTAACATTTGTAAAATTATCCAAAATAAGGAGAGAAGCCACCTTCCTTTTGAGAACTTGTGCAAGGAAAACGGGAGGGAACTATACAATTAAATACTAGACAACACTATACAGTTTCCAAGATCATTCTAAACCTACCCCTTCCGTGCCCTTTCTTTTTATTTGGGTTTGGCATATTGCATTTTGCTACATTTCATGCATTTGGCAACAGATAAAATGAGACAGTTTGATTTCTTAATGTCCGTGGCTTATCTTTAAAGTTGACCTGTGGAACATAGGCCAGTTTGAACCAGTTAAGTTATGACAAGGCAGTTTTACCAAGAGCTAAACATGGGTATAGCAATCAATCATCAACAAGGCAACTTCATTGTAAGCATTCATTATTAAAAGCAAATATTTAATAATCATCTAATAACGCAGAGCCCTATTTTGGTACGCTGATTAAATCTAGGTAAAGTGGCTTTTTAGAGCAGGTTTTGGACTGGTTTGCTCCTAATTTACAGCCTTAATCCATTTCTTTTAATTATGAGTCCTCGATCGAATAGGAGGAGGAACTGGTTTGCTCAGTGGAGGGTTGACTCACACTTGGTATAGGGTAAAATAACGGACCAATGGGCAGCATAGTCTCAAATTTTGACCTGTTTATAAAATATGCTGTCAAAATTAGAAGAATTTTAAATGGGACTTCGCTAGTTTATCCGCTTGCTAGCTTAGATATATCGGTTTTGAATTAAAAAAAAATTGCTTTATTATCCAGTTCTGGAAGGTTCGGTGAGTCCAAATGTGAAACTTTTGGGGTTCGGTACCTTTAGCAAGGTTAGGAACCGCTGTCATAGCGAACAAGAAGGGGCTCAGAGCTGACCCCTGATGTTCTCCCACCTCCACTCCGAATTCCTCCGTCACACATACAGCTCACCTAACCACTGTCTTACAGTCCTTATACATGTCCTACAAAATTTGAACATACTTCTCTGCCACTCAAGACTTCCTCATACAAAACCACAGTTCCTCTCTGGACACAGTCATAAGCCTTCTCCAAATCTACAAAGACACAATGCAGCTCCTTCTGACCTTCTCTGTACTTCTCTGTCAACACCCTTAAAGCATTTGCTGCTCACAAATACTCACCTCTGTCCTCAGTCAGGAAAATAGGTATTTGAACAACGTGCGATTTTTTTGAAGTTCTCCCACTTAGAAAGGATGGGCGGTTCGGAATTTTCATGGTAGGTGACTATCCACAAGTGAAAGACAATCTACAGGGAAAAAATCCAGAAATCAACAGTGTATGATTTTTTAAAACAATATATTGGTATTATACTGCTACAAATAAGTATTGGAACACCAGTCTATTAGCTAGAGTTGTGAGCCTCAAAGACCTGTTAGTCGCCTTTAAAAAGTCTAATGAATAAGTGGGGAACTTTTTGAGTCTGACTTTTTGACCTGTTTGAGGTGTTTAGCTGCATATAAACACCTGCACGCCCCATACAATTAGAAAAACTCCAATTCCCAACATGGGCAAGACCAAAGAGCTGTCTAAAGACACCATAGACAGAATTGTAGACCTCTACAAGGCTGGACAGGGTTACGAAGTAATTGCCAAGCAGCTTGGCAATAACCAAGGGGCGGCTTCGTAAAAACCAGATCAAGGTTCTGGAGGGGCCAAGCCAGTCTCTAGACCTAAACCCAATGGAACACACAACTCTGCCCGTCTCCCTTGGTCTTAAAAATGGGCACCAGCACACTTGTCCTCCATTCCTCGGGTATTTTATCACTATCCAAGAACCTGTTGAACAACCTAGTCAGAAATTCTGCATCTTCCATACCTCCACAGGTCTATGATCTGGACCTAGAGCATTTCCACTCTACATACTCTTCAATGCCCTTCTCACTTCGTCCTTACTAATCTGCTACTTCCTGGTCCACAACAGACACCTCCTCTGCGCTTCGTTCTTTCATTTTCCTCATTCATCAACCTATCAAAGTACTCTTTTCATCTCCTCAACATTTCCTTACACTTACTGGTATCTATCAACACACTTCGATCCCTATCCTTTACTACCTTAACCTGCTGCGCGTCCTTCCCATCTCTCTCTTTGCCTTGCCAACCTGTATAGATCAGTCTCTCCCTCCTTACTGTCTAACCTAGCCTACAAGTCATCGTAATGCATTAAATTTGATGGGATCTTTGGGGCAGCCATGTTAGTACGGGGTGACGAAAGGCCTTTTCATGCTTCTGCAGTCATATGAAACTACCTTATCACTAGTACATGTCCAATCTATTTGAAGAGGGAGTCCAATCCTCTAGCCTTCCCTTTCAAACGGATTAGACATCATTGATGGCAGCCAGCATTGACGTGTTTTTCCTTGCGTCAGGGATCACGTGTTTGCGGTCAACTTGTCGACAGCGGCAGACGCTTTTGTCCCTCAGATGGTGAGTCCCGTTTCGTCGAGTAACATTGTTGGTCTTGCGACGTTGAATGATGCCACTTCCTGTTCCAGAAGCTGACATGGCGTGCCACAGACGTCAGCAAGTGCGCCGTGCGCGGGAAAAACAGTGTATGTCCACAAGCTGATAGACATCGACTTTATTGCGTTTGTGGACTTTGTGGCGATGAGTTCTGCGCATTTGGCGTTTTTCAGGACGAGTGCTACAACTATATCAAGGTTTTGGTAGCGCGAGACGACGAGACGCTCTTTGTGTGCGGGACCAACGCTTTCGACCCGACATGCCGCCATTACAAGGTATCCCTCCTGTGCATGCTCCGGTGGAGGCGGACCACGACGTCACTCTGTTTTGGTCGGCAGACGCGCACGTTGGAGCGGGTGGGCTCCGAGCTGCCGGGTCAGGCACGCTGCCCCTTCGAGTCTGGACAGTCCAACGCTGCTGCCTTCGCCGGTAAGTCCTCGGCCGCTTTCTGTCGTTTGGTCGTCCTGTAACCTGACCCCTTTTTTGCGACAGGCGGAGACTTCTACTCGGCCACCGTGACGGACTTTCTGGCCAGCGACGCCGTCATCTACCGGAGTCTCGGAGACGGGCGGCCGGTCCTCAGGACCGTCAAATATGACTCCAAGTGGTTGCGAGGTGCGGTCGATGCCAATTCGTCACGAGGCTTTCTTTAAACATGTTTGTCACTAGCAGTGGTGGATTAAGTAATCCTTTTTTTACTTGAGTAAAAGTACAGATACAGGTGCAAAAAATTACTCAGGTAAAAGTACTCAAAGAATTCAAAGAAAGAACCTTGACTGCTTAGTTTCATTTAAAACTGCAGAATGGAAAAAGCAAGCAACAAAATAGACTGCACTGTAAACAGAAGCTTAACAAGATGGAAAAACTCCCAAACCTACAGTGGGGAGAACAAGTATTTGATACACTGCTGATATTGCTGGTTTTCCCACTTGCAAAGCATGTAGAGGTCTGTAATTTGCATCATAAGTTCTCTTCAACTGTGAGGGACGGAATCTAATACAAAAAAAACAAAAAATCACGTTGTATGATTTTTAAATAATAAATTTGCATTTAATTGCATGAAATAAGTAAATCAAACTTAATATTTGGTACAGTTTGCTATTACAGATACCAAACGTTTCCTGTAGTCCTTGACAAGGTTTGCACGCACTGCAGCAGGGATTTTGGCCCACTCCTCCATGCAGATCTTCTCCAGAGCCTTCAGGTTTCGGGGCTGCTGCCGGGCAACACGGACTTTCAGCTCCCTCCATAGATTTTCTATCGGGTTCAGATCTGGTGACTGGCTAAGCCACTCCAGGACCTTAAGATGCTTCTTACGTAACCACTCTTTAGTTGCCTTGACTGTGTGCGTTGGGTCGTTGTCATGTTGGAAGACCCAGCCACGACCCATCTTCAGGGCTCTCACTGAAGGAAGGAGGTTGTCAGCCAAGATCTGGCGATACATAGCCCCATCCATCCTCCCCTCAATACGGTGTAGTCGTCCTGTACCCTTGGCAGAGAAGCAGCCCCAAAATATGATGTTTCCTCCTCCATGTTTCACGGTTGGGATGGTGTTCTTGGGGTTGAACTCATCCTTCTTTTTCCTCCAAACACGACGAGCCGAGTTTAGACCAAAAAGTTCAATTTTGGTCTCATCCGACCACATGACCTTCTCCAATTGCTCCTCTGGATCATCCAGACGGTCAGTGGCAAACTCAGACGTGTCTGGACATGCACTGGCTTCAGCAGTGGGACCTTGCGTGTGCTGTAGGATTTTAATCCATGACGGCATAATGTGTTTCCGATGTTTTTCTTCGAGACTGTGGTTCCAGCTCTCTTCAGGTCATTGACCAGGTCCTGCCGTGTAGTTCTGGGCTGATCCCTCACCTTCCTAATGATCAGTGATGCCCCACGAGGTGAGATCTTGCATGGAGCCCCAGAACGAGGCAGATTGACCGTCAACTTGAACTTCTTCCATTTTCTAATAATCGCTCCAACAGTTGTTACCTTCTCACCAAACTGCTTGCTTATTTTCCTGTAGCCCATCCCAACCTTGTGCAGGTCTATTATTTTATCCCTGATGTCCTTACACAGCTCTCTGGTCTTGGCCATTGTGGAGAGGTTGGAGTTTGTTTGTTTGTTTGTTTGTTTGTTTGTTTAAGCATGTGAACAGGTGTCTTTTATACAGGTAACAAGTTCAAACAGGTGCAGTTACTTCCGGTAATGAGTGGAGAACAGGAGGGGATCTTAAAAAAGAACTAAGAGCCGAAATATTTACTAGTTGGTAATGTATCAAATATTTATTTAATGCAGTTAAACACAAATTTATTATTTAAAAATTATACAATGTGATTTTCTGGATTTTTGTATTAGATTCCGTCCCTCACAGTTGAAGAGAACTTATGATACAAATTACAGACCTCTACATAGCTTGCAAGTGGGAAAACCAGCAAAATCGGCAGTGTATCAAATACTTGTTCTTCCCAGCTTAATGGTGTACAAGAGTGTGGTGGTTTTGCAACCCCTAGCAAAAAGTATGGAATCACCATTCTCGGACGAGCACTCACTCAGACATTTTATCATGTAGAACAAACTCAGATAAAAAGCTTGAAAAAGTAACTTTTATAGAGCAAGTGCAGGGAAATATGCAGTATATGGAATCACTCCATTCTGAGAAAAAAAATATGGAATCATGAGAAACAAGGTCCAATGTAGATTCTTGACTCTTAACAAGTTGATGATGCTGGAACTTTGGTTTGGTGCTGTTCCAGTGAGATTTACAAAGATGACTGCTTGAAGAAAACATCAAAATTCCCTCAGTCCTTGATTATACGGAGCTATATGTCAGGCAAAGGCACTGGGGAAATGGCTGTGGTTAAATCTTTCATAAATGCTCAAGTTTACATTGAAATTTTAGACAGCTGTCTTATCCCTTCAATTGAAAATATGTTTTTCATTTTCCAATATGACAATGCATCATGCTGCAGAGCTAAAACTGTAAAAAGCATTCCTTGGAGAAAGACTCATCCAGTCAATGTCATGGCCTGCAAATAGCCCAGATCTCAACCCTATTGAAAAAAAAATGGTCCACAGCAAGGCTCCGACCTGCAAGGATGATCTGGCAACTGCAATCAAAGAGAGCTGTCACCAAATTCATGAAGAATACTCATCAACTCCATGCCTCAGAGACTGCAAGCTATCATAAAAGCCGGAGGTGGTGCTACTAAATACTGGAGATGTGTTTTGATTGTTATTTCTTTGTTTCTCATGATTCCATATTTTTTTCCTCAGAATGGAGTGATTCCATATAGAGTTCCCTGCACTTGCTCTAAAAAAGTTACATTTACTGACCACCACAATGTTTTTTATTCATTTCTTTTATTGTTTCTGAATGCTAAGAATTGCACTTTTGAACTCATTATTTTTTCAAGCTTTTTATCTGAGTTTGTTCTACATGGTAAAATGTCTGAGAGCTCGTCCGAGACTGGTGATTCCATACTTTTTGCTAGGAGTTGTACTTCGTCAATATCTTGTTCACCTGCCTAATCTTGCTTGTACTCGTGTTGCTGCCTCTAGTGCTAAGTTACGGTACAATTAAACTGGGCTTATCGATTACGCCAGAGGCATGAAAACGAAACTATCCATTCAAGATGAGGAAAAAAAATAAACAAAAGTAACATGAAACACAGGCGGCAATGAGAAAAGTAGTAGATTAAAAAGTACAGATACCTGCTGTAGAATGTAGTAACCTCAAAGTAAAAAGTACCACTTCATATTTGTACTCAAGTAAAGCACAGATACTCAAAAAGGTACTGAAGTACAGTAACGAGTTACTTTTACTTCGTTGCATTCCACCACTGGTCACTAGTAGATGTCCAATCCAGTTGAAGTGGGAGGGTTGCATTATATGAGATGGTCGCAAGTCCAAGTGACGTCGTCACACGAAACCATCATTATGAAGGCTTTTCAAGACCATTTACAACAGAATTTAATGTTCTAAACTCCTTGAGAAAAATCCCTAAGTATAACCTGAAAAAAAAATGTCAAAATTGGTAAAACTCCAAATGCTAAAGTCCAAATCTTAAGATTCATAAATCCTAAGAAAAAAACTAAATGTAAATGTGTTCAATATGGCCCCCTGGCAGGGTTGTTCTGCCACCTCCGTGACATTGGCCCCCCATCAGACGCAAATTTATAGAACAATTATGTCATTCGTTTGTACTGCAATCACTTTTGAGATATTAACAATTCCTTTATGGGCCACTTTCTAGTGATGTGAGATATTAACAATTCCTTTATAGGTCAATTTCGAGTGATGACATCATGAAGCCCCCCTAGTTATTGAAAATGGACCCGAAATGGTGCCATTCGTTTATGCTACGTTTGTACTGTAAAAAAAAAAATTGTGCAGCTATCGCTTTATAGATATTGAGATATTAATTTCGAGTGATGTCACTTCAGGCCCTCAGTCCATCGCAATTTTTTTTTTTCAATTAAAAAAACCTCTTATTTAAAAATGTTAAGATACATGCATTTATACAGATACAAATCATTGGTTTCTTATAAATATATATATGGCGGAAAACACTCAGGTGACTTGAAGTTCTGTTCTGAGAGCCCCCAATTTGGCCAAATTCCAAAATTGTCGTATATGCATGTGTGATACATCATTGGAAAGCTTAAAATCTCAATTTTCTGGGGGAAGAAAAATTTTGAACAGGAGGGCATTTTTTAAAAAAATGTTTAAAATAAGCTTATATAGCTTATATAATAGTTATATAATTAATAATTAATAATAATTTTAATAATTTATTTTCCCCTCAAAATAACTCAAAATATAGCCATTAATATCTCAACCCTGGCAACAAAGGTAAGTATACTCCTTAGAAACTACATCACTAAATGTCCAACTTGAGTACTGCTTGTCATTTCCCCTCCATAATGTCATGTGACTCGTTAGTGTTACTAGGTCCAGGTGTGCATAGGGAACAGGTGTGTTCAAATTTGTAGTGCAGTTCTCACACTCTCTCATACTGGTCACTGAAAGTTCCAACATGGCACTGCATGGCAAATAACTCTCTGAGGATCTTAAACGACGTATTGTTGAGCTACATCAAGATGGCCAAGGCTACAAGAAGATTGCCAACACCCTGAAACTGAGCTGTAGCACAGTGGCTAAGATCATCCAGCGTTTTAAAAGAGCAGGATCCACTCAGAAAAGGCCTCGGGTTGGTTGTCCAAAGAAGCTGAGCGCACGTGCTGAGCGTCACATCCAAATGCTTTCTTTAAAAGATCGTGGCAGGAGCGGTGTCAGCATTGCTGCAGATATTGAAGAGGTGTGGGGGTCAGCCTGTTAGTGCTCAGACCATACGCCGCACTCGACATCAAATTGGTGTGTGTGGCTGTCACCCCAGGAGGAAACCTCTTCTAAGGCCGGTACACAAAAAAGTCCATGCATATTTCCATACATGCATATTGGACAATTTTGAAATTTGGCCAATTGGGGGTCTCAGAGTGGAATTTCAAGTCACCTGAGTGTTTTCCGCCATATATATATTTTTTAAATGTAAATGAGCTCCACCTCTACTTAGCGGATTTTCGCGGCGGTAGGAGTAAACTGCAGTTTTTTCAGAGTGCTTCATTTTTTTTTAATCGCTCTGCATTTCGATTAGTTTTCCGTCGCATAGAGTCACGTCACAGACAGTCAAATCCCATTTGAGTTGTTCAGAGTGAGAATCATGCTGTCCATATTTTTTGTTTTATTTTATTTATTTTATTTATTTTCCCTTCAGGCATGAACAAACACACAGCATTTATATGTGTTTACAATTAATTCAACCCGAAAAGAAAAGGGCTGATGGGAGAAGCCGAAGCTTATTGAAACCCGTCCCCAGTATACCATAAAGGACGCAGAAAATATCAAATATCAAATTTTTGACATTCAGATTTCTTAATGATCACAAGTTTTTTTTTTTTTTTTTTTAAAATAACAACCATCCCCTCTGATTGTTCATTTTCCACATAGTCCATAAATGCGTCCTTCGCCATCGAATGTCTGTGAGCTTGGATATGAAACTATTTGGTTTCATTCAGTCTCGCAAAAAATCGGATTTCTGTACTTTGGGACTGTTCAGACTGCAGTTTCAATCTGGATGGGATACAAATCAGATTTGGCCTCCCAGTCTGCAAAAGCCAATGAGTTTGACACCCCTGATGTAAACCATATAAACCTTTAAAAAATGGGTTTGACTCTTAAATCTTAAGAAAAATCATTCAAATTCATGTTGATACTGGGTCACTTCCTGTAGAATTGGGCATCCTTTTGATAAATTTCAGAGTGTTTAACTTATTGCCTGCCATTGACAAAGATGGACGTCCAGTTCACATAAACTGGTTGTGAACGCTCACGTTTGAGTGCCATCCATGTTGCTAGGCGTCTGATCCATTTTGAAGGGGAGGGTGGCCAATGATTGCTTGTTCCAAGTCCAAAGGGATTGGAAGTCTAGCGCCATTTTAGGCAACTAGTGAGTTAAACGACTGCCTGTGACATGTACAAAATTAATGATGCGATTTTGCAGAACCTCGCTTTCTGCACGCCATCGACTACGGGAGCCACGTCTACTTCTTCCTGAGCGAGATCGCTGTCGAGTACACCGCTTTGGGGAAGGTATTTACGCGCTGGCCAGCAAGCCGGATAACCCGTGACCGGACGCCACCTTTTCTACGGGCAGGTCGTCTTTTCTCGGGTGGCCAGAGTCTGCAAGAACGACAACGGCGGCTCCCCGAGAGTTCTGGACAAACACTGGACGTCCTTCCTCAAGGTGAGTCGCCGCTTCGACGTAACGGAACGCCACCCAGCGTCACATTGTTCGTGTGGCATTGCGTCAGGCTCGTCTGAACTGCTCGCTCCCCGGAGATTCGCTCTTCTACTTCGACGTCCTCCAGTCGCTGACCAACGTGGTGCAGATCAACGGGCGGCCCGCCGTGCTGGCGGTCTTCACCACGCAGGCTAACAGGCGAGCGCTAAGATAACAGCTCCCCGTTAAGCTAACGGGTGGAGTGACCGGGTGACCTTTTGTCTTCCGCAGCATCCCCGGTTCGGCCGTCTGCGCCTTCTACATGGACGACGTGGAGAAAGCCTTCGATGGAAAGTTCAAGGAACAACGAAGTGGCGATGCCTCTTGGGCCGCTATCCCTGAGCGCGCCGTGCCTAGACCGAGGTTGGCGTCCGCTCGCTCGAGAGGCCTAGATTTTGCGCTCATGCATGCTCTACTCCCCGATCAGGCCCGGCTCGTGCGCTGGCGAGGGCCCGGCGGCTGACTTCCGTTCTTCTTCGGATTTCCCGGACGAGACGCTGACATTCGTCAAGTCCTTCCCGCTGGTGGATGAGTCCGTAGCCGCCGTCAACCGGCGACCGCTGTACACGCGCACCGCCAGCAGGTAGGCAGAAAACACACACTTGACTATACCAGATGTGGAAAAAGTATCACCCTAAAAAAATCGACTCCTGCTAAAGTAAAGTTACATTGATTTTTGATCAAGTAAAAGTACTTGTGTAAAAAATACACAATTTCGCACTGTAAGGCGCACCTGACTATACTGGACTGTCTCAGAAAATTAGAATACACAATATTCTAATTTTTTGAGACAGTCCTGTGTATATATACAGGACTGTCTCAGGAAATTAGAATACACAATATTCTAATTTCCTGACTGTCTCAGGAAATTAGAATATTGTGTATTCTAATTTCCTGAGACAGTCCTGTATATATACACAGGACTGTCTCAAAAAATTAGAATATTGTGTATTCTAATTTTCTGAGACAGTCCGTAAGCCGCCACCCAACAAATTTGACACAAAAATGGCATTTGCTCATAGATAAGCCGCATTGGACTGTAAGCCACAGCTGTCCTCACTGTATTATGGGATATTTACACCAGAAGATATCAACCGGTAACGCTTTATTCGACAGCGACATCATAAGACTGTCATAAGACCAAATGAACCGCCATGAAGCTCTGAACCAATTAGCTGCAAAGCTTCTTTGCTTCAAGAAGCCTAATTTGCCCATCACTGTTCTCTTGGGGGAGCCAGACAACCTTTGCTGTCAACACTGTTGCCGTCCAACATACCTCCTAGCATGCATTGCAGCGCTACAGATGTAAATAACAAATCAATATTCATGTTCTGGGCTGATTATTTCTTCAGTTACTTTTCTAGTTGTTTCATTAATTGCCAGTTATGGAATTTGGGAAAACTTGACAGTGGCGCCATCAGACCGCAGGGTTTCCCCTACATATTAAATGTTGTGGTGGTGCATTTAAATAAAAGCCGCCAAAGGAAATTAGGGCTGTCAAACGATTAAAATTTTTAATCGAGTTAATTACAGCTTAAAAATTAATTAATCGTAATTAATCGCAATTCAAACCATCTATAAAATATTCCATATTTTTCTGTAAATTATTGTTGGAATGGAAAGATAAGACACAAGACGGATATATACATTCAACATATAGGAAATTAGTACTAGGGTTGTTCTGATCATGTTTTTTTGCTCCCGATCCGATCCCGATCGTTTTAGTTTGAGTATCTGCCGATACCGATCTTTCCCGATCCGATTGCTTTTTTTTTGCTCCCGATTCAATTCCAATCATTTCCGATAATTTTTCCCGATCATATACATTTTGGCAATGCATTAAGAAAAAAATGAATAAAACTCGAATATATACATTCAACATACAGTACGTAAGTACTGTATTTGTTTATTATGACAATAAATCCTCAAGATGGCATTTACATTATTAACATTCTTTCTGTGAGAGGGATCCAAGGATAGAAAGACTTGTAATTCTTAAAGGATAAATGTGACTTTGTATATTGTGACTAAATATTGCCATCTAGTGCAGGGGTCCCCATCTGCTGGGCCGGTCCGTGGCGCATTTGCTACCGAGCCGCACAGAAATAATAATTTAATAACGACCGCATTCTGGCCGAATTAACCCTGTGCCCCTGTTTAACACACCAATATCCCTGTCTACTCTAGATATAATACTACGGGATAGATTAGAATGTTGTCATAGAAATCCATTGATTGGACCGCTAGCAGTACATCTTGTTTGTGTATATAATATATCTATGTGCGCTTGTCCTCGATAATAATTACTAGGCCGCGGGCACAGCACTTGTGTTCCCGGAAATAATTAGCCCCCACATGAGCGAAGATGACTGGAAAACAGACGTCTTTGGAGATATTTTTCTGCGAAAAGGGCACCTGACGAGCCTACAACCTCGAAGACATACGAACTGCGAAGGAATGGATTTGTGACCCGTTTGTGAATAAACCGAGTGATTGGAGCATGTCTGTGCAGCAGGAGGATCAACTTGTAGAGATCGCAAATGACGGTGAGTCGGCAACCTTATTAAACGTACATTTGAGACAACAACTCTACCGAGGTTCTGGATTAAAATCATTCCGGAATATCCTGACATCGCTGCGAGAGCACCTTGCAACAATTTCCAACATCGAATCTTTGTGAAGCGGGCTTCTTAATGCTTAACGACAAGGCGAAGTTGTTAATTGTGAGAGCGGTGTGCAGTTGTGTGCAGCTAACATGGCAGGATGTATCTGTGGAGAACTTTTCTACAAGTCCTTCCATGATCAAATGTAAGTTAATATTTCTTTCTTTCAAGAAGGTTTGTAGTGTTTACTTTGGAATCGCTGCATTTGCGCATTTTGCTTTATGCAAAATTTGCATTATGTTTAACGTTACGCGCATGCGCAGAACCGCATCGTTGCAATTTTTGATGGGTTGCAAAATTTGTCAGAACACCGGTCCGTGAAAAAAAGACCCAAATAATACCGGTCCGTGGTGCAAAAAAGGTTGTGGACCCCTGATCTAGTGTATTTGTTGAGCTTTCAGTAAATGATACTGTAGCCATTTAACTGTTCTGCCCAAATGCATGATGGGAAGTGCAACCGTGACTGTGCATAGTGGCACCAATTGATATATCTTCTCTGCGTTGGGAAATAACATAGGGTGTTAAGAAAAAGATCAACTACTACCTTTCTTCCCCACATTGCTTCCCACGATATTTCTAATTGTTGAGAGAGGGATTTTAAGGCTTAAAGTGCCTGTGACACGAAAAAGCATATTTATTTAATAATACACACGGTATTTTATGCCCCTGAATGATATGGACCGCTTGGATGTGTGTGGAAGTGATCGCTATTTTTATTTAGTTTTTTGAATCCCGCGCCATGAAAATGAGTGACTTCCGGCTTCGGTCTTGCATTGAGGAGGAGGGCGCTGTGACGTGTACGGTAGAAGACGTCCTCTTCACGCTACAGTGTACTGTTATGTATGAGGACGAAGGATTCAGCTGATTTTGCGGATTAATACGTTTATTTTTTCGCATCACGCCAGCCAAACGGCTGCAGAAAAATCATTCTGTATGAGGGAGAGGCGTATGCGCCTTTTTGGAGTTTCAAAAGGTTCCCATTCACCGTGGATATTGGCCAAGCCCTACTACTGTGGGACCATTGGACTTACGAGGAAGTGAGTAAACATCTTGTTTTGTATTATGTCAAATACGAATACAGCGATTACCAAGTAAACACTACAAACGTCCTTTAAATAAAGGACTACTTACGTTTGATCATTGATAGGCATGTAAAAAGCTCTCCTAATGCTCATTAGCAGCAGCACGTTAGCTGCACAACAACTCCAGCCACCCTCCTCCGGGGAACGAACTGTAAATTGCTCTCCGCCGGGCGGTTTGCCGATCCGCGAAGACAATCGACAACTGGGACGTCGTGTCAAATAATCCAGGCTAGTTATGTGTGATTTTCCGCTTTGAAGACTTTGAAACATCACTCGGTTCGGGTTAGCATGTCGGCTAGCTGTCACGACTTCTGGTTTGTTTACATTCTCCGAAGCCTGGGAAGGGAAATGACATATGTCCGATTTAGGTGTCATAAAATATCGTTCGGGAGGTGCGACAGTAAGGGTGAAGTCGACAGTTTTGACCATTATGGAGTAATTTTGCCATGTCGTCCTGAATAAATGCATTTTTATTATTTCATATTCCATTCAGCACAAGACTGTTATTTGTCATGACCATGCCATTTATTTAACAATTGGGGAAAATATTTGGTTAAAAAGAATATCCTGTAAAAATATTGAAGTAAAGAGACAGAAACAATGACGTTTTGCCGCTCTCTTCGTTGTTTTCCTCGTTGTGAATAGTTCCCCCTTGACGGGCTGACTGGTCCTTCTCAAGCCATTTATATAGCTATTGGGGAAAAATACTTGGATAAAAAGAATATCCTGTAAAAATATTGGAGTAGAGAGACTGAAAGAATGACATTTTGCGGCTCTCTTCGTCGCGTTTTCCTCGTTCTGAATAATTCCCCCTCAATGGGCTGAAAAGTAAAACCGATGAGCCCAGTCTACCGCTGACGTCATCCACCTGTTGGGGACGCTAAAGCCCTATAATGGTAGGCGTGGCTATCCGGCAGATTAAAAGACTAATTTCTCGTCATCTGTGCTTTTCTAAATTGTTGTATATAGTCGAATCGTCTCAAAACATGATTCTAATTCACATAATAATGCCATTTAAGACTTTTTTTCTCGTGTCATATGCTCTTTAAGCCAACTAAATAAAAGCTCCAAAGACTGCCAAAATTCACTCTACTCATTTTACGCTGCCTTTTAGTTCTATATATAGGTAAAACGGCGCCATTATAGATTGAACGCGACAATGCGTGAGTGGGTCGTGCAGCACATGCGTTAATTGCGTTAAATATTTTAACGTGATTCATTTTTTAAAAATTAATTACCGCTATTAGCGCGATAAATTTGATAGCCCTACTTTAAGCCAAAACTAAAGACTCTGAATGAGTGTAAGACATTTTGTCTGTAACGTTAAATACAATTAGAAAACGATTTAATTAAAAAAAATATATATATTAAAAAACGGGATGTCCGATATTTTTTTGCTGATTCCGATACTTTGAAAATGACGTGATCGGACCCGATCGATCGGGACATCTTTAATAAGTACTGTATTAGTTTATTATAACAATAAATCAACAAGATGGCATTAATATTATTAACATTCTCTTAAAGCGATCCATGGATAGAAAGACTTGTAGTTCTTAAAAGGGAAATGTTAGTACAAGTTATAGAAATTTTATATTAAAACCCCTCTTAATGTTTTTGTTTTATTAAAATTTGTAAAATTTTCAATCAAAAAATAAACTAATAGCTCGCCATTGTTGATGTCAATAATTACACCATGCTCACTCATGGTGCTGAAAGCCATAAAATCAGTTGGACCCAAGCGCCAGCAGAGGGCGCCAAACACCAAAAAGCAAGTAACAAGCGGACATTACACTCTGCTGTCATTTTAATCTGAGCGGGGCATGTGCGTTAATTGTGTCAAATATTTTATCGTGATGAATTTTAAAAAATTAATTACCACACGTTAATGCGATAATTTTGACAGCCCTAGAGGAAATGTTTTTTTTTTTTTTTTTTTTTAAGGCCGTTTCAAACTAACGGCAGCCTAATGGGAAGGGTTCGGCGGCAACCTATTCATTGTGTATTGTAATGTCCGTAACTATATGTGGCCACCTTAAAAAGTGATGATCAGACGGGGAGCTCTGACATAGAGGGTAGCGAGGAGGAGATAGCGGTCGCATGTCGCGGAAGCCCGCCGTTATTTTGTTATTCCTTTTCTTTATTATTGTTGCCACAATAAAGTGGCTAAGCCAATAAAGACTCCTGTCCTTCTTCCCCCCATCCGGGGCATTACTGTATTTTGGTTTTACTACTGTATTTTTATTTTACTTTTCGGCGAAAGTGAGCGGTGGACGGCCGTCTTGGACGGAAATGCAAGTTTGAATGAGTTTGCGCCGAGCGGCGGGTCAGAGTGCCGCTGTGCTAATGTGTCAACAACGCATTTATTAGCAGAAAATGCAGGGCTGTTACAGCGGACGGATATATGCAATCATGGCCGACGAACCCTTGATAAATGCGCTTTTTCCCCCCAAGTTTCAGAGCTCTGGGACACTCAAAAAATGTCTCTCATACCTCTCCTTGCTAAGCTAAATGGTACCTTGATGTGCGTTTGTGTGGAAAAGTAGTTGACGAACAACAACAACAACAATTAAAACTATTCACCTTCTCACCGAAGCTAGTAAAACTCTTTACACGGCAATTAGAATTTCCCCCTACACCTTGAAATGGCTCCATTACACGGACGTAGGTTTGGTCTCAATATTGGTCGGGACGCTATACAGGCATGAAAATCTCTCACCTTTCGGCGAAATTCGCCGTTTTGAAGTAAAAAAGGATGACCTACGTGAATCGTGTAGATCCGAGGAGAAAACTTTTAAGGGGGGGGGGGGGTTCGGGTGTAGGCATGTGCCGGTTACCTTCACGGTTTACCATGCTATGAAAACGTGGCGGTTACAAAACCACTAAAATTTTCCGTCATACTGTAGTAATTATTCGTTATTTTTCATGTGTCGAAAATGCAGCCAGAAGTGGCTTGGCGCGGCAGCGCTTACCCCTTCCCCTGTTTGATGCTGCGAGTGTCAGTGACGCTATTCCAGCAAACCCAAAAAGAAACACTCCAAACGCAAGGCGTAAATTCTTCAATTTATTGATCTCTCAAATCGTGGTAACTGAAATATACCAAATGAATACATTTAAAACGTTGTACAATCGTATTTTTCCACGTGTGAGTCGCTTCAACAGTTTAGCTTCATGAAAAAGTTCGCCAAAAACAAAACACACATTTTCCTTTTAAATTCAATACACAAAGTTACTAAAAACTTACAAAGACGAATGATAGGCAAGGCTTAGTTAGGAGAGCAACTTCATTGAGGTTAATCACAGCCGCTGAGAGAGAATCAAGTTTGTATGTGGGGAGGAGAAAAAGAGCGTCAAAGATCGCTAATTGCGACAGATGATCTTGTCCTAAGAACAAATTCACGTTCGCTGGACAAGGTGAGGTCTCACTCCCAATTTTTTTTTTTTTAGATGAATGCATTCGCCAGCATATTGAATTTGGTGAGTAATGGTTTTAATCGTTTTCATATTTTGCGGTATGACAAAGTTACTGCCGTTTGTCGCAGCTTGCGTTGAACACTGCCAGAGCGTCCAGTGAAAAAATAGCTCCCGTTAAGGTAGCGTCAAGCTTGTGTATTTAACGGTAATATAAAAGCAGTGTTGTCAGTAACGTGTTATGTGAGTAATGCGTAACTGTAATCTGATTACTTTCTTTCAGTAAAGAACAATCTAACGCGTTCATTTTTCTAAATCAGTAATCTGAGTAAAATTACTTTCCTTGATGCCTGTGCGTTACTATTTTGTTATTGCCCCATAATGTATGTAGAATGAAGAATACTGTAGTCATGGGAGTGACATCACATGTCACATTTTCTAATCAAGGATGGGAAAAAAAGGGTCACGTGTATTACCATGATGCGTGAGCCGTGAGCGCTGGGAGTTTGCGGCCAAAACAACACAGCCTTGCTTCCCCTCCAGGATGCAATGAAATAGGCAGGAGATATACTACAAACGGCTGCATTTGCACACTGGAAACACAGTCATTACGTCACATTTTTGTCCAGTAAAGATGACAAAAATATCTCCGTGCGCTGCGAACTTTGCGCTGGCTCAAAAAGACTGTCGACCGCTATAAGCATCCAATTCAAGCACCATTTGGAATTACAGCACAACAGGTAACACGAAAGCCAGGACTTTTTGATACTGCTCGTGCTCAATCCTCGGTTCAAGCTCAGTTGTTGTTGAAAGTTTTGAAAGCTTAGGTTTAAAGAAATTCTAAATATCCATCTTGCCTCCTCAGCTGTAGTTTTGGCTAAGCAATGCAAACGGCTGTCTCTAAGGTGCTGTAGTCACATGATCTGTTCGAAAAATAATTTGGACCCATTATGAAATAGTTTGAAGGATCATTCATTCAGGTTCATTTCATTCATTTTTGTTGTTTATTTTATTGCTCTAAAACTTTTATAGACAACATTTTAATGGCCATATTCAATGGTCTTTATTTTTAAAGGGGAAGTTCAGAATTTTTACATTAAGCTTAATCTTTGAGTTAGCCGGGGTTTAATTAGTCGTTGGAGTTGATTTGAACAAATTCTGTGCAGTTTGCCAGTTATTTGTTAGTTTCAGGGGTCCGGAGTGGCTAAGCTAGTCCGAGTCAATGGTGGTTGAAATCAACTCCTTCAACTAATTAAAACCCCGCTCGAATATTAAGCCTTATGTGAAAAATTAAAATGGTCAAATTCGCCACATGTAGGACGTTTCGCCGACAGAGGACATTTTGGCAGAACGCCGGAACATATTTCCTCCACACCTTTCTCACCTTTTTAACCCCTGACCCATTTTCATGCCTGGCTATAACAGCTTAACCTGCATGTACACTTTTTGCTAAGACAGGATATTAATAAAACCAAACTGATTAGTTGAACGGGGAGCAGGGCTTAATTTCTCACCAATATGAACGTAATTAATTGATAGACTAAATGATCAATGCAAAAATAAATCTGTATTGACTTGTACTAACTTCCACACTGCAAATTTATAACGTTTCAATCTGATGATTTTTCTTAAATCTATTCGAGTATTTTTTTCCATCTTGTTTTGAGAGTTAAGGACTAGTTAACAGATTAATGGATCAGATTATTCAATTTACTTTAGGTAAATATTACCATTTGTTCTTATTAAAGCCCATAGATCTAAAGGTTGGTCATTTTTCACCAAAATCAAGGGGGGAAAGGATTTCAAATAATGTTTTGAACAATATCACTTCCTGAAAGAAGAACATTTCTGATGAAAAAAAGCATAGGCGGAGTTTGACTTTTGGGGCAGGGGGGGCACAACATGTTGATGACCCCGAAACGCAGTGTCAGCAATACAATTAACTTACAAGAATATTTATAATAATAAGTTCACAATGAGCGTTTTTTTGTTTCCCATCGTTCTTGAGGGGAATTCTAAATCAGGCTGCTTAGGCGATACTTTTCGCCAAGATCGTCATCCACTGAATATCGTAAGCCCACCGGTGTCGTGCCAATATAGTTACCACCGTCAAAAATTGTATCCCCTGAGCAGAGCCTTATGGAGGTAGATTTGTGTCTTATTATTCAATCCAAAAAAAGTTGCTTCAATCAAAATATATACTGTCAACCAAAAAAAATCGCCTCAATTAAAAAAAAAAAAAAAAAAAAAAGTGTTTGAATGTAAAAAAAAAAATTGAAACTCAAAATATGCGTTTGGAAGCCATTTTTCTTAGTTTTTTTTTTTTTTTTTTTTTTTTTTTTTGATTGAAGTCATTTTTTTTTTGAAGTAATGTTGATTTGTGTCTGGTCCACATTTTGGCTAGGACATTTTTGTCTTTATTATTCAATCAAAAAATAAGTTGCTTAAAAAAATATATATGTTTAAAAACAAAAATCACTTCAATCAAAAACAAAAAAAAAAACATTTCAATCATTGAAAAAGTTTTTGAATGCGTAAAAATTTTTGCGATTGAAAAATTTGTCTTTGAACACTTAATTTTTCATTGAAAAAGTTTTCTTTGATTGAAGCAATCCTTTTTGTGTTTGGGCCATATTAAGGGTAGGACATTTGTGTCTCAATCATTCAATCCCTCAAAAAGTTATATTATTTTAAATATTTTCAATCAAAGAAAAAAAAATTTAAAAAAAAAATTGCCCTCCCCTAATATATATATATATATATATATATTAATTAAAATTTAATGCAAAGCAAATGACCGTCTAAGGTGCTAGTCACATGATCTGTCTGAAAAATAATTTTGACCCATTTTAAAAATATATTTTTTTATTCATTTTATTAATTTTTGTTGCAGTTTTATTGCTTTAAAATTTATATATATATACATATATATATATATATAGGAAGGTCAATTACATGCAATGACACTTTTCGGCCCCTTAAAATCCGCTTATGAGAAAAAGCTTTTTTTTAAAGATTAAATATACTCACTTTCTGCTTAAAATAAAAGTGTTAAGATTATTTTCAGATAGCTGTTTTTTTATTTCAAGAAATCTGAGTAAAATTTACTTGAAGCACTGGCAGATAATTTTGCTTATTTCTAGTACATTTACACTGAAAACAAGGTATTTTAACAAGTCATCAGCCAATCAAACATGCGTTTGAGGGGGGAAAATGATGTCATTTTAAGTCTGAACATAATGAAAGTAATTCACTTAATAATGGTAGGGTCAATTCTAGAGATGTCCGATCACGTCATTTTCAAAGTATCGGAATCGGCAAAAAAATATCGCACATGTTTTTTTTTTAATCTATATATATTTTTAAATTAAATCGTTTTCTAATTGTATTTAACGTTACAGACAAAATGTCTTACACTCATCCAGTGTAGTTTTGGCTTAAAGTAGGGCTATCAAATTTATTGCGTTAACGGTGGGAATGAATTTTAATTAATCACGTTAAATAATTAACGCATGCGCTACACGACCCACTCACGCATTGTCGCGTTCAATCTATAAAGACGCCGTTTTACCTATAGATAGCGCTAAAAGGCAGCGTATAATGAGTAGAGAGAATTTTGACAGCCTTTGGAGCCATTTTTTATGTGGCTAAAGCCTTACAATACCTCTCTCAGCAATTAAAAATAACGTGGGAGGCAATGTGGGGAAGAAAGGTAGTAGTTGATTATTTTCTTAACACCCTATGTTCTTTCCCAACGCAGAGAAGATATATCAATTGGTGCCCCTACACACAGTCATGGTTGCACTTCCCATCATGCATTTGGGCAGAAGTTAAATGGCTGCAGTATCATTTACTGAAAGCTCAACAAATACACTAGATGGTAATATTTAGTCACAATATACAAAGTCACATTTATCCTTTAAGAATTACAAGTCTTTCTATCCGTGGATCCCTCTCACAGAAAGAATGTTAATAATGTAAATGCCATCTTGAGGATTTATTGTCATAATAAACAAATACAGTACTTATGTACTGTATGTTGAATGCATATATTCGTCCGAGTTTTATTCATTTTTTTCTTAATGCGTTGCCAAAATGTATATGATCGGTAAAAATGATCGGGAATGATTGGAATTGAATCGGGAGCAAAAAAAAAGAGCAATCGGATCGGGAAATATCGGGATCGGCAGATACTCAAACTAAAACGATCGGGAGCAAAAAAAACATGATCGGAACAACCCTAGTCAATTTTATCCTTACAAAATATGTGAAGACAATCGAAATGACCTCTATAACCAGGGGTGCACATAATTTTTTTGCCCAGGTTCTCAGAGGAGGACCTGGAGATGTGACTTGGTCCTCATTGAGCTTGAGAGCCGACCCGCCTGATGCGATAAATTTATGACAAGCTTTACTTAGAGCCAATTAACTTTAATTAATTATATTAACAATTAATGCTTGATTAACATCAACTGGCACAACAAAATTGCCATTACTTTGAAGTGAAATGTAATGAAATAAGAAGCACCAATTCAAAATAAAGGGCATTATGCGGCTCCCACATTAACTCCAAGCCTTTTTAAAAGTGGGATATCCTCCTCATAAGACCTCATTGAACGTGCATGTTTAGCTTTGTAAAATGCGAGCAAAAACACGTTTGTCAGTGCATGTCGCTGTTCATTACCTTTATTCCGCCACTTGTCCATAGGGCGAGTGGGGTCCTGTTTGACATTGATAGTTTGCTTAATTGCCACATGCTCTGTTTTTTTCGTGCTTTTCAAAGTTTGGATGGCTGAAATTCTTTGACCCTACATAAAATGCGCTGCTCTTATCGGCGACATTGGGATTCTCACGGCACATTTTGTACCGCATTTCCGTGCGAGCATCATTTGCTTCTAGCCATGGTACCTCCTGTAGCCACTTTTCAGCAAAAGTCCTTTTTTTCGGTAGCTCCGGTGACGTCTCTGTCGTCTGTCTGTCTTTTGACGGGGGTTGGGGACCGCGGAAGTAATTTAGTGATGGCCAAATTAAGCCTCATGAAGCAATGAAGCTTTGCAGCCAATTGGTTTGCACATGTAGCAAAGCTTCATGGTGCTTCATTTACCCTATGGCGCCATCAAGTGGTCTAGAAGCCCAAGAGGTCAACATTGTTAAGAATCCAATGGCTATTTGCTTAAGACAAAGATATGAATGTGCTTGTGTTAGTAATTTAGTATGTGAACAAAATACAACAAGTGCTAAGGGTAATTTGTTATTCATTTTTATTTAGAAATAATAGCTTTCCCACAGTGGCTGGCTTTAAACAGTTTCTTTTTTTGGAAAATATTTCACCAGCTTTAGAAAATATTCTTTCACAAGGCACAGATGAAGCTGGGGTGCAGCGAAATGTGAGTGCCAGTTTATATAAATTTGGGTAGGTATTCTTTTGTGCCTCCCAGTACACTAATGGATTGTTCATTCTGTTGATGTTTGGTTCAGATAGGTACACACACACACTCACATTTATATTAAAGTAGTTTTTCTTCCTTACCTTATTGAAAGCAATCAAATCAAAATGTTCCCATACATGGGAGGATCGCTCTTTTCACGCAGGTTCCATCGCAAGCAAAGGACAAGGCTCGAAAAAAGATTGCACTGGTTGCACTGTTGCGCACAGATGTAACAAGTACAGGAGCCCGAAATCCACAAAATGTGAGATAACAGGCGATCGCCATTGCGTTTTGCAACCAATTTATACCGTAGTCTGCCCTGTTTTTGCAATGTGCGCCAAACGTTGGATCACTTCCAAAGCACTCACGAGATTCAGCCGGCCGCCGGCGAGGCTTCCCATGTCATCATTTCCGGGTTTTGCCGAAATGAAGCGCGCCTCGCTACAAGCTTCGTGGAAACCCCCCTCCCATTACTCGACACAAGCTTCGGAACCTCGGCTCATTTCGTCCCATCACTAAAGTAATTACTCAGTGTGGCCTGCCTCTTCAAAATTTTGAGAAGTTATTTTCTCGTGTCCGTCGCAAATACAGTGGTCAGCCATCGGTACGCAAAAGCGTATGGAAGCCGTTGAGGGCCAGCGCATTTGTCTACGTCCAGTACGCATGCGCGCATGCGGACCACTTATGTGTACCCCTGTCTATAACTGAACTCATTATATAATGCAAATAAGGTTGCCTAAAAGTTGGTGGGGACAATTTGAGCATCCTGAAAAGTTCCTAGTGTTATGTTCCTAACGTCCCTATGCAAACCTACGCCATTGGTCCATTAACAGAAGGACTAGTATTGTTGTGTTAATGTAGTACATTAAGGACTATGAGATGTAAATAGTACTATTGCTACGAGACAAAAAAGTCGTATTATTATATAAGGTAATGTAGCTGTAATCATCTACGCATTTTATGTACATGTACAGTGGGGAGAACAAGCTGAGAGCTACGACATTAGCCTGGCTAATGAAATATTTCAAATAGATCTTTGTTATGGTTATGGTTCTGGTTCTTCTTAGGTAACAAAATTTGAAAAAAAATTTACTTTGTCATGATATGACGCAATTTTGCCGTGGCACAACATGTTGAGGCGGTCCGACTCCGATGCAGCCCACCACCGCAGCTTAAAAAAATCCTAGGGGAAACCCTGGACTGTCATATGATCATCATAATTATGACATAATACTGCCATGAGCAATAATGAATGCTTATGACAAATGTAATTTTGTGTCATCCAGCAAATTATCTCCCGTGTGAATGGATGTAAAAGATCCGAGCTGGATAAATCAAGTTAGTGACATAATTTGCCGGATGACACTTAACTCATTCGCTCCCAAAAACGTATAAATACGATCTATTTTTAATTGTTACAGTGTCCCAAAAACGTATTTATACATCTTTTACGTTTTTTTTTTTTTTTTTTTCAAAAGAGACATCTCTAGGTTCTGATGCAACTTTGCTCCAAAGCACAACGCCCAAAATCCATTTTAAAGCAATAAAACTGGCCACTGGAGGGCAATAGCGCATTTGGTAAGAACTTATATTGGACCATGAAAGGAAATGAATGAAGAGAAATAGTCAGGAAACGGAAGTTTGAAGAAGTAAGAAGCGTGAGAAAAATGTGGAGAACGATGTAAAACACAAGGCACATGCCCCACACAAGTTCCCTAGGTGAATTCTGTTATGAGGTAGTGGTCACTGCAAAAGAAAGATTTAAAAAAATCTATCTTGATGAGACAGGCGGTGATGAGGGAAAATTTTACACCGATACAGCCGCGGCCACAACGGCTTCATCTCTCAGTTCATTAGTTTAGTTAGTTAGTGTAAATAAATTGTTAGTTTGCTATCAAAAGCTCTATTTGTCTTGTTGGTTATGTTATTTTGTAGAAGGAAAACATTATTCAGATGTTTGGGATGTACAAAAGCAAAAAATAGCTGTGTTAAAGTCAAACTAAGCTATTTTCTAATTCTGATTTCCAAAGAATGGAAAAAGATATGGACTAACTTTTTTTCCTGCTGAAAGAAGAGAGCCAATCTTTCTTTTGGTGGGTTCCATGTTTATATAGCAATAGAACAGAATTTTCTACGGGCCTTGCAAAATCAGTCAAAATCCAGTAAAACGGCCGAGAGCGAAGGGGGTTGCTTCAGTGAAAATGGCTGGGAGTGAATGAGTTAATGACATCTGTCATAAGCCTTCATTAATCCTAATTATAATGTCATGTCATAATTATGGCAGTCTTATGACGCCGCTGTCAAACAAAGTGTTTTCTATTAACCCAAATGAATCAACAAACAAGCCGCACTGGACTATAAGACGCAGGATTCAAAATGAGGGGAAAAAAGTAGCGGTTTATAGTCTGAAAATTACAGTACTCAAGTGTACAGTTACATTGATGAAATTTTATTCAAAAGTACTGGTGTAAAAATCTACTCTATCAAAATTACTGTTACATTGATGAAATCATGCTCGGGTAAAAGTACAACTCAAGTACTGAAGTTGTACTCAAAAGTACTTGTGCAAAAATCTACTCTATCAAAATTACTGTTACATTGATGAAATCGTGCTCGGGTAAAAGTACTACTCAATTACTGAGATTGTACTCAACGGTATTTGTGTAAGAATCTACTCCAGTAAAAGTACTGTTACATTGATAAAATCGTGCTTGGGTAAAAGTACTGCACAATTCATGAAATTATACTCAAAATTGCTTATTTGTGTAAAAATTTACTCGAGTAACAGTACTTTTACATTGATGATGGGTAAAAGTACTACTCAATTACTGTAATTTTACTCAAAAGTATTTGTGTAAAAAATATATTAAAAGTTTCAATTATATGCTGGTAAGGAATTTTTTAACGCATTGATGTCAGTTGGCAGGATCTGATAAAACGATGTGGCCGATGATCATTGGTGGTGTCAAATTTGTCAAGCAGTCTGGTTAATACAATTATGGTCATTCAGTCCAAAGTCATGTCGTGAGGTCAAATAAGAAACAAAAATGTGTACTTGGCGTCCTTCATACAAAACAAAAACAATACAACATGCAACTATCAATAATCTACTTGGTAGATGGCGTGTGCGGTTGAAAACTACATCTGACCAGCGTTCCACACTTGTGCAGAACAAGTCAATGATATAGACGCATAATGATGACGTCATTGTGTGCCTAGTGGTGGCTTTGCCACATTGCGTGACTCAACTTAAAAACTGCTCCAACAGTACTGTTACAATGATGAAATTCTGCTTGAGTAAAAGTACTACTCAAGTACTGAAATTCAAAAGTGCTTGTGTAAAAATCTGCTGTAGTAAAAGTATTGTTACATTGACGAAAGCTGGCTTGGGTAAAAGTACAACTCAATTACTGAAATTGTACCCTACGGTTTGTGTGTAAAAATCTACTCTAGTAAAAGTACTGTTACATCAATGAAATCGTGCTTAGGTAAAAGTACTTCTCAAGTACTAAAATTGTACTCAAAAGCACATGTGTAAAAATCTGCTGTCGTAAAAGTATTTTTTTATTGATGAAATTCTCAAGTAAAGGTACTACTCAAGTACTCAAAGGTATTTGTGTAAAAATCTACTCTAGTAAAAGTACTGTTACAGGGATGAAAACTAGATTGGGTGAAGTTACTGATTTGAATCCATTCACTGCAATTGACAACAATACTGTACAAGTCAAATTCATTTGGACTATGACAGCCGACATCGAGTGATCGCGTTTCACTGCCGTCGACGGCGCTAGACGTTCAATCCGATTTAACCGGGGGGCTTTTATTAAAGTGTTTCATTTATTGCCTGCCATTGACAATGACAGATGTCCAATTCATTGAAACTGCTTGTAAGTCCTCATGTTTGAGTGCCACTGACGGCACTCGATGTCCAAGACCTTTGGACCGGGAGGTTCAATCCAAAGGGATTGATTACTGCTTAGTTCAGTAACGATAGTAGGCATGTGCCGGTATGAGATTCTGATGGTATGATAACCTGAAGCCAAAATATCACGGGTTCACGTTATCGCAATTACAGCTCTAAAATATGTTACTTTTCACCACTAGACACACTAGACCCAACTCTCGTAGCTGGTGGGAAACATTCATGACAGTGTTTACTAACCTTTCATTTTTGTATAATTGCAGAATCATATTGGAGGTACAGTGGGGCAAATAAGTATTTCGTTAACCACCAAATGTGCAAGTTCTCCTACTTGAAAAGATTAGCGAGGCCTGTAATTGTCAACATAGGTAAACCTCAACCATGAGAGGCAGAATGTGGAAAAAAAAAAAACAGAATATCACATTGTTTGATTTTTAAAGATTTCCAAATTAGAGTGGAAAATACTGTAAGTATTTGGTCACCTACAAACAAGAAAGAATTCTGGCGGTCAAAGAGGTCTAACTTCTTATAACGAGGTCTAACGAGGCTCCACTCGTTACCTGCATTAATGGCACCCGTTTTAACTCATTATCGGTATAAAAGACACCTGTCCACAACCCTCAGTCAGTCACACTCCAAACTCCACTATGGCCAAGACCAAAGAGCTGTCGAAGGACACCAGAGACAAAATTATAGACCTGCACCAGGCTGGGAAGACTGAATCTGCGCTTGGTGTAAAGAAATCAACTGTGGGAGCTACAGTATTATTAGAAAATGGAAGACATACAAGACCACTGATAATCTCCCTCGATCTGGGGCTCCATGCAAGATCTCACCCCGTGGTGTCAAAATGATAACAAGAACGGTGAGCAATAATCCCAGGACCACACAGGGGGACCTAGTGAATGACCTACGGAGAGCTGGGACCACAGTAACAAAGGCTACTGTCAGTAACACAATGCGCCGCCAGGGACTCAAATCCTGCACTGCCAGACGTGTCCCCCTGCTGAAGCCAGTCCACGTCCAGGCCTGTCTGCGGTTCGCTAGAGAGCATTTGGATGATCCAGAAGAGGACTGGGAGAATGTGTTATGGTCAGATGAAACCGAAATAGAACTTTTTGGTAGAAACACAGGTTCCTTTGTATGGAGGAGAAAGAATACTGGATTGCATCCGAAGAACACCATACCCACTGTGAAGCATGGGGGTGGAAACATCATTCTTTGTGGCTGTTTTCCTGCAAAGGGACCAGGACGACTGAGCTGTGTAAAGAAAATGATGAGTGGGGCCATGTATCCAGAGATTTTGAGTGAAAATCTCCTTCCATCAGCAAGGGCATTGAAAATGAGACGTGGCTGGGTCTTTCAGCATGACAATGATCCCAAACACACAGCCAGGGCAACAAAGGAGTGGCTTTGTAAGAAGCATTTCAAGGTCCTGGAGTGGCCTAGCCAGTCTCCAGAAAATCTGTGGAGGTAGTTGAAAGTCCGTGTTGCCCAAAGACAGCCCCAAAAAATCACTGCTCTAGAAGAGATCTGCGTGGAGGAATGGGCCAAAATACCAGCAACAGTGTGTGAAAAGCTTGTGAAGAGTTACAGAAAACATTTGGCCTCCGTAATTGCTCACAAAGGGTACATAGCAAAGTATTGAGATGAACTTTTGGTATTGACCAAAAACTTATTTTCCACCATGATTTGCAAATAAATTCTTTAAAAATCAAACAATGTGATTTTCTGTTTTTTTTCCCCCACATTCTGTCCTTCATGGTTGAGGTTTACCCATGTTGACAATTACAGGCCTCTCTAATATTTTCAAGTGGGAGAACTTGCACAATTAGTGGTTGACTAAATACTTATTTGCCCCACTGTATTGCTGCTTCGACAGCCACCCTCCACAAACATGTTTTACATGTTGGTTGGCCCTCCTCTAAGCCGCGGCTGCCAGGAACTTTTCTGTAGCCGATATCTTCCCATACCAGTAATTTCGTTTTCTTCGATGGAGGAAAATGTTCAGGAGTTTCACCTTCTCCAGCCATCGTGTAGCACAGCTGAGTCACTGACAGTGAGCAACCGCTGAAGGAAGTTTGAGCCTTGGAGCTGCAAGCGAGGGATTTCTCACTGCATTTTTGGGACATTAAAAAATAGCTAAAAACAGGGACGGTATCACGGAGAGGGTTTTTGCGGTTTTGATAAACCATGACGTTTTCATACCAGGGTATACCTTAGAACCGGTAATCAGCATGTCTAAACAAGCGTAAATGTAATTGGTCACTTTAAGGTCCAAGCTGACGCGGATTGCGGCGGATGTGTCGGCGGGTCCCCGCAAGGAACGCACGGTGGTCTTCCTGGGCTCGGAGGACGGGCGCGTGGCCAAGGTGCTGCTGGCCACGCGGCCTAATGACACCCGAGGATCCAAACTCCTGGAGGACATCCGCGTCTACGACCCCGACAGGTGAGAAGCCGGTCGGCGCTTCGGTCTCGCGTGTCGTCCCGCTGAGCTGGCGAGCAACCTCCCCAGGTGTGATCCGGGCTTGACGGAGGACCGGAGGGTTTTGGGTCTGGAGCTGGACAAAGAGCACCACGCCTTGTTCGTGGCATTTAGCGGCTGCCTGCTTCGCGTGCCACTCAGTCGCTGCGCGCGTCACGGCGTCTGCAAGAGGTGAGCGGGAGGAGGAAGCGGCGAGCACCTTTTCACAATAAAAGTCTTCCGTCTCCCTCACTCTCAGGGCGTGTCTGGCCTCCCGTGACCCCTACTGCATCTGGCTACGCACGGGAACTTGTGCGGACATGGCGCCCGGATTCAGGTAGGTGTGAGTTCCTCAATAGAACGGTGCCTCTTAAAGTGCTACGTGAGCTCTCCCTAGTGGTGTAGGCTTCCTTTTCAGTGCACACATTAAGTACAGTTGAGCAAAAGATTCTCATTTCATGTTAAAAGTTTCTTTTCACCTCTGAGCAGAATACCCTAGTTTGTGCTACGTTTGTGCTGTAAAAAGTTTTGTTTGTGCTATTGTTTTTTGAGATATTTATTTCGAGTGATGTCACGCTACCCCGTTAATTGCAAAATCGACCCGAAATGGTGCCATTCGTTTATGCTACCGTTGGGCTGCGATCATTTTATAGAAATTGAAACATTGAGTGGTGATGTCACTCGCACAATGGCGCAATTTGGGGTCCATTTTGCAATAAATGGAGGGCTGCGTGACGTCATCACTCAAAATTATTATCTCAAAAACGATAGGAGCACAAACAATTGGCACCATTTTTATATAAATTTGCATCTGATGGGGGGCCAACTTCATGGAGGTTCCTCTGACTTGATTGAAAATGCTTCACACACTTGCTTAAGCGTAAGCACTTTTTACTTACTTGTCAGTGTCTTCGGCAGGGCGGGCTTCGAGCAAGACATTGAGGGAGACCACGCCCACCTGCCTGCCTGTCACGGTGAGCCACGGCGTCGCCTGCATTCAGTGAACCAACGGCAACCGTTTTTGCGTTTTTCCACAGCCGACCTCTCGGCAGCGTCTCGTGACCGGGACGTGCCCGTCGACGCGTCGTATGGTAAGCCCCGCTGAGGTCCGACCACTCCTCCATCCTTAACGTTATGTATTTTTTCAGGTGTTCGCGGTGCGGATGAAGATCCCTCGTCTCACGTTCACTACACGCTGCTGCTAGCCTGCGCCCTCGTTGCGTTCTCGCTAGGCGCCGTGTCGTCGGGCTTGGCGGTGTCGCGATTCTGCGGCGGGGACGGCGATGCCCGCCGACACGGGAGCTTCAAAGACGCCGAGGCTCCACTGCCACGTTCCCTCTCCCTACGCTCCTTGGCCAAAATGAGTGGACTCTTAGACGCTGCGCCCAAGGTGAGGGCTAAAGCATGAAAAGAGCTTTCTTCGCCCCTACCGGCATGGTCTCAGGGCAGCCATGTTGGTAGGGGCGACGTTCCCATCAAACTCAATGCATTGACATCCAAATGAAGGCATAACAGTGTTCATTCTCGGCAACCCTGCTACTTGAAATGCATTGAATGTCGACCTGGGCTAAAGTCATTGGCGGGAGTTGCACAACTCTGTTTTTAAACCACTAGGAGGAGAAAGCGTGCTCAGAGACGTACGCGTCCTTCATCCCTGATGTCCCAGCGTCCGATTCCTCGACTGCGCGACACCACCTGCCTGCGGCGGAGCCTCGGCTCGGCCCGACGCAGGTATGTCAGCGAGCATTTATCGTGCTAGGACCAAATGTTGACGCGCGACAACATTCTGTCTGTCAGGCGGACAATGAGCTAAAGTCCGCTCCCCAGAAAAGCTCGGAATACCTTCCGGTGGACGGCGCCGTGCCCTCGACGACGGAGCGCGCGACTCCCTCAGCGTTCCAGGGCGCTCACCTCCACGGCGATGTGTCAGACGGGTCCGCGTTGGACGAGCTCCTAAGGCACATCCGCCAGGTCAGTGCCCAAGGAGGCGGAGGTATCCGGGTCCTTACGTCCACCCCAGAGCGTCACAGTTATCATCATCAGAATGGCAAGACACCAGCTCATAGCTATTACCCAGATCCGGCCTCCCGGCCGCTACCACTTATTCCTCAAGGCGCCGCCGTCTCGCGGCAACAGCCGGAGACTCCCACCCGCCCCGCCGTCATCAAGATGGGCAGCGTCCTGCCGCGACACCACAGCTTCAACCGGCAGGGGGTGGCGCCAAGGCATTTCCCGGTCAGAATGAACACTGACGGAAGCGACAACCGACCCCTGGCCCGCCGCCACCTGCCAGCGAGTCGGGCCTGCCTAACACGGCAGCATAGCTACAGCGAAGGCGTACGGCGCGCCAACGCCTCGGCCGTGCGGCGCGCCGTCTCGCTCAAGCCCAAAGTGCCACCTAAACCATCCTTCCTGCCAGAGGCCTCCGCTTGGCCCGTGACCGAGGAGCGCTCGGGGTGCTGACTCTGGCGTAGGAAGCTATGCTCACAACGCCCCCACAAACTCTAGCAATAAACAAGCAAGATGTGACTTTTTCTGGAATAATTCAAACTTTTTTTCCAAACAAATTGTAATGAAGTATTGGAACTAAAATGGAAACCGAAGCAAGCTGAATGTGACTTCTTACCCAAGCGCCGTCATTTGACGGAGCAGCGGCGCCCCCAGCAGGGAAATGTCAACTTGTAGCATTCCTACTCTTATTTGTATGCTTATTAACTTATTTAATAACAATGAATGACTGTGAATGTAAATAAAAAAATCATCTGGTATTGTCTCATTTATCATTTCTGTACGTATAATAAGCAGAGGTGGGTAGTAAGATGTTACATTTACTCAGTGCTTAATTTGTAAATCATAAGGTGCCGGAAAGCAAAGTACATATGACAGCGTAGGGATGACGAGACGGGCACAGGTCCCGGAACATACGCAGAAAATGGTGCTGAAAACAACACGCAAATGCCAACTTGCAATGCTGTGGGACTTACAAGCCTCAATTTCAGATAGGATCAATGGTATAAATGTTATGACAACAATTTAAAATTATTTAGGCCAATGGTGGGCAAACTATTCCACAAAGGGCCGCAGTGGATGCAGGTTTCTGTTCATACCTATCATGAGGACAGCCTTTCACCAATCTGGTTTCTTACAAGTGCAATCAGTTGATTGCAAACAGGTGCTTCTTGTTTCCACTGAAACCTCATTGGTTAAACTGTCTGTGCTGAATCAGTTGGAACAAAGACCAGGACCCACTGCGGCCCTCGAGGACCGGTTTGCCCACCCCTGATTTAGGCTATACTCTACACCAGGGGTCCCCAACGACCGATCCGTGGCGCATTTGGTACCGGGCAGCACAGAAATAATTTATTAACGACTGCATTCTGGCCGATAGACTTTGGCCTGTGCCGCTTCACACCAATATCCCTGTCTACTCTAGATATACAACTATAGGATAGGAGGTCGTCATAGAAATGCATTTATTGGACTGTTAGCAGTACATCTTGTTTTGTATATCTATGAGCGCTTGGCCCCGATAATAACATGACGTAGGTCGTCGCCCATCACATTTGTTCCTGGTAATAATTAGCCCCCACACTAGAATGACTGAAAAACAAACGTCTTATGACAGATTTTTTTAAAGGGAAAAGGGAACCTGACGAGCCAAAAGATGAGCCTACAACCTCGAAGAAAACAAAATCTAAGTTACTTCTCAATCATTAAAGACCCACGAACTGCGAAGGAGTGGATTCGTGACCCGTATGTGAATAAACCGAGTGATTCTAGCATGTCTGTGCAACAGGAATATCAGCTTGTAGGGATCGCAAATCACGGCGACCGTAAACGTACATTTGAGACAACAACTCTACCGAGGTTCTGGATTAAAGTCATTTCGGAATATCCCGACATCGCTAGGAGACCACTGAAAACTGTGCTACAATTTCCAACATTGTATCTTGGTGAAGCCGGCTTCTCTCATTCTCCCATCTCGGGACCATCTCGTCTCAACGAAACAACCTCGGGCCTCCCACTGATTCAGCGGGTGAGTTGTATTTTCCCTGCACTTAACACGACTGGGCTAAAAACAAATGTTATTTTATATTTGCTGTATTTTTCTGCCGCACATTGCCGGTGTTCTGACAAATTTGGCACGCGCGTAACGTTAAAAATGACCGCGAATGCAGCGATTCCAAAGCAACACTACAAACTTTCTTTAAAGAAAGGAATATTAACTTACATTTGCCATGTTAGCTGCACACAACAACTACACGCAGCTCTCTCACTTAACGACTCCCCAGGGTACCCGCGGGTTATTAAAAGTATTAAAAAAGCATTGAATTTAGTTTTCCATTATTAAAGGTATTAAAAGTATTAAATTAGCTGTTGTAAGTCTGGATTTTTTTCACCGTGGTCTTAATTTTCAAGAACATCTCAGTGCAACCTAAATTACATCCGTGACAGTTGTTTTTTTTTTTAAATCCATAACGAAGATGACGCATAGAATTTTTACGATGCACTGCACTACAAATCGAAATGCAACTCGTGCGTGCCAAACCACCACAACCGGCAAAACGGAGAATCCACCAACCTCTGCATCGGGAATGCGTGGAATGAAAACCCTGCAGGCAGAAGTATTGTGGATTCTGAACACCAAAACAGACCACCATTCATATACTTAAATGAGTCCGTTGGTGATCTGTTTAGGATATTAAATCATTTTTGGTCAGCATCGGCTGTCAGAATGTTGGTCATATTGCGTTTTGTTCTAGAGGGAGCGTTCCCGATGTCTTAACTGTCTTTTGTAACAAATTTCAGTTGGCAGAAAAAAAACGCACCTTTTCTTAATGTTTAAATAGACTACATATTTTTATGATTATAAATGCATTTACACAATGAAATAATGGGGGAAAAGTTTGTTAAACATAACACATGTTTTTTTCCGGAGGGAGCATTCCCGACTTCGTGACTGCAGTCAATTTAAGCTCATCAAGACTTTAAAATAGAGGTAAAATCGGGCCTAAAAAATTCAGCCCGACCCGAACTGGTCCGCGGGTATAGCCCGACCCGTGTTTTGTGTGATAAGATTTGTGACGATGTCTGCATAATAGCCTGTCTTTTGTAACGAATTCTCAGTTGGCAGAAAAAAACCGCACATTTTCTTAATGTTTAAATAGACTACATATTTTTATGATCATTATAAACTTATTTACACAACGAAATAACGCTGGAAGTTTGTTAAATATAAATAAACAGGTGCAGTTTTGCGGACTCGCAGAGAGGAAGATTAAAAAGGGCGTATAGGCACGCTCTGGCTCTGCAATGACCATACAACGCCTTCTTTTTTTTTATCCAAATTATTTATTTTATAACAAGTATTCCTTAGTTTATCATTCATACATCGTTAATATATAGTCATTTCAAAATGTTAGCGAGAAAGAACCCTGGCCCGGCCGAGTTAATAATTGACATTTTAATTTTGGTCTTGTTTTCAGTTTAATTTAACTGTTTCCAGCTTGCTATGTTTATAATTGTGATGTTTGTTTACCGATTTTCCTCTTACTGCAAAGAGAGAGGAAGTTACATCGGCCGCCGCTATGATATTTAAGTCATCAGCCATCTGCTGTGACCCGGGAATCTAACGCCTGCTTTCACGCACACTGCTTCCCATGTCAGTCGACACGGGAAATTGTTTTCACGCACAACTGCTGCACGGTTAAATCCCGCGATATTCCCGTTGTTTTGGAATATGTGATAGGGGCTCAAGTTAGATCCAGAAACTTTAGGTTGCAGTTTATGGGTCATGCGAAGGCAGTGGACCTGCTTAAACATTTCGGTTTGCCTTTCGAATGAATGTGAATTTCGCCGTTTTAACTCAAGAGTTAGCCATGTTCACTGGGGCCTGTTACAGAAGAAGGCTGGTCTGAGTCCTGTCCTCCTCCTCTTTTTGTCTTATTGTGTGCGTGTGTGTGTTTAAAAAAAATTCTGACAGACTTTATAATGTTACTTTAAATGTGTTTTAATTGTATCTTCAATATGCAGTATGTGCATTCTTTTGTCAAACACACTTAGTAATTGAGGTTGAATTTGATGTTCAGTTCTTTATTTAATATGATTCAATATGATCTAAATAATGGGTGCAAGAAAAGTATTAATTTTCAGTTGAAATAGCATTAAAAAAGGTCTTAAAAGTCTTGAATTTAGAGTTATCAATTCTGGGGGGACCCTGTTCGCCGTGTCGTTAAGCATTAATTTACGCCATTTTCGTGTTGCACATGTATCTTTATGATATAAATACTTTTTTAGCACCGTTGGATAACATTGAGAGTCCAACTGAATATAAAAGAGGCCTTTTTTCACCGCCACAAAAGCTTTGGGAGGAAAATTTTACAAGGGTGCAAATTTTGACAGAACACCAGTCCGTGAACAAAAAGACCCAAATCACACTGGTCCATGGTGCAAAAAAGGTTGGAGACCCCTGCTCTAAACAGCACGGGCAATTGCCCACATAACCACAGGTGGGACTTACAGTAACGTACAGTCTAACTCATAAAACATTTTTTAAAAAAAGGATTACAAAATATAACACAAACCCATTCGTTTGCAAGTTTCATCCTCCCAGTCTTATCTAGCCCCAAGGTTCCCACTAGGGGTGTGGCATCTTAGGCACCCCAGGATTCAATTCGATTACGATTCAGTGGTCTACGATTCGATTCTTGAACGATGATCACGGTATTGACGATGATCACGGATATCAAGATTATCGATGCATCGTACATTACTAATTACCCGTATTGGCCCGAATATAAGACGGCCCTGATTATAAGACGACCCCCCCTTTTTCTAGACTCAAGTTTGAAAAAATACTTTTTGAACACCAAATTAAATTTTATACAGAAAATAATTACAGTACATCCGAAACAAATGATTATAACAATATATTTGAGAGAAAAACCATGTTATTTTGCCTCATTCAATTCTTAATATCTGAACATTTAAATATGTAAACTAAAGTGCAATCACATTCATAAATGAATGGCATCTGGTTTTTGAAATGTAAATAAACCAATCTATTGTGATAAAAACAAAATTGCACTAACTGCAATAACCATCAAAGTGTCTAACTGTAACTGTAGTCTTGAAACAAATCTGAATAAGGAGAAACATTGCAATGAAATAATGCAAACTGGTTATACTTGAGAGTAGCTGAGATCTGTAATGACAGAACATCGCTTCAATGATATCTGGCGCCATCTAGCGTCGTGAATAGGTATGATGTCTAGACTGCGAATATAAGACGACCCCCTCTTTTTCAGTCTTATTTCAAAGCAAAAAACACCGTCTTCTATTCGGGCCAATGCGGTAATAAAGTAGACAAACAAATTTTTGTCCATTATTTATTTAAAACATCCTTCATTCAACAGGAACGATGGAAACATGCCCATACAACAAAATGCTGCCCTTAAGCTGCTTTTTAATTTATTTATTTTTACAAGAAAGTGCAAAAACATTAACCATTTTAAAGGGAGTACTTATTTCTCTCACCAATACAATAAAATTTACACAGGTGGAATGAATTCCAAACTTTCTGGAAACAAAGTGTCTTTAGAAATAAGACTTCTTTTACTCAATATACTTTGTTTTCACAGATTTCTGTATTATTTCGCATGTTTGTAGTGTTACCACTGTACTTAATCATGGTTTTACACGTTCTGCATATGAAATAAATACACATTAGCAAATTAGCTAAACGCTCGGCGCTAACTATTAACATCTCAAAAACAACAATAAGAACATCCCAGTACAAGAACGTCCCAGTACAAGAGGGTTCCTGTACTCACCTCTTATAAACGCACATGGGTCTTTGCAACACACTCAGGACATTTTTCAGTTGACTTGAAACTACAGCTGGACATCTGAAAGACAATGAGTCTCTCTTCCCCTCTCGCTCTACAAAATAACTGTGCGGTCGCACAGAAGCAGGTCGCGCGTTTCTTTTCCTGCCTGTCTCATACACAAATTTATTTTCCAGTCTTTGAATTCTTCAATCTTAGAATTTCGGTCCGCTACGATTGGCTATCATAAAGTTAAGAGGGAAAATCATCTTTTTTTAACCTTTATGAATCGTAATCGAATCATCACGTGTCAAATCGCGATGCATGTAATAATCGATTTTTTGGAACTCTAGTTCCCACCGCCTTACAAATTGTGCAGCCCATACCCGAATTTCCCATAAGGGTACTGGCCTGTTACTCCGGCTGTTGGTGGTTCACCTGGCTGACTGCTGGAACCTGACCAGCTGCTGCCACGGTAGCAGCCTCCTGCTCCGGCTTGGCTGGCTGTCCATGAACCTGGCTAGTTGCTGTCGTACTAGTCTCCTGCTGTTAGCATGCCTCCTCCGTTAGCATGATCACTGCAGCTGCCCTCATCGCCCGTTGGTGCTTTTCTGACTCGTTTTGAACCATCTTCCTTCTTTTTGAAAAAAAGACAGTAAATGCAACTGTCTTTTTGGTACGTTGAAATACTGTTCGATCCTGGCTGCTTGCTTGCTACCCAGATGCCGCAAATTTCCAAAGTTTTTTTGTTTTTTCTTTTTGTTTTATGTCAGGGGCGTGATTTGTTGGTCCATCTTTTCAGTGCATGAACAAATCTCTAACTCTTTCAAATGACATTAAATTTTTATTAACAACATGCAATTTTTGGGATTTGTTCTGTAAATGAATTTATGCATATTATTTATTTTAACTATGCACGGTCCCTTTAAAAGACGCTAGGAATGGAGAGCTGTGAGGTAGTAGGAAGCGAGGGGGAGACGGGCAAGAAGCTAAAGTAAGCAGTTGAATGTGGCGGCAGTCCACTGTTTTTTTTTTTTTTTCCTATATTTCATATTATTATTATTTTCTATACACGAGACATGCCAGTTCTGCACCAATAAGTCCCGGAACACAGGGAGACCAAATCAAGTGGTGCCGGAGCTTGTTCCAGCAGGATCCGGCACAAATTAACCCCTGGACAGAGGGTATTGAAATTGGTAAGATCCCAGCTGGGTTTCTTAAAAATGGGCGTGATGGAAGCAGTTTTGAGAGATGAGGGAACTGTAAATAAATGGCATTAAAAAGAAGTGTTGTCGTTATTGCTTTTAATACAGAGATTTAATTAGCAATATTACATATTACAATATGGTACATTGGACCCCAAATTTAATACTGAAAACAGTTTTGATACAAATCTGGCCCAGATTAGATAACGTGTGCCATATACAGTACATTAAAGTATTGTCTGCTACTTTTGACCAGTTCCGGCCGTAAAATGGTTGCTGATCCGGCAAGTGAATCCCTTCTGAGTTTGGGCCATTGTTCAAAAAGACTGAGGGGAGGATCTGTTTTACGAAATGGGCAGAAATTTGCAGTATATCTGGTTCATGGCCGCTCCAGTTGTATTTTGCTATCCAGGTTGTTTCGACATCACGATTTGTTTTATGTTGCAATACTTTAAAACACGAAGAAAAAAAATTCCAGCAAAATGAATTTTACCGAAATCGAGTGATTGGTCAAGCACTACAATGTTGGTTTTCTACAGAAAAAATGTGATTGGAAAACATGTCGTGCCCCGCCACTCCGTTAGCTTGTTGAATGACAGCTTAGAATTCGTTATTATTCTGTTATCGTCATCTCACTCTTATTTTGAAGGGTTCGCCTACTGTCGTCAATGGCAGCCCATGAGTTCGAAGAAGCTCAGCAGCGTCAACAAACCTGTTGTCACGTCACGACCACGGGTCCGCCGTCACCGCCTGCCAAAAAGCATCCCCTTGTTGTTAACGGACAGCTCGCTGGGCCAACCGGCAAATACTGATGTCGCTCACCGGAGCGGACGTTTCGGTCGGCGTCAAAATAGACGCAGTCGGGAGAGCTTCGCTGCGTTTGTGCCGCCGTGCCGCCGTGGTCGTGTCGTCTCCTCCTGCAGATGTAAATACCGACGCTCGTTGCGCCCACCGCGACGGCGACACAAAATACGGCGGCGGCAATGACGGTGACGTCGTGCTTCGCCGGTTTCACTGTAAGGGAAAACGCGGCTACTGAGCACGACCATTTTTGTGAAATCTGGGTGCTTACCGTAGTTAGTCCTTATCCGGGTGGCGTCCAGCACAGTGACAATTTCCTCAGCGAGGCCGTCCAGTTTGAAGACGCAGGCGTAGCGGCCCCAGTCTTCGGCGGGCTCACGCAGGTGCACGCTGAGCTGGAAGCTTCCATCGTGGTTTGGGAGGAGCTGGTCGTGGTCCACATGGTGGTGCAGCTGCTGACCGTCCAGCGTCCAATACATGTCCACTTTGTCGGGGTAGAATCCGGTGGCGTGACACGTGATGTTCGCCGACGGGTGCGTCTGCAGCAGGGACACCCGGGGGCGCCCTGAGGGGAGCGCCGCACACGTCACAATGCAATCAGTGCGTCAACGCCACTTCAGTTTTCTTTTACAGTCTCTCTCTCTTTTTTAAATTTCCTTCAAGTATTTTAGTGGAGTACATGAAAAAGTAACTGGCAGCCATCTTGCAACAGGGGGTTCTCTGACCGGCTCTGTTGTAGTTGTTGCAAGGCGAGTGATTTTTTTTTCACCAATAAATCACTCTTGACTCACTGAATTTTTCATGGGTTTAACGACATCACAAACTGTATTAAAGCTAGAGTTATCAGATAATAACATTTTAACCGATAACTGATATTACAATACAATAATCCAATTCCGATATCAAACTGATATCGACATAGGGATGGTGGACTTAACATAGTCTGGCTAATTGTATTGTGATGCCCAGAGGTGGGTAAAAATATAAATGAAATGAAATGAATTATATAATTATAAATTAAAATATTTTGGGATGTGTTTATCAACGAGTTAGCTAACGTTAGTGAGTCCTTGATTCCGCCCAGACTCAATTTCCAGCGGATAAATTGCGTTTGAGGCCCCGTTTCAGATATGAAGAGAATTCTTCCACTCACGTATCCTCAGCAGGACGTCCTTGCCGTATTCCAGCGTCTGTCGGAGTCGGCGAGGACACTCTTTGAGCAGGCGGTGCTCCATGAACTCCAGCCAGCCCTCGTTTAGGTTCCACTTGCGTCCGGTGGGCTCCATCTGCGGCCGCAGCCAAATCCAGCGCTGCCGCTCCATGTCCAGGACCAACGTATCCTCTGCGTCGTAACTGTGGCGGTTGAAGCCCCACACGGCGCCGGTTCGGTCCTCGTCGTCGTACTCGCAGCCGTGCAGCACCTGGAACACGTGAACGCCTGAGCGCAGGCGACAGAATTCATGCAGAGCGGGCTCAAGGAAGCGGGGCGGAGGTAGAAAATCAACACACCGTCGGATTGGTTGAATCTTGTTTTGAGAATTTCCATGTTGATGTTCCCGAAGTGTTCCTGTTTTTGCCAAAAGGTCGTCTGCTCCTTCCAGTAGTCGGGGTCCCTGACCAGGACGGCGTCCATCCAGGCTCGCTTGGCCGTCACGGCGCGAGTGTTGCTGTCGTAGTGTTCTGTCACCACGCCGTCCACCAGCACCACCGCCATCATGCTCGGGAGGCGCGGGATGCCGCTGCTCACTGTGTACACGTGCCACAGAGAGTGGCGAGCTAGAGATAAAAACGCCGTTAGTTTAAACCAGGGTTCTTGCACCGTTTTAAAAGTCAAATTTAATGTTTTTTAACACATTTGAGATGGTGAAAATATAATTTAACACCAAAACATGCTGCAACAATTTTTGACGAAAAACAAAAACTAATTTTATTTCACTGTAAACACAGAAATGCTGCCACAGACCGCTGTTTTTGTTCATATTTCAGGCGCGACTTGACGGTTTTGACCCCCATTGTCCGAAGGATGAAGTTTTATTGCAAGACTTTGCATTCGGCACTGTTATTTTCCCCAGGGGCCAACCACCTCTCACATAAACCCTGTTCCATCAATTTTGGATTATATTTACAGTACGCTTCCCCATCTCTGCATTTTCCAGCTCACCTCTACAACCGTGAGTTGGCGTCATGGTGACAACTCTAGTCTATTCCCTGACACGCTGAAGTTGCGACAACACAGTGTTGCCAACTCTTCAGTAAGGAAAGTAGCTATTGGCTGTCCTTAAAGTCTCTCAAAGTCACGAGCCATTATCTCACAAAGCCATTTTAAGACTTGATACAACTACGAGTACATGCGAGCCCTCCCGGTCCAAAAGTAAATGAAAAATATTAAAGCTGTTCGTAGAGTAGAAAGTTTTTTTTTTTTTTTTAATGCGATTCTCTATTTTCATTGTTGTAAGCAGTCATTAGACAAAGTTACTGTGTGCTGAAAGTAAAAACTCTATTCTTAAAACAGCTCTGGTCGTTAACAGCCAATGACTTACATGATTTTGTTGATAAATTTCAAACTTAGCAACATATTCAAATATAACTCGAGATGCAAATATGTCAAATGTGCTATGAATGGCATTAGGCTCGTGTTTTTATTTGACGCGTGAAAAGTCGCTCCAAATTTATTCCGATGCTAAAACTAGCATTAGCGTCGTGAGTTACTTTCGCTTTCGTTTGTTTTGTTTTGTCTTTTCTTACCAGCACAAGCGGCCTGACAGCAAAGAAGCAGGAAGAAAAGCACATGGCTCATGTCGCTAGCACACGTGACTAACATGAGAAGAAAAGTTGATGTAGCAAAAGAGGCTTATTAGTCTGTCCACTCTCGCCAGCCAAGTGCGTCAAACAGTGTGAAAGTTGTGGGCGAATGCCTGACGTCATCAAAAGACGACCCTTGTCAGCTGATAACAAAAGTTTAGCTTTTCAAATATACGTGTATTTCAACATCTGGATTTCAAAAGACTTTTAAATTATTAATAATCATTCATTCCGATACCATCAAATGATGAACTCGTTTATCTTTTTTTTTTTTTTTTTTAACTTTATTCGCAACAAATACAACTGTACAAGCATAGGTAAACAATTCTCGTAGGTACAATCTGCAAATTTACAACAACAACAGCAAAATAAATAAAACGGTCGGGGTTATTTTCAAAACACGCTGTATTGTTTGCTAGGTTTCTTGGTCCTTATAGTGTCGGGGTTCAAAGTGAAACGTAAATCGTCCGAATAAAAATGTAACAAGGTGGAAAGTTGGGGTACCCAATTTTCCCACAGCCCCAAACGCATCATGCTGAATTGAGTGCCACTCCTCCAAGGTGCACTATAGAGTAGACCCTACTCACCAACGTCACAGAATGGCGTGTCGCTGTATTGTCCGTCTTTGTTTATCCGTATTCTCAATGGTTTCAATTTGTCGTGCAATTTATAGTACAATTCATGGAAACCCCGGTGCTTTCAGACGCTGTAAACTAATTGGATGCGTTGCATAAAAGGCGTTATGTGGAAAAGCTTCAGTCTATCCATTCGCCAGATCCATATTTGATGCCAAAATCAATATTTTTCGACCCGCTGTCTTCGCCCTCTCTGCCTGACATCTGCTACCCTGATATCTACAACTATCTTGTCCACACAAAATCAGCCTATTCTCACGAAAGTTTGAAAAACTTTTAGAGCAGCACTCTAAGCAACATTACCCCGTGTGACCCTTTACTTCCAATTTTCTAAAATGGCGATAATCAATTAAAAAAAAGTTGACTGCGATGGCCTACGCTTCAAGGATAGGTGGATATTGGACTATTTCTTCAATAAAACACGCAACAAATGTGTCTACCTCATTTGCAAAGAGACAGTCGCTGTTTTCAAAGAGTTCGATGTGACGCGATAATGATATTACCGAACAGGACACGCTGACATGTACGACAACATTACAGGGAAGATACGCAGCGAGAAATTATAGCAACTTGATTTCACAGCAGCAGTATTTCGCAAGAGCCCGAGTGTCGAAAGAGAACGCCACAATGACGAGATTGTTGAAATTATGAATTTAAAGAAATAACAAAGCAAATGTGACACACAGAAGGGCTTGCTAAAATTTGTTTAAATATATTGTTCTATGTAAATCAGCCAAGGTAGCCCCCCGCATTTTTACCACACCAAATCTGGCCCCCTTTGCAAAAGGTTTGGACACACCTGTTTAACTGATGATCCGTAGACGAGGCCAACTTCTTTCACTTGGTCCCAGCTAAATATTATTAAATAAATAAATATAATGATGGTGGAAGAAATAAGCATCTTGAATTTGAAACTGTATGTTGTCGGCGATTAGCTTCGCAATGATTTTAATTGTGGTTGTCAGCCCAAAACCCTCTAAATATACAGAATATTAAATGCATCTTACCAGATATAAAATGACTACAACATAATCTGTGGTGATCGTTTGGAGCCCAGTTTTCTCGTGGAATTGCAGCAGTCGATCTCGCTCTCCTCTCCGGGTCTCTCGGAATATGGTAAAACTTCAAGTATCTCCGTCTATCTTCTCTGTTACTGCAACCAACCGCCACACACGCCTTCACCATTATGATTATTAATGTTAACAAGCAGAAAAACACGCCATAATAGGAGGAATTTGCGTAGCGGTAATGCGTCAACACGACGAGTAGACGTACAACATGGCGCGGAGGCGTGGTTGTGACGTCATGTGAGTAGGGTCTATAAATTGGCTCATGCCAAACACCTGTGAATGAGCCAGGTTGTATGCCTTTTGCACTTGAAGACTTGAGACCTGCTGAAAACCATCCCTGGAGGGGAGCTATGGGGTGCCGTTTGTAATGCAGCACATGCCGAAAATTACGACATTTCCTCACATTTAGCGCCACGCAGTGTAAAAAATGTGGTGTGAAATGTTTGCAGTCACTTTTTTTGTACATTTACAACATTATTTAGCAACTTAAATGTTTTTAAATAATAAGCATTGGACTTTTTTCCGTCACCGTTTTAAAAAACCGGTCAACGAAGGAAAATATTCGGTTAACGCGACCCCTGATATATAGATACAAATATATATATATACATACATATATATACATACATACATACATAAACATATATACAGTGCCTTGCAAAAGTATTCGGCCCCCTTGAACCTTGCAAACTTTCGCCACATTTCAGGCTTCAAACATAAAGATATAAAATTTTAATTTTTTTGTCAAGAATCAACAACAAGTGGGACACAATCGTGAAGTGGAACAAAATTTATTGGATAATTTCAACTTTTTTAACAAAAAACTGCAAAGTGGGGCGTGCAATATTATTCGGCCCCTTTGCGTTAATACTTTGTAGCGCCACCTTTTGCTCCAATTACAGCTGCAAGTCGCTTGGGGTATGTTTCTATCAGTTTTGCACATCGAGAGACTGACATTCTTGCCCATTCTTCCTTGCGAAACAGCTCGAGCTCAGTGAGGTTGGATGGAGAGTGTTTGTGAACAGCAGTCTTCAGCTCTTTCCACAGATTCTCGATTGGATTCAGGTCTGGACTTTGACTTGGCCATTCTAACACCTGGATACGTTTGTTTTTTAACCATTCCATTGTAGATTTGGCTTTATGTTTTGGATCATTGTCCTGTTGGAAGATAAATCTCCGTCCCAGTCTCACGTCTTGTGCAGATACCAACAGGTTTTCTTCCAGAATGTTCCTGTATTTGGCTGCATCCATCTTCCCGTCAATTTTAACCATCTTCCCTGTCCCTGCTGAAGAAAAGCAGGCCCAAACCATGATGCTGCCACCACCATGTTTGACAGTGGGGATGGTGTGTTCAGGGTGATGAGCTGTGTTGCTTTTACGCCAAAGATATCGTTTTGCATTGTGGCCAAAAAGTTCAATTTTGGTTTCATCTGACCAGAGCACCTTCTTCCACATGTTTGGTGTGTCTCCCAGGTGGCTTGTGGTAAACTTTAAGCGAGACTTTTTATGGATATCTTTGAGAAATGGCTTTCTTCTTGCCACTCTTCCTTAAAGGCCAGATTTGTGCAGTGTACGACTGATTGTTGTCCTATGGACAGACTCTCCCACCTCAGCTGTAGATCTCTGCAGTTCATCCAGAGTGATCATGGGCCTCTTGGCTGGATCTCTGATCAGTTTTCTCCTTGTTTGAGAAGAAAGTTTGGAAGGACGGCCGGGTCTTGGTAGATTTGCAGTGGTCTGATGCTCCTTCCATTTCAATATGATGGCTTGCACAGTGCTCCTTGAGATGTTTAAAGCTTGGGAAATCTTTTTGTATCCAAATCCGGCTTTAAACTTCTCCACAACAGTATCTCGGACCTGCCTAGTGTGTTCCTTGGGTTTCATAATGCTCTCTGCACTTTAAACAGAACCCTGAGACTATCACAGAGCAGGTGCATTTATACGGAAACTTGATTACACACAGGTGGATTCTATTTATCATCATCGGTCATTTAGGACAACATTGGATCATTCAGAGATCCTCACTGAACTTCTGGAGCGAGTTTGCTGCACTGAAAGTAAAGGGGCTGAATAATATTGCACGCCCCACTTTTCAGTTTTTTATTTGTTAAAAAAGTTTAAATTATCCAATAAATGTTGTTCCACTTCACGATTGTGTCCCACTTGTTGTTGATTCTTGACAAAAAAATTAAATTTCATATCTTTATGTTTGAAGCCTGAAATGTGGCGAAAGGTTGCAAGATTCAAGGGGGCCGAATACTTTTGCAAGGCACTGTATATATAATAAATCATGTCCAAGAGCTGACTGCCACCGTTGAGTAGGTTTTAGTCATTTTCAAGCAACGCAAACAAACAGTCTGAGCTGCTCAAGCTTTCATTTTGTTACTTCCGGTCTATAGACATGGGAATTTGCATATTACGCTATTTAGTTTCAACTGTTTCCAGATTTAAGATTTAAATATAGTATTTAGATATAACATATACATTTAAGATTTAATATAAAATTCAGATTTAGGATATATATTTCGGATATACAGTAGATTTCATATATATATATTTAGGATATAAATTTAAAATATATCTATACAATATAAATTTAAGATTTACATTTCAGATTTAAAAAAATATTTAGTTCTGGATTTAAACATTCAAGTCCAATACTTGTTATTTAAAAAATAAGTATTTAAATTGCTAAATAATGTTGTAAATGTGCAAAAAAAAAAAAAAAAAAGTGACTGCAAAAATTTCACACCACATTTTTAACACTGCGTGGCGCTAAATGTGAGAAAATGTTATCGGAATTTTCGGCATGTGCTGCTTTACAAACGGCGCCTCATAGGGAGCTGGCCTAGTATGAGGTATTTTTACATTTTTTGTGCCTGATTATGTTGAATGTGTGAATCGGATGTTTTTGTTAGCAGTGACCAGTGACCACCTGGACTGAGTCGGGCACTGCTGTTTAAATAAGTTCCCTTTTAATCTAGTTACTTGTTTGGTCAAGTTCCCTTTTGATCCACTCAAATCGTTTTAAGAATTTAGCTGAATGTGCCAAGTTGGTAGTTTTCCTTGTTTGTCTTTTTCTTGGTTGGGGTCATTTTCACTTGAGTTTGTTTGCGTTTGCTGTGATTTAGGTAGTTTTCAAATATTCACTCCACGATTTTAAGAAGTTTTGAATAAAGCGTGTGTTTTAATTTTCATTGTTAAAATAAATTCACTAAAACAAAATAAATTGTTCATTGTTGCTATCACATCTTCTGCTTCCTTAATTTTTGCCAGACCTCTGTTTTATTTGCAATGTTGTTAATCTTAGTTTAAAAAAGTATTTAATTACAATTACAAATTACTTCTCCCAAAAAGTAATTGCGTTAGTAACTCAGTTACCTGAATGTAAAAGTAATTAGTTACTTGACAAAGTAACTGGTAATAAGTTTCATGTTTTTTTTTTTTTTTTTCCTGGAAAAAAAAAAACTGGTCACACAATCTGAAGTAAAGGATTTTTGGGACAATTGGCCCTAGCCCAATTCTTTACCCTAAACTTAACTAGACACAGGGGTATTGCGGATATTGCGATAACTAGATAACAACCTTTGCTATGTTTGGAAGTCATTTAATGTTGTGAATCAATCGTTAAAGTTGTTAAAATTGCTCCCGTTGTTGCATTGGTTCCTTTCTGTCTATTTTCGACATGTGTAAGTTTTAAAACTGTTTCATCATTTAAAGATGGATTTAAGTTTTTGCCGATTTAGGAGCATTTTAGATAAAAAGTGACTAAGGTTCGACAGGAAGATTCTCTACTATAGCGCCTTCATGAGAAGTCTACTGCTTTAAGATGGTGGCTGTTTACTAACGCATCTAGTTCTTTATTATATATGTTGCTAATGCCGCTGTGTCTGTCATTTGCATTAGTGACGGGATCTGTCGTTCACTTGAGGAAATGAATCCGTTCCAGTTCGTTCAGTAAAAAGACTCGTTCAAACAAATCATTCAACGAATCGTTCGCCCCCCTCATCCCCCTTCCCGCCCAAATGAATCATTTGGTTAGTGAACGGGAAGTGACGTTGCCGAACGAATCACCAAAGACCACTTCGCAGTATAACTGAACGGGAAGTGACATTGCTTGGTCCCTCTCTCTCTTGCACACAGGCTCCTCATTGACTGCTCGTCGTAGTTTCAGAAATGAGTGACAGACGATATCATTCTGCTTTCCCAGCCTGGTCTCCCTCCCGCTGCTGCAAACGCGAGGGAGAACTTCCACGTCGTCTGTCGTATTTCCTTGGGATCAAAGTCATGGCTCGTCTTTGCATTTTGATTTAGGACACGGTTAAACATTTTCCTTTTGTGGGGGGAGTGGGGGTTTGGGGTCGGGGGCGCACAGACTTTCTTTAGCATGATCTTGATCAAATATACAATGCTGCTGCTACCAGCCAACGCGCCATGCTTGCTGTCACGAAAATAAAAATAAATCGAAAGTTTAATTTCTAAATATGGAACGATCAACACATCATATTTACCTCACGCTCTGTTGTGTTTTTGGTAACTATTGTTAAAACTAAAGTGTAAATAGCTAGTTGTCAAATGTATTGCTCTGAAATGAAAACAATACTACATTTTGATATTAGACAGTTTCATTGCAAATCAGTATGAAGATGATCGTACTGAATTTTTGCACTGGTATTAATAAATAAAATAATCCGGTCAGCTCCTCTGTCGTCCCCTCATCTCAGATCGTCAAATGCTGACGAGAAATAATTGTTTGCTCTTTACAATGTCGCCTTTCTACTCTCATTAGTCTGTTAAGAAAAATGTAGACATATTGCGACATCTCCCGTTCCCATGTGCGTTGTTTTTGGGCGCTTGAGTAGCACATGATGGTCGGATGGACATAATTTGTCAAACCAACACGCAACACTCTCTGCCACGAAAAAATATAAAACACTCGGAAAAAAATGACATGTATATACTGTTTAATTGCAAATAAGTATTATGGTGATCATACTAAATATTCATTTTCCTGTGCACAGATGAGGTAAATATCGCTGCCATGAAACCTCCATAGATTGACAGTTCTCCCCCCCCATGCGCTGCCTTGACGTGTCCGCTGCTCAGCTTTTGCTTGCCTGCGACTAGCGAAAGAGTTTTATACTACTGTAAATTTGATAGTATGTCGTCATATGTAGTCCCGAGTCTGTTGAAAAAAAGTAGTACACTAAACCATGCTCGCTAGGTTTGCGTGGGGTTTTTGTCTGTTTGAGCAACATATGATTGGCTCCACATTAACAAATATGTGACAACGTAATTTCCTTTCATTTTTTTGACTCGTTCACTGCGTGACTGGCAAGTCTAGTTAGCAACAAGCTCGGTCAGGAGCCGGAGGACCGAGTAAGTGAACGGGAAGTGACACAACTCAGTCTTGGCCCCTGCATGAACGCTGGCTGCTTATTGGCCACATGTGGAAGTAAGTGACAGACGCCCTGATTCTGTTTCCGCTCCCTCCCCTGCCCGCGATGAGGCTTGCGTCTGATTGGTCGTGTGCGATGTCAGAAGACGCTGCCACTTGCTCAATGCCCTCCCACGCATCTAACAAGCCCCAACTTCATAGAACGAATCAGTGCAGAAGGTGATTAGTTCGGTCTCGTTTACCCAAACAATTCGTCCAAAAAGAACGAATCGTTCACGACCGATACAACACTAATTTGCATTTAGTTCTGTGTATATGTGATATCTACCGAAGCATCATGTGGGCGTAGTTTGTAGGCTATCGGCTACAGTCAGGTATTATAGGAGCCACCTAGCAAAGTAGCAACGGCGTCACACTCCCTTGCCTCCTCCCCACTCCTGCTCTGCTCTCTCGTCTCCGTGAGTCCGTCTTTTTCCAGACTTTTCTCGCAGCAGTCAACCAACATCCTAACGCACGTCATTCCCGCCTCAGTAACGGTAACGGCGTTGCCAAGATGAGAAAAGTAATTAATTAGATTACGCACTACTGAAGAAAATAACGCCGTTAGTAACGCAGTATATATTTTAACGCCGTTATTAACAACACTATTTATTTGTTGCCAAGGGGCTTGCCTTGCCGACACGGTTACAAAGTGGCGCTGTTGGCAGGACCTGGCATATAAAGCAGAGTGTGGCTTTATTTAAAGATGGTATGCAATATTTTTTATTAGCACGATTTGAGAGCCGATAGTGGTAGTACAGGGAACTTGATTAAACAGTAGTTGGCACGCCGTGGGACACTGCTCGAGACCCCCGGCTTTTGGCGGCACGTTGGATTCCGGCATCCACCCCGATCCTGGCCATTGCAGAGGAACTGCAGCAGCTGCGGGAACGAGTCCGCGAGTTGAAGGCTGAGCGAGTCCAGCTGAAACGAGAGCAAGATGGAGGACCGAGCAGAGGTGGAGGGGCAGAGCACACCGGGACCGTGGACCACATAATCTACCTGCCTCAAGAGCGGAAGTGCCCAATATTCCGAGTAACGCATGGTATTGGGCTTGATGAATGGGTCAAGGAGATCCGTGCAAGCATGCGGGTGAGACATGTTGGGCCAGTAGACCAGGTCGGGTTTATTTTTGATCATTTGGAGGGTGAAGCGCGGGATGAAATCAAATACAGAACTGTTGCCGAACGTGCGGATCCTGAGACTATGTTCACCATTTTAAAAGAACTTTATGGTTGTCAAAAACATTATATTTTGCTACAGGAAGCAGTTAGATGGGGAAACTTAAAGAGTTCTCACATGCACTTTTCTGTTTAATGGAAAAATTGGTTGGTAGTGCTCCATATAGACGGACTAATTCGCCCGTGTAACTTCGTGATCAATTTGTTGAAAATGTGCATAATGCTAACCTGAGAAGAGAGCTAAAACATTTAGTCCGGGAAAACCCAAATTGTACTTTGCTCGATGTTCTGGCGGCAGCTATTAACTGGGAACGTGAGGGAGGTGTGGAGAGTAGGGCAAATTTCCGTTCTGTACCTACATTATGTGCTTCTCAAAGTGCCAATTTACCATTGCCAATCACACACCCTACTGACACTGCTACCCAGTTAGCAGCAATCACTGTTCTAGTACAAAAACAACAGGAACAGCTGGCACAGATCACACAGGCCCTGGCCGCTATGCAGTCGCCCTCACCGCAGCTTTCACACCCACATTCTGAGGTTTGCTACCGCTGTCAGCAACTAGGTCATATTGCGCGCCACTGTAAAACCAGTTTTCGGCCTAGGCCAAAACTTCAGTCATCCCAGGTTGTAGCAACCACTAGCATGCAGCCATCGGAAAAATAACGCCACCCCTCTTAGCAAAAATATGTGAAGATTTGACACACTGGAATAATCTACCCATCTCACTTTTGGGCCGGATAGCAACAGTCAAAATGAAAGTATTACCACAAATAAACTATTTGTTCTCAATGATTCCCTTTAAACCCACTCAAAAAGGGTTTCAAGACCTAGACTCAGCCGTCACAAAATTCTACTTTAAGAACAAGAAAAACAGAATTAGCCTTGCTAAATTGCAAAGAAATAAACCAGAGGGGGGTCTAGAGACCCCTAATTTCCAACACTATTATATAGCAAATCAAATACAATATCTTATTCGGTGGTTATATCTTAACACTGAACAACAGTCATGGCTAGAATTAGAGCAAATAGACTGCAACCAAATACAATTGGCAAACCTCCCCTTTATTAGTTCTAGTATTAAGCACCATAGCTGCTTCAAAAACCCAATGATAGCATGTACCTTGAAAGTCTGGTGGAGAGGTATGGAAATTATGCAATCACAACAAGCCCCGTGTAAACTTTCACCAATCTGGCACAACCCAGACTTTGGAGTTAATAAAATTCCTATTTATTTCAGTACATGGGATGATACGGGAATAAACCAGTTGCAGTATTTGTTTAAAGATAATACATTCATGTCATATGAGAAACTACTACAAAATTTCCAGATCAAAGGGGTCATTTTCCTTCAATACAATAAAATCAGGGCAGCCATCAGAAGCAAATTCCCATCACTAACGGGTACATTAGACCCATCACCTTTCGTAAATAAAATAATAAACATCCACCCTCAACAAAAAAAAAATACTTTCAAAAGTCTATAAAGCCCTCTCATGTAACAACTCTGCTTGCCTACCAATCGAAAAATGGAATAACGAACTTTCGGTAACATTAGATAATAACTATTGGTCCAACATCTGTAAAAATACATTTATAATGACAAAGAATAAGAACCTTCAGCTTATACAATTCAAAATACTGCACAGATGGCATATTACTCAATCTAAAATGTACAAAATGGGGTGCTCCCAATCAGATAAATGCACAAGCTGCAACGAAGATTCTTCAGACACATACTTTCATGCTCTTTGGCAATGTAAATCAGTGCGAGAGTTTTGGTCACAGGTAACGAAGAAACGCTCTTTCCTATTGAACTGCAGGATTACATTGTCTCCAACTCTTTGTCTGCTTGGCGATCTGAATACAGTGAATATCTCTAACCATCAAACCCGTCCACTACTAGCAAGTTTAACGATAGCCAAAAAACACAATATTGTTGAATTGGAAAAACAAACAAAACATTAGCCTTAACCAATGGCTAAATCTAATCATTGAATATATAACATTAGAGAAAATATCTGCCAAACAGACAAATAAAATGGACAAATACGAACAACAGTGGGAAACGATCGCAAGAATGATGAACATAGAATAAGGATTCTCTCTCGCCTGCGAAGGAATGTCACAAAAATAATAAAAATGTATACATAAATTGATGTATGCGGGGTGTCCAGGGAAGTTGTATGCATCCTTTTGCAGCTGGAAACTGGACATGTTTAAATCCGAAATGTTTTATACACTTCCAGCAGCATGTAATAAATAATTTTTCTTCCGTCACAGTTTAGTCGGTCAATGGGTTTAATGTACAAAGAAACCCACAGACAATTTGGTTTCTAGCTGCTGGGGAACGTATGCAACTCTTTTGGAACACCCTATATATTACTTATCAGACTTGGAACAATTAAGGAACTATGCTTAAATAATACACTTCACTGGTCCTTGGCACACATCTAATGGAGTCTGATAAACCTCTTCTTCTGTCAGCTTTACAGGTGGAGTTTGTTGGCGTCCTGCCCTGGGCCGTCCCGTCGCCGGTCTTGGCCCCCGGGATTTTCGGCCGGGGCTTGTCTGGTTGCGTCTGGCTGTGCGGGGGTCCCGTCGGGCGCGCGCTGGTGTGATGGGCGGGTGGGGGTGCCGCACGGGTGCCGGTCCGGGGCCGCGGCCCTTCCCCGGCCGGCCGGGGTGGAGCTGGGGTGGGGGCCAGGGGGTGTATGCGGCGCCCATGGTTCCTTCCCGGGTCCGCCCGGCCGGAGCCGCGTCTCCCTGTACCGGGTGCCGGGGAGGTGCCCTCTGGTGTCATACTGCGCGGCCCTCCTGGCCCGGTGGTGAGTCGTGGGGGGTGCGCTTCTGTCCCCTTGGTCTGTCCCCGGCCCCGTCCGCCTCTCTGGGCCGCCGCGGCTGCCGCTGCCCCTCCTAACGGTGGGGCCGTCGACGGGGCCTCTTGGGGCCCGCGGGGCCTTGGGTGGGGCTTGTTGTCCCTTGCCGCTGGGGTGGACGTCCCCTGGCACCTGCTCGGAGTGCGGGGTGAGTGCTCGGTTGGTGGGGAGGGGCGGTCGCGGAGGCGCCGTGGGTGGTCTGGGGCGGGGATTGATCGGGGCCCTGACGCTTCTCCCGCCCTGTGGCCGGTGGTTCTGGTGGACGGGGCCACGCCCGCGGGAGCCTGCCTCTTAACTCACGCACCTTTCACTCTGGCACTTCCATGCTCATACATTTCTCCGGGGACAGTTGGGACGGGGCTTTACAGTCCCGGCCCGGCTCCTCCCTGTTTTTAATGCAACACACACCAAGGTTGTTGGATGGTTGGGACCTGCTGGGGTGGGGGGGTACCTCACGGTTGCCCCCTCACGACAGGCCCCGCCATCTGTGCACCTTTTTTAAATGCACCACCCACATCATACTCCACAGGAGAGCTCCGGCAAAGGGCGGTGGGACAGGCGGCTGGGCAGAAATCCATGCTGCGGTCCCACTGCCCCAAGCCAAGCTCTCCTATTTTAATGCATAGATTGCACTACCCTCCCCTCACAATCCCATCACGGTGCTGGGTGATGGCTGCCAGCCGGGAACCTGGCAGCCACAGTAATAGGGTGGTAGGTGGGTCCCACACTTTTTCCTCATGGCGTGGCTCCTGGGGTGTGGCCTCCCCTCTGCCTTGGCTGTCGGCTGCGGGAGTGGGGTGGGGGGGTCGGGCTCCGATCTTGCATCGCCCCGTGGCAGTTCCTCGGTGTTCTCCTGCCTCCGCCTTCCCTTCTTCTCTGACTCGGCATCCGCCCTGCGCTCCGTCGCGGGTCACTGGCTGGGCGCCGGTGTATCAGCGGGGTGTTGCCTGCACCGGCGGGGGGCCCTGCCCTGCCTTTGGCTTACTGGGCCGCTGGGGTTCCCGTGGCGTGCCGTGCCGGTTGGGGGGGCTGCGGCTGTGGCTCGTGGCCCGGGTGGGCGGGCGGGTGTGGGGGTAGACGTGCGGTTGGTGGTGCGTCCCCTCCTGCCATCCCTGAAGGCCGGTTGATGATTGCGCGGGTGGCCCAGGGGACCACCCTGGATCCCGGGGGGGCGTTGGCATCTTTGCTGGGCTGCGGGAGGAGGGATGGGCTGCGCTTGACCCCCCACACCCCCCGGGCTGGCTGGGTGGGGGCCGTGGCCCTGGTTTGGCACCCGCGCGGCTTCTCCGCCCGTCTGCATGGCTGTCGCGCGCCCGATGGGGCTCGCGTGCTGCTGGGTGCGGTAGGGCATGCTCGGGTTGGGGGTCCTGGTGCTGGGATTGGCGATGGGGCGGTGTAGGGTTGGTCGCCAACGGGCTTACATTCATAAGAGATTCACATGATTACTGGGTTCTTGATCACAGAACTGATTCGTATACACTCTACCTCTTTCAATCACTTAGCTTATAGACACCCCCACCCTCGTCCTCCTCTTTCACTGGCCAATTCAATTCAATTTTATTTGTATAGCCCTCAATCACAACAGAAGTCTCAAAGGGCTTTACAGAGGCAATATGATACACAATTAGAAATGAAGCAACAAAGATGAATAGATGCAATTCAAGTCCTGGGTATCCCCTATCCTTTAGACCCTCCATGCCGGCAAGGAAAAACTCCAAAAACTCCAGAGTCAATTGGGAGAAAAATGAGAAACCTTGGGGAGTACCACAGTCAGGAGAGATCCACTCCCAGGACGGATAGACAGGAACCCCAGAACGGCTAATGGGAATTAGCAAGCGAAATTATAGTCCGTAAAAATACAGTGGAGTAAAGGAGCAAGAAGAAGTCCCTCTAGTCAGATGAGACGGGGGTAGCAGCGAGGACGTCTATCCAGCCAGGGGTCCGGACAGTCAGGAGGCTGCAGCTGAAAAATAGCCCCTCCCCAGAGGGGAGGGGGGAAAGGGGACACCGGGTGACTAGTGATGGAGAGACTAGACAACTAGATATTAACATTGGAAAATAGAAATAAAGTAAGACAAGTGGTAGGTAGAGTAAGAAAAGGAGGTAGAACTCAGTGGCTGTACTGCCCCCAGCATTATAGCTTCTAGTGCAGCTTAGACTAAACTGTGAGTCTACTCCGACTTCAACTAGCCTAACCATAAGCTTTGTCGAATAGGAACGTTTTTAATCTAATCTTAAATGTGCAGACTGTCTCGGCTTCTTTAATACTAGCTGGAAGCTGATTCCATAAAACGGGCTTGGTGGCTAAAGGCTCTAGCTCCGACAGTACTTTTATAAACCCTAGGAACTACCAGTAGACCTGCATTCTGAGATCGGAGTGTTCTGTTGGGGCGGTATGGAACCAGAGCATCGGTGAGATAAGGTGGCCCCAACCCATTAATGGTCTTAAATGTAAGAAGGAGTATTTTAAATTTAATTCTAAACTCGACTGGAAGCCAGTGAAGTGCCTGGAGCACAGGGGTGATGTGCTCTCTTCTATTGGTTCCTGTTAAAAGTCTTGCTGCTGCGTTTTGGACTAGCTGAAGACCTTTTAGAGAGCTTTTAGGACAAGCTGCAAGTAGGGAGTTACAGTAATCCAATCTCGATGTAACGAACGCGTGAATTAATTTTTCTGCATCGCTTTTAGATAAAATATTTCTAATTTTGGCGATATTGCGCAGGTGAAAGAAAGCCGTTCTACAGGTTTGTTTAATGTGTGCTTTAAACGATAAGTCAGGGTCAAATAAAACTCCTAGGTTTTTAACTGTGGTGCTGGAGGCTACACTTACATTGTCCAGAGTGACTATCTGGGCAGCTAAAGAGTCTCTAACACTTTTCGGGCCTATTATAAGGACTTCTGTCTTTTCAGGGTTAAGCAGAAGATAGTTAGTGCTCGTCCAGGTATTTATATCTCGGACGCAGGCGCTTAGTTTTTCTACTTGCCTGACCTGCTCAGGTTTAATTGATAAATAAAGTTGTGTGTCGTCAGTGTAACAATGAAAGTTAATGCTATGTTTTCTGATGATATTACCTAGAGGAAGCATATACAGCGTAAACAAGATGGGCCCGAGGACAGATCCTTGCGGCACACCATAACTAACTCTAGAGTACGACGATGATTGTTGGTTTACATTGACAAACTGGTACCTATTAGATAAATATGATTTAAACCAGCAGAGGGCTGTTCCTCTAATGCCTATGTCACATTCTAATCTCTGCAATAAGATATTATGGTCGATTGTGTCAAAGGCTGCGCTCAGATCCAACAGAACCAGGATCGAGACTAATCCAACGTCAGCGGCAAGTAACAAGTCATTAGTTACTTTAACTAATGCGGTTTCAGTGCTATGATGAGCTCGAAAGCCAGACTGGAACTGTTCAAATAAACTATTGTCCTGTAGGTGCTGACAGAGCTGTTTAATTACCACTCTTTCAAGGACTTTGGAGAGAAATGGTAAGTTAGAAATAGGTCTATAATTGGCCAAAATTTCAGGATCAAGAGTAGGTTTTTTCAAGAGCGGTTTAATAACTGCATATTTAAAGGACTGCGGCACGTAGCCAGTAACTAATGAGGTATTTATTATATTTAAGATAGTGTCAATAGTTAGAGGCAGGGTCTCTTTAAAAAGTTTGGTTGGGATTGGGTCGAGGAGGCACGTTGATGGTTTGGAGGACATTATAATTGAAATTACATCAATTTGGTCTACAGTGGTAAAGTTATTTAATATTTTAGAGGGGTTTATAGGAGATTCCGAATTCTTTGTCTGCGCTTTATCAGATCTAATAACTGGAAGTGATTCATTTATTTTATTTCTAATAGTTGCGATTTTATTGTTAAAATTTTTTAGCAAGTCATCACAGCTAAGGGTGGTTGGGATATAAGGTTCTATTGAGCTGTGACTGTTTGTCAGCCTTGCTACAGTGCTGAACAGAAACCTAGGATTATTTTTGTTTTCCTCTATTAAGGATGAGTAATATCTGGTTTTAGCCGTACGCAAGGCCTGCTTATATGTCACTAAGCTGTGTTTCCAGGCAGAGAGGGTGTGCTCTGTGTTGGAACGGCGCCAAAGTCTTTCTAATTTACGTGTTGATTGTTTAAGAGAGTGTGTTTCAGCATTATACCAGGGAGAGGCTCGTCTCGGCTTGACAAACTTTAATTTGGAGGGAGCGACGACATCGAGGGTAGTACGAAGCGTAAACATTACACGATCAACAAACTCGTCATTAACAGCAAGGCCGGACATCATTCCTTCATAATTAGATGGCATGGAGGCAAATATAGGCTGAATTATCTGTTTATACTCTGAAACAGAGCGATCACCTAATGTCCTTTTCATCTGATTTCTAGTCACTAGTGGCGGATTATCTTGAAGCACAAACTGAAAGGTAATTAGAAAATGATCAGACAGTACGGGGTTGTGGGGATGGACACTAAGATCACTAATCTCCGCACCGTAGGTTAAAATCAAGTCCAGGGTGTGCTTGTGACTATGAGTTAGTTTATTTACATTTTGAATGAAGCCAGTCCCATCTAGTAGGTCATTAAAGGCCTTACCAAGGGAGTCACCTTCATCGTCAATATGTATATTAAAATCCCCTACAATTATAATTCTATCCCATCTTAGCAAAATACTAGATAAAAAGTCAGAGAAATCTAACAAAAACTGTGAGTAGGGACCAGGGGGACGGTAAACCACTATGAAAAGAACTGGTTTTTGGTTCTTCCAGTTAGCGTCTATAATTGATAGTGCTAGACTTTCAAAGGAGTTATAAATGTAATTAGATTTACTTTTTGGGCTCATACCTAAACAAGAGTGTGATATTACTGCCACCCCCCCTCCACGGCCCGTGCTTCTAGCTGTGTGAAAATTCACGTGACTTGGGGGTGTGGATTCATTGAGTCTAACAAAGTCATCCTGCTGAAGCCAAGTTTCAGTCAGGGCCAAAATATGAATATTATAATCCCCAATTAAGTCATTAACTAACAGAGATTTGGGCGAGATTGACCTGATGTTTAATAATCCGCATTTTATATATTTATTAAGAGCTATTTTATTTTCACTGCTATCAGGGGCTATTTGTATTAAATTCTTTGGTCTCGTTCCTATAGTACTCTGTTTTCCCCTGTTCACTATACGAGGCACGGACACAGTCTCTATCTTCTGTCCTGAATTTTGGATTTGTGACAGCTCGGAAAGAGGCGAGTGGTCACTACTAACAGAGTTGTGTTTTACACTACAACACTGCGCCCGGGCCCCCACTCTGAAGTGTCACTTTGGGAGACTTTGTTTGGCGGCCAAATTTCGAGTTAAGAGAGCAGCACCGTCCCAAGTCGGATGAATGCCGTCTCGGCGCATGAGCCCGGACTTGCCCCAAAACGCGTGCCAGTTATCAACAAAGACTATATCGTTTTCTGGGCACCATCTAGACAACCAGCGGTTAAATGATGAGAATCTAGAGTACATCTCATCATTGACCAAATTAGGCAGAGGACCAGAGAAAATTACGGTGTCCGCCATCGACTTAGCAAGTTTACACACCGAGGCTACGTTTAATTTAAGCACCTCAGACTGTCTCCGCCGGGCGTCGTTACCGCCTGCGTGAATCACGATACGGCGGAACCTCTTCCTACTCTGCTTTAAGAGCCTGAGGTTTCCTTCGATGTCACCGACTCTGGCCCCTGGGTAACACCTGACAGACACCGCCGGGTGCTTCACGTCTCTAACTATGGAGCTTCCAATTACGAGAGTGTCTGGTTCAGCCGGTGTGTCGCTGAGGGGGGCAAACCTATTGCTGACGTGAAGCTGCTGGTGCACTAAGGTTGTGCGTTTACCACTGCGCTTCCCCCGTACAGTCACAAATCCGTCCTTAATTTCCCCCGGCTGCACGGGGCTCGCTGGGGGGGCTAACTGCGCTAGCAATCCTACTACTGCAAGCACGACCTGCGGGCCCTGCCACTACCTGGCTATAGCTAGGACTAGCTTTCGTCTCTAGAGTGCAGAGCCGTGCTTCTAGCTCAGAAACCCTGGTCTCCAACCCTGAGACTAAGCTACACTTCCTACAGCTACTACTGTCCTCGACGAAGGAGCCAGGGTGCTCGCTATACATACAGCACACTGAGCAGAAAAGACGGGAGGAAGAAGGCAGAGGGCTAGCCATAGCTCGGATAAGCTAGGCTAGCAAGATAGAGCTAAAGAGGAGAGTAGAGTAGTTTTAACCCACGACCTGTTAAATCGTGGGATAAAACAAATTAAGGAGCACTAGGAGAGCCGAACCAGCCTAGGATCGATTCTCCGATGTGTCCGTGGGATAAAACAAATTGAGGAGCACTAGGAGATTAGCGACTAGTAGCAGCGCTAACAAACAAACGATACACTCACCGGATGTGACGTCACTTCAATAGGCCCCCACATGGTGTAAAGCGGAAATACATCTCACGATGGCACCAGCATATTAATAATTAGTCTAGATGTTCTATGTATTTCTTGTTGTTGTTTGTGTATGTGTTTCTTTTCTTTCTTCTCTTGTGTTGCTTTTCTTCTGTCCCTCATAATCCCTTCCTGTTCGCTGCTTTGTCATAAAAAAAGGTATTTTGAATGATCACAATGGGAGTATATCAGACTCTCAATGTGAAACATTAAAACTGTTCAGACAACCCGGGCACTTAGACTTCCATTCTCTGTGTCAAACAGCTGAACAGGACAGGTTTTAAAAAAAAAAAAAAAAAAAGGAAAACTACCGCCCCCAATTGTCATGAGCCAGACACTAGGGCAGGGTTCAGGCTCACTCGATCCCATGGCAGGTGAGGAAATTGAACGTTTAGTGGCTCCTTGTCCGCAAGTGTCTGTTAAATTGGCTGGTGTTACCATTCAATGTCTTTTAGATACCGGGTCCATGGTTTCAACCATAGGCTTTTGGGACAGGGGGGCACAACATGTTGATGACCCAGAAACGCAGTGTCAGCAATAAAATTAACTTACAAGAATATTTATAATAATAAGTTGACAATGAGCGTTTTTTGTTTCCCATCATTCTTGAGGGGAATTCTAAATCAGGCTGCTTAGGCAATTCTTTTGCCAAGATCGTCATCCATTGAATATAGTACACCCGACGGTGTCATGCCAATGTAGTTCCCCAGTCAAAAATTGTATCCGCTGGGCGGAGCCATATGGAGGTAGATTTGTGTCTTTATTATTCATTAAAAAAAGTTGCTTCAATCAAAATACTGTATATATTTTCAATTAAAAAGAAGTCGCTTCAATTAAAAAAAAAATGTGGATGCAAAAATAAATTTGAAACTAAAAAAAAAAAGCATGTGAAAGCTATTTTTCCTTGATTTATTTATTTTTGATTGAAGCAACTTTTTTGATTGAAGTAATGTGCAATGAAGTAATGTAAGTAATGTAGTAAATGAAGTAATGTGTTTGGGCCACATTTTGGCTAGGACGTTTTTGTCTTTATGATTCAATCAAAAAATAAGTTGCTTGAAAAAAATATGTGTTTTCAAAAAGAAAAATCACTTCAATCAAAAAAATTTTTTTAAAAATTTCAATCATAGAAAACATTTTTGAATGCGAAAAAATATTTGAGTTATACAAAATTTGCATTTGAACACTTAATTTTTCATTGAAAAAGTTTTCTTTGATTGAAGCCTTTTGTGTTTGGGCCATATATGGGTTGGACATTTGTATCTAAATCATTCAATTCCAAAAAAAGTTGCTTCAATCAAAAAAAAAAAAAAGTATTTTCAATCAAAGAAGAAAATTATTTGAAAAGTAAAATTGCCCTCCTCTAAATTATTATTTTTTTAATTTTATGCAAAGCAAATGACCGTCTAAGGTGCTAGTCACATGATCTGTTCGAAAAGTAATTTTGACCCATGATAAAAATTCATTTTTATTTCATTCATTTTTGTTGCAGTTTTATTGCTTTACAACTTTTATATATATATAGGTAAGTCAATTTCATGCAATGACACTTTTCGCCCCCCCCCCTTAAAATCCGCTTATTGTTTCAACTATCTCTGAGTCCTTCTTCAGGCAACATTTCCAAGATAAATTAAAGCCATGCCATTGGTTAGCTTTGAGGGCTGCTAATGGGTTAGCTAGTCCATATCTTGGTTATCTCGAGCCTGATCTCGACGTGGGCGGGAGAGTAATCCCCATAAAGGGTATTTTAGTTGTTAAAGAACCGCAAGGACGGGTCAAAACAACCTCAACGGCAGATATAATAGGAATGCATATGATAAAAGCTGTGTATGAGCAACTTTTTCACCAGTATGGTTCAGATTTGTTTAGCACAGCCATATTGGGCACCCTGACTCCCTGCTTACCTGCTTTTCACTTATGCCAAAAGGCTGAGGTAAAAAGTTCAAGAAGCGCTTTAGTAAAAGTTCGTGGTCGGCGATCGGTTTTAATTTCCCCTGGCAGTACAAAAATTGTTGCTGCCACTTGCTCCAAGTTAGCATCCTCTTCCGGAGCTACTTTCGGTGAGCCCTTGGGCAATGTTTTTAGTCTTCCTCCTGGGCTGTTGGTGGCGCCCTCCCTGGTAAATGTTGTTTGAGGGATGGCGTATGTACCAGTAGTAAATATCAGTGAGTTTCCTGTTATGTTAAAATTGCCCGACACGGTTACATAAAGAATTTTTTTTTCCAAAATCATGAAAATTTGGTCCTTGATTGCACTCATTTTATCTTAATATTTTATATTTCAGTGCCATTGACGATGTTAGTCGTCCGATTTGCTGTGAATAGAATTTATCAGTAGTAAATCCTAATAGAGTATAGCGCCAATGAGGCGAGAAATTAAATGTGATCTTCCCCTGTCCAAGATGCGTGACCTAGAATGTGAAGGAGAAAAAAGTCGATTTGGGAGTGGGGCCAACTTTCTTCAGACCGATGTCAAAGACTGGTAGATGGTTACAAAAATGTCTCACTTAAGTTATTTCAGCCAAAGCGCACACTAGCTATTAGGTGGTAGGGTGTCCTAACTTTTTCCTCAGTGAGAATATGCATTTGTGTTGATACATTTGGTTTAATGAGTAAAGAAATGTTAATTTTTGTTGATTACCTGCAATTAAATCACTTTCTTTTTCAGTGATATAGAAAAACAAGATCAGACATTGTTATGTGAACTGAATATTGAATGGGGTGTTTTTTAACATGACTTTAAATACATAAATATAATATATAAATATGTATATTTTAGGGCTGTCAAAATTATCGCGTTAACGCTCGGTAATTAATTTTTTAAATTAATCACGTTAAAATATTTGACGCAATTAATGCACTAGGCCCGCTCAGACAGATTTAAATGTCAGTACAGTGAAAGGCCAACTTGTTAATTGTGTTTTATGGAGTTTTTTCGCCCTCTGCTGGTGCTTGGGTGTGACTTGCATATGTTATGTGGCGTAATGTCGCCCTCTGCTGGCGATTCAGTGCAGCTGATTATATGGGTTTCGGCGCGCTTTTCTGACGTGATTATATGTCGACGCGAACTCACACTAATAGACAGTGCTATTCAGACCAGCTAACGTCCGCATCCAGTATTCAGTGGCAGTTCTCATAACCCCATCACACTGTTTGTGTCTAATACATGCATCGCTTGTGAGTTATAGTCCTCCTTTGTTTATATTCATGAGCATTAGATAGCTATTGATGATGTGTATTTGAATTTGTTCACATATGTGGTGAAATGCAGTTACATTGTTAGATGCTTGTGAGCTAATTGGCTAGTGCTACTGCTCAAATGGACACGTGTGTGTACATTTTATGTTATTTTGTGATTTATGCAAGTTATTGACACATTGCCTTGTTATTTTCAGTTTTACAAAAATACAAGAAACGTGCTCCTGTCAAAAAGAGATGACTTCAGTAAAGCCCATGCAACTTTGCCACACCGTCTGATTTCTTTTTGGAACTTATGTTCGCTATCTGTCAGTTTGTGTACTCACACACATTGAGGACAGAATAGGGCCACTAGTTTTTGATTGAAAATTTTACAAATTTTATTAAAACGAAAACATTAAGAGGCGTTTTAATATAACATTTCTATAACTTGTACTAATATTCATCTTTTAAGAACTACAAGTCTTTCTATCCATGGATCACTTTAACAGAATGTTAATAATGTTAATGCCATCTTGTTGATTTATTGTTATAATAAACAAATACAGTCCTTATGTATTATATATATATTAGGGCTGTCAAAATTATCGCGTTAACGGGCGTCAATTTTTAAAAATTAATCACGTTAAAATATTTGACGCAATTAACGCACTTGGCCCAGCTCAGACAGATTTAAATGACAGTAGAGTGAAAGGCCCACTTGTTAATTGTGTTTTGCGGAGTTTTGCTGCCCTCTGCTGGCGCTTGGGTGCGACTGATTTTATAGTGTAAGTAATTATTGACATCAACAATGGCGGGCTACTAGTTTATTTTTTTATTGAAAATTTTACAAATTTTATTAAAACAAAAACATTGAGAGGGGTTTTAATATAAAATTTCTACAACTTGTACTAACATTTTTCATAAAGAACTACAAGTCTTTCTATCTTTGGATCACTTTAACAGAATGTTAATAATGTTAATGCCATCTTGTTGATTTATTGTTATAATAAACAAATACAGTCCTTATGTACCGCATGTTGAATATATATATCCATCTTGCGTCTTATCTTTCCATTCAACAATAATTTACAGAAAAGTATGGCATATTATATAGATGGTTTGAATTGCGATTAATTACGATTAATTAATTTTTAAGCTGTAATTAACTCGATTAAAAATTTTAATCGTTTGACAGCCCTAAATATATATATATATATATATATATATATATATATATATATATATATATATATATATATATACATACACACACACACACACACACAGTGGGGCAAATAAGTATTTTGTCAACCACTAATTGTGCAAGTTCTCCCACTTGAAAATATTAGAGAGGCCTGTAATTGTCAACATGGTTAAACCTCAACCACGAGAGACAGAATGTGGAAAAAAAAAAAAAAACAGAAAATCACATTGTTTGATTTTTAAATAATTTATTTGCAAATCATGGTGTAAAATAAGTATTTGGTCAATACCAAAAGTTCATCTCAATACTTTGTTATGTACCCTTTGTTGGCAATAACGGAGGCCAAACATTTTCCAGGCATGAAAATCTCTCACCTTTCGGCGAAATTCGCCGTTCTGAAGTAAAAAAGGATGACCTGCGTGAATCGTGTAGACCCGAGGTGAAAATTTTTAAGGGGGGGGGGGGGGGGTCGGGTGTAGGCATGTGCCGGTTACCTTCACGGTTTGTCATGCTATTAAAACGTCGCGGTTACAAAACCACTAAAATTTTTCGTCATACAGTAGTACGTAATCGTTATTTTTCATGTGTCAAAAATGCAGCCAGAAGTGGCTTGGCGCGGCAGCGCTTACCCTTTCCCCTGTTTGATGCTGCGTGTGCCAGTGACGCTATTCCAGCAAACCCAAAAACAAGCACTCTAAACGCAAGGCGTACTTCTCTGCAATTTATTGATCTCTCACATCGTGGCAACTGAAATATACCAAATGAATACATTTAAAACGTTGTACAATCGTATTTTTCCAAGTGTGAGTAGCTTCAACAGTTTAGCTTCATGAAAAAGTTCGCCAAAAAACCCCCCCACACATTTTCCTTTCAAATTCAATACACAAAGTTACTAAAAACTTACAAAGCAGAATGATAGGCAAGGCTTAGCAAGGAGAACAACTTCAATGAGGTTAATCACAGCCGCTGAGAGAGAAACAAGTTTGAATGCAGGGGGGAGAAAAGAGCGTCAAAGATCGTTAATTGCGACAGATGATCTTGTTCTAAGTACAAAATCACGTTCGCTGGAAGAGGAGAGGTCTCACTCCCAATTTTTTTTAGATGAATGCATTTGCCAGCATATTGAATTTGGTGAGTAATGGTTTCAATCGTTTTCATATTTTGCGTTATGACAAGTTACTGCCGTTCGTTCCAGCTTGCATTGAACACTGCCAGAGCTAGCCAAATCTCTGGTGAAAAAAATAGCTCCCGTTAAGTTAGCGTCAAGCTTGTGTATTTAATGGTAATATAAAAGCAGTGTTGTCAGTAACGCGTTATGTGAGTAATGCGTAACAGTAATCTGATTACTTTCTTTCAGTAAAGAGCAATCTAACGCGTTCATTTTTCTAAATCCGTAATCTGATTAAAGTTACTTTCCTTGATGCCTGTGCGTTACTATTTTGTTATTGCCCCATAATGTATGTATAATGAAGAATACTCTAGTCATGGGAGTGACAGCACGTGTCACATTTTCTAATCGGGTATGGAAAAAAAACAGGTGACGTGTTTTACCATGATGCGTGAGCCGTGAGCGCTGGGAATTTGCGGTCAAAACAACATAGCCTTGCTATCTCGCCAGGATGCAATTAAATAGGCAGGAGATATACTACAAATGGCTGCATTTGCACACTGGAAACACAGCCATTACTTCACATTTTTGTCCAGTAAAGATGACAAAAATATCTCCTTGCGCTGGCTCTAAAAGACTGTTGACCGCTAAAGCATCCAATTCAAGCACCACCTGGAATTACAGCACAACAGGTAACAAGACAGCCAGGACTTTTTGATACTGCTCGTGCTCAATCCTCTGTTCAAGCTCAGTTGTTGTTGAGGGTTTTGAAAGCTTAGGTTTAAAGAAATTCTAAATATCCATCTTGCCTCCTCAGCTGTAGTTTTGGCTAAGCAAAGCAAACGGCTGTCTCTCAGGTGCTATAGTCACAGGATCTGTTCGAAAAATAATTTGGACCCATTATGAAATACTTTGAAGGATTCTTATTCATTTCATTCATTTTTGTTGTTTTATTGCTCTAAAACTTTTATAGACAACATTTTAATGGTCATGTTCAATGGTCTATACTTTAAAGGGGAAGTTCAGATTTTTTTACATTAGGCTTAATCTTTGAGTTAGCCTGGGTTCAATTAGTCACTGGAGTTGATTTGAACAAATTCTGTGCAGTTTGCCAGTTATTTGATAGTTTCAGGGCTTCGGAGTGAGAGCGCGAGTCAATGGTGGTTGAAAACAACTCCTTCAACTAATTAAACCCCTGCTAATTTGAATATTAAGCCTTATGTGAAAAATTAAAATTGTCAAATTCGCCTCATGTTTCGCCGACGGAGGACATTTTGGCAGAACGCCGGAACATATTTCCTCCACACCCTTCTCACCTTTTTAACCCCTGACCCATTTTTATGCTTGATTTTCTGTAACTCTTCACAAGCTTTTCACACACTGTTGCTGGTATTTTGGCCCATTCCTGCATGCAGATCTCCTCTAGAGCAGTGATGTTTTGGGGCTGTCGTTGGGCAACACGGACTTTCAACTCCCTCTCCAGATTTTCTATGGGGTTGAGACCTGGAGACTGGCTAGGCCACTCCAGGACCTCGAAATGCTTCTTACGAAGCCACTCCTTTGTTGCCCTGGTTGTGTGTTTGGGATCATTGTCATGCTGAAAGACCCAGCCATGTCTCATCTTCAATGCCCTTGCTGATGGAAGAAGATTTTCACTCAAAATCTCTCGATACATGGCCCCATTCATTCTCTCTTTTACACAGATCAGTAGTCCTGGTTCCTTTCCAGAAAAACAGCCCCAAAGCATGATGTTTCCACCCCCATGCTTCACAGTGGGTATGGTGCAATTCAGTATTCTTTTTCCTCCAAACAAGAGAACCTGTGTTTCTACCAAAAAGTTCTATTTTAGTTTCATCTGACCATAACTCATTCTCCCAGTCCTTTTCTGGATCATCCAAATGCTCTCAGGCGGACCGCAGACGGGCCTGGACGTGTACTTTCTTCAGCAGGGGGACACGTCTGGCAGTGCAGGATTTGAGTCCCTGGCGGCGCATTGTGTTACTGATAGTAGCCTTTGTTACTGTGGTCCCAGCTCTCTGTAGGTCATTGACTAGGTCCCCCCGTGTGGTTCTGGGATTTTTGCTCGCTGTTCTTGTTATCATTTTGACGCCACAGGGTCAGGAGGGAGTTGAAAGTCCGTGTTGCCCAACGACAGCCCCAAAACATCACTGCTCTAAAGGAGATCTGCATGGAAGAATGGGCCAAAATACCAGGAACAGTGTGTGAAAAGCTTGTGAAGACCATGATTTCCACCATGATTTGCAAATAAATTCTTTAAAAATCAAACAATGTGATTTTCTTGTTTGTTTTTTTCCCCAAATATATATATATATATATATTAGGGCTGTCAAAATTATCGCGTCAACGAGCGGTAATTAATTTTTTTAATTAATCCTGTTAAAATAATTGACGCAATTAACGCACAAATGCCCTGCTCAAACAGATTAAAATGACTGCACAGTGAAAGTGTACTTGTTGTGTTTTTCGGAGTTTTGCCGCCCTCTGCTGGCGCTTGGGTGCAACTGATTTTATAGGCTTCAGCACCCATGAGCATTGTGTAAGTAATTATTGACATCAACAATGGCGGGCTACTAGTTTATTTTTTGATTGAAAATTGTACAAATTTTACTAAAACAAAAACATGAAGAGGGGTTTTAATATAATTTTTTTATAACTTGTACTAACATTTATCTTTAAAAAACTACAAGTCTTTCTATCCATGGATCAATTTAACAGAATGTTAATAATGGTAATGCCATCTTGATTTATTGTTATAATAAACAAATACAGTACTTATGTACCGTATGTTGAATGTATATATCCATCTTGTGTCTTATCTTTCCATTCCAACAATAATTTACAGAAAAATATGGCATATTTTAAAGATGGTTTGAATTGCGATTAATTATGATTAATTTTTAAGCTGTAATTAACTCGATTAAAATTTTTAATCGTTTGACACCCCTAATATATATATATATATATATATATATATATATATATATATATATATATATATATATATATATACAGTGCCTTGCAAAAGTATTCAGCCCCCTTGAATCTTGCAACCTTTCGCCACATTTCAGGCTTCAAACATAAAGATATGAAATTTAATTTTTTTGTCAAGAATCAACAACAAGTGGGACACAATCGTGAAGTGGAACAACATTTATTGGATAATTTAAACTTTTTTAACAAATAAAAAACTGAAAAGTGGGGCGTGCAATATTATTCAGCCCCTTTACTTTCAGTGCAGCAAACTCGCTCCAGAAGTTCAGTGAGGATCTCTGAATGATCCAATGTTGTCCTAAATGACCGATGATGATAAATAGAATCCACCTGTGTGTAATCAAGTCTCCGTATAAATGCACCTGCTCTGTGATAGTCTCAGGGTTCTGTTTAAAGTGCAGAGAGCATTATGAAAACCAAGGAACACACCAGGCAGGTCCGAGATACTGTTGTGGAGAAGTTTAAAGCCGGATTTGGATACAAAAAGATTTCCCAAGCTTTAAACATCTTAAGGAGCACTGTGCAAGCCATCATATTGAAATGGAAGGAGCATCAGACCACTGCAAATCTACCAAGACCCGGCCGTCCTTCCAAACTTTCTTCTCAAACAAGGAGAAAACTGATCAGAGATCCAGCCAAGAGGCCCATGATCACTCTGGATGAACTGCTGAGATCTACAGCTGAGGTGGGAGAGTCTGTCCATAGGAAAACAATCAGTCGTACACTGCACAAATCTGGCCTTTATGGAAGAGTGGCAAGAAGAAAGCCATTTCTCAGAGATATCCATAAAAAGTCTCGTTTAAAGTTTGCCACAAGCCACCTGGGAGACACACCAAACATGTGGAAGAAGGTGCTCTGATCAGATGAAACCAAAATTGAACTTTTTGGCCACAATGCAAAACGATATGTTTGGCATAAAAGCAACACAGCTCATCATCCTGAACACACCATCCCCATTGTCAAACGTGGTGGCAGCATCATGGTTTGAGCCTGCTTTTCTTCAGCAGGGATAGGGAAGATGGTTAAAATTGACGGGAAGATGGATGCAGCCAAATACAGGAACATTCTGGAAGAAAACCTGTTGGTATCTGCACAAGACCTGAGACTGGGACGGAGATTTATCTTCCAACAGGACAATGATCCAAAACATAAAGCCAAATCTACAATGGAATGGTTAAAAAATAAACGTATCCAGGTGTTAGAATGGCCAAGTCAAAGTCCAGACCTGAATCCAATCGAGAATCTGTGGAAAGAGCTGAAGACTGCTGTTCACAAACACTCTCCATCCAACCTCACTGAGCTCGAGCTGTTTTGCACGGAAGAATGGGCAAGAATGTCAGTCTTTCGATGTGCAAAACTGATAGAAACATACCCCAAGCGACTTGCAGCTGTAATTGGAGCAAAAGGTGGCGCTACAAAGTATTAACGCAAGGGGGCCGAATAATATTGCACGCCCCACTTTTCAGTTTTTTATGTGTTAAAAAAGTTGAAATTATCCAATAAATTTTGTTCCACTTCATGATTGTGTCCCACTTGTTGTTGATTCTTGACAAAAAATTAAAATTTTATAGCTTTATGTTTGAAGCCTGAAATGTGGTGAAAGGTTGCAAGGTTCAAGGGGGCCGAATACTTTTGCAAGGCACTGTATATATATATATATATATATATATATATATATATATATACAGTGTATCACAAAATTGAGTACACCCCTTGCATTTCTGCAGATATTTAAGTATATCTTTTCATGGGACAACACTGACAAAATGGCACTTTGAAACAATGAAAAGTATACTGTGCAGCTTACATAATAGGGTTAATTTATTTTCCTCTCAAAATAACTCAAAATATAGCCATTAATATCTAAACCCCTGGCAACAAAAGTGAGTACATCGCATGGGAACTACGTACATCCCTAAAAGTCCAAATTGAGTACTGCTTGTCCCGAACGATACAAGTGCTGCAAAACTAAAAACTTTCCCTCTGTCCAATTACACTTTTGTTTTATTTTTTTGGGGGGCATATTGTGCTCCTGGTTAATCTTGCTAATCAATTTGACTTTATTATCATTTATTGATTTCATTAAATTTTATTTTTCAGTATCAAATAGTCAAAAAATGTGCCTTAAGTGTACGTTTTTTTTTTTTAATTCAGGCATTGCATTGATAGTCCCTACTGTCGAGTTAAGCTGCAGTCAACAACGGGGAGTTTACTTCGATGAGGGAGCGCAATTACTCGACAAAACACTGGCAAGAAATCATAGCCACTTTCATTCCTGTGTATAGACCTGTTTCCTGAGCGAAATATGGGCGGCGCCATCTTGGAAAATTTTTGCTTTGAACTTCCGGTTTAGAAAAAACCTCACGAGTTGCAGTTGAAGTTAGCAGTGTGTTGAAGTTAAAACTGCTAAATCGAGCCAGAGGAACCCACGGAATCTCCGAAAATGGATTCAGCACGACGTAGTTGACACGTAGATGAGATTGTATGATTGTTCTTATTACTCATGGCGTGGCTCCTGGGGTGTGGCCTCCCCTCTGCCTGGGCTGCCGGCCGCGGGAGTGAGGTGGGGGGTCGGGGCTCCCATCTTGCATCGCCCCATGGCAGTTCCTCGGCATTCTCCTGCCTCCGCCTTCCCCTCTTCTCTGACTGGACATCCGCCCTGCGCTCCGTCGCGGGTCGCTGGCTGGGCGCCGGTGTATCAGCGGGGTGTTGCCTGCACCGGCGGGGGGCCCTGCCCTGCCTTGGGCTTAGTGGGCCGTTGGGGAACCCGTGGCGTGCCGTGCCGGTTGGGGGGCTGCGGCTGTGGCTCGTGGCCCGGGTGGGCGGGTGGTGGTAGACGTGGGGTTGGTGGTGCGTCCCCTCCTGCCATCCCTGAAGGCCGGTTGATGGGTGCCGGATGGCCCGGGGGAACACCCTGGATCCCGGAGGGGGGGGGAACGATGGCTCCTTTGCTGGGCTGCGGGAGGAGGGATGGGCTTCCTGTTTGCTGCTTTGGCATCATAAAAAGGTATTTTGAATGATCACAATGGGAGTATATCAGACTCTCAATGTGAAACATTAAAACTGTTCAGACAACCCGGGCACTTAGACTTCCATTCTCTGTGTCAAACAGCTGAACAGGACAGGTTAAAAAAAAAAAAAATGTAATGGCGCCGTTTTACCTATATGGGGAGATTAAAAGCAGCGTAAAAGGAGTAGAGTGAATTGTGGCAGCCTTTGGAGCCTTGTTTTAATTGGCTAAAGCCTTACAATCCCTCTCCCTACGTATAAAAATATCATGGGAAGCAATGTGGCAAGCAAGGTAGCAATTGATCTTTTTCTTAACACCTTATGTTATTTCCCAACGCAGCGAAGATATATCAATTGGTAGCACTACGCACAGTCATGGTTCCACTTCCCATCATGCATTTGGGTATGGCTACAGTATCATTTACTGAAAGCTCAACAAATGCACTAGATGGCAATATTTAGTCACAATATACAAAGTCACAAGTCTTTATCCGTGGATCCCTCTCACAGAAAGAATGTTAATAATGTAAATGCCATCTTGAGGATTTATTGTCATAATGAACAAATACAGTACTTATGTACTGTATGTTGAATGTATATATTCGTCCGGGTTTTATTCATTTTTTTCTTAATGCATTGCCAAAATGTATATGATCGGGAAAAATTATCCGGAATGATTGGAAATGAATCGGGAGCAAAAAAAGCAATCGGATCGGGAAATATCGGGATCGGCAGATACTCAAACTAAAACAATCGGATCGGGAGCAAAAAAACATGATCGGAACAACCCTAATAATAATAACCAACACGGCCCAGTGTTCAATATAAAACCCTCCTACCATAACAAGACAAGTAGGAACTAATATTCACATAGGAACAAAAGTTATACAATATAAAATATACAATATAAATGGATACTACATCACATTTGTAAAATATAAACACAAAATAAATAGCCCATCTAAATAAAATAAATTGAAATGAGCTAAAACACCTGTAATTAAATAATAAGAATAATACACAGTTCCTGCTTACACAATTAAATTTATTAATTTCTGTGTGACGCTTTAACTTGAGAAAATCCGCCAATAGAAAAAAAAAATTATTCATTGAGGCATTTCATTTGTAAAATACATGTTAAAATGTATTTCTCTTTAGCACAGGACTTTTTTTTCTTCTTTCTTTCAGAAAGAAAGCTGACCAATACGCGGGGTCTGAAAGCAAATTGTTGTTGGATTATCTTTGAATACGCGCTACTTTTTGAGCAGAATTCTAGCTTTGTATAGGCTAATGTTCCTATTGTTGAAAGGCAGGGGTGAAAGTAGCTAGAATTTCTTGCCGGAACTCCCCGACGTAAAGGTCGCTACTGAGCAAGAAATGTTATACATTTTTTATTTATTTATCTATTATTTATTTTCTTTTTTTTTTTCGGGGGGGAGGGGGGCAAACCTCCCAAAACTACTGAAATGCAAAGAAAACTTTTGGCACAGTTATTTCTATAACACATACAAAAACGGATTTTCATTCAAAATTGTATTTTTTTCAATGATTTGCAAAATAAAAGTTAACAAAAACAGCAATAACCCCAACCTAAAATAATATTTTGAAGATTGCCCAAACAATTACTTTTTTAAATAATGAGGAAATGAATAAGTAGCCTAACCTAAATGAACAAATACTAGTATAAGTCCAAAGTGCACATTAGGCGTTTTGCTTTGCTGCGTGCATTCGCATATTGACGTGACTCATCATCATCAGACTCTGATAACTGCAGCAGCTGGGGAAACCTCCATGCCGTCCGTGGAATAAAATAAATAATAAATATAGTTGGAAACGGATTATGCTACACAAGCACTTTATTATGCTTGTTGTTAACACTTTTGTATGCTAATCTGACGTTGGTAGATTGTCATCTCCTTGGAGATTAAATGCATGTGTGGCAGTTTAGCATTTTTTTTTACATAGCGTTTTGACAGTTGCCGTCATATTTTTGGAATCAAAGCACCCTGGACCGTAACAGCATTCAGGCCCTGAGTCTTATACCGGTACTGCGTTCCTGCCTGGAATCTAATACCGGAACTGCGTTCCTGACTGTTCTGGCCCACTTTCACTCCTGTTGAAAGGTTTGTAATAAACAACTAGCACATTTGTTTTCTTACTGTACCGAAAATGAACCGAACCGTGACCTCAAAACCGAGGTACGTACCAAACCGAGATTTTTTGATTACTGTTACACCCTTAGTAATAAGTGTTCACATTTTAGAGCGAATATGAAATGAGCCGCCTGTGCAGCAATGCGAGAGACGGACGTTGTTATTGTTAAAACTATTTTTTTCTTGTTTCATGTGAGAAAAACAGTATAATTTGACTGTGTATATTAGTACATTGCTTTATTTGAGGATGATTGTGATGTGTACTGTGTGTTAATATGGTTCAGAAATATGTTAATCGATAAGTATGTTTATGTATGATTGCAGATGTGTTCATAATGGCGAGCGGACGACGAGTGAATGCTAGTAGTGTCTAAATGCAAGAATTCGCATTTTAAAGCGAATAAGAAATGAGCCGTCTACGTAGCAATGCGAGACGTATGTTGTTGTTTTTTACTTGTTTCAGCTGTACAAGAAAAATGAAAATTAAACAAATGTGTAGCAACAGACTGAAGCATTTAATTGCTGTCTGCACCACGCTAGAGATGCATAGCTGCACCCGTCCTAACTGTAGCCTGATCTAGTGATGGCAAAATGAAGCCCCATGAAGCAGTGAAGCCCTGCAGGGAAATGCGTCACACACACCTAGGGGCTTCAAAAGGATTGATTACCTCGACTACACCATCATGTGGACAGAAAAATGTATAACATGCTTGGTGCATGAATCATGCTCTGATTACAAAGAAAATACATATTTTAAGTTTAACATGAATTATTGTGTGTTACTTTGTCTATGTGCATATGAAACAAGTGAAAATGTGAAATGAGGCAAAATGTGCTTACTCATTTTTATTTAGAAACAATATTTTTTTCCAAAGTTTTTGGACTCAGGCGGTTTCTTTTTTTGCAGAGAATTTCACCTGCTTTTGAAAAAACTCTTTCACATGGCACTGATGAAGCAGGGGTGCATAGATAGGATACAGCAAGTTTGTATAAAGTTGGAAGTGTATATTTCTGTGATTCCCAGTACTGAAGGGGACTTTCAACTCTGGGGATGTTTGGTGCTCCCAGATACTTTTGCACCTCAACTGTTGCATTTGCCGTGACATTTGTGGTTCTTGCTTGATGGACTGAGGCATCAAAATGATGCCACAGTTTGCTTCCTAGGAAAGAAACAGATATTAGTAATTATTTAATATTAGAACAATTAGGAAATATTAAATACCTCCAACAGACTGGGAAGGTTCTGATGATGACGACGACAGTGATGATGAAG